>NW_012150174.1:8019291-8155944 GCF_000956105.1 Propithecus coquereli
AAAAAAAAAAAAAAAAAAAAAAAAAAAAAAAAATCCCAGTGCTCAGGGTAAGCATTCTGTGCTGCTTCTCACTTGCTCACTTTCTCAGATGCCCCCATCACAAAGGATTTCTGGTTTCTTTCTTATTTTCTTACTTTTCTTTTCCTTTTTTCTTCTTCAACATTCAACCTGATGCCACAGAGGCTAAAAGCCTTCACATCTCTCACCCTGCGCAGGATTGGCCAGGGCTGGCTGTGCCCATCAGCTGCCGGGCTGCTCTTCAGTGAAGCTTGGAAAGTTCCAGCGAAAGGCCTGCCTTTGAACCAGAACCCCTCTGCCACCATCTGTACATGGATCTGTTGTAGTGGAGTCAAAGAACAGTGGTATTCTTATCGGGCCCGTCCCTCAGCTGAGAATTCCAAGTAACGCTGCATCGTCGCAGAGTGCACCGCGTTGCTTTAATGTCTGGCAGAGCATGAATTGTAAACACGTCATTACACTTAAAGGCTGCCCTGAGATGATGGCTGCAGGAGAACGGGCCCTGAAGAAAAGAGGAGTTCGGTTGAATATGAGCTGCTGAATAATTGATCATGAATTGAAAAGTCAATACCTTAAGTGAGGCATGGTGAAGCTCAAGAACTCGGAGGTAAACACTGTGAGGATGTAATTTTTTAGAGAACATTACCAAAAGCAATAGCTCTTTGGAAGGAGTGGGAGGCAGAGAGACCCTAGCTAAGGGTCGGCTGAGCCTGACTGTGGGTGGTGGTGGGGGTGGGGTGTGAAAGGAGAAGCAGAGCAGAGCTGGCCTTGGAGGCTGCTCCGTCTTAGCTGGAGGAGAGGAGAGGCCAGAAGGGAGTTGGGGAACAGTTGACAACAAAATGAGCAATGCTAAGTAGGCATCCCAGGAAGACTCGACGAGTGGGCCGAGGAAAGCTTCCTGGAGGAGAGAGGACCTAGGCCTGGAAGGGAGGATTTGATTGAGGGAGGTGAGGGGACTCTCGTTAGATGAGCTGTGAAGGTATCGCAGGAGAGAGGCTGAAGAGGCTGGTGTTGGGTGCAGGTTGAAGAATGCCATGTAGCAGAATGAGAACTTGTTGAAGTTCGAAATGGGAACCGCTGCAGATTCTTCGACGGGACATTGACATTCATTCATGCATTCATTCAGCAAATATTCAGCATACACTTGAGTAGCTAAGTTCCAGATTCTGTGCTGGTGCTGAGCATAGGTCCCCCTACTCACGGGACTTACATTCTAGTGAGGGAGACAGATAACTAAAACATAGTAGTCGCATTCGTTGTCCTAAGTGTTCTATATGCATCATCTCAATCTTTGCCGTGAGGTTAAGAGGTGGGTGAAATAATTATCTCCATTTTACAGATAAAGAAACTGAGGCTTAGAGAGGTTCAGTAATTTGTCCAAGGCAACCCAGCTAGTAAATGGTGGAGCCACAGCTCTAGCATGCGATTATGCAGTTATGATTTGGGGCTAAATGTTTATGTGGGGAAGTATAGGGGGCCATGGGCCAGTGTTGGATACCTGGCTCTGTTCAGCGGCCCAGGAAGACTTTCTAGACAAAGGAGTTAAGATGAAACCTGATGAGCTGGGGTGACGTGGTGGGTAAGAGTGGCCTGCAAGGGCCTGGGAGTGGCAAGAGAGGGAGGGAGGGAGGAGAGGTCAGATCTGGCAGATCTTCGGAGGCATGTCAAGGGCCCAGATTTCATCCTGAGGGCAATAAGAAGCCAACGAAGGGTTCTAAGAGGGGAGGGATGGAGACAGCATGTGTGACAGGGTCGATTTTGCCTTTTTAACAGATTACTCTGGCTGCTTTGTGGAGAATTGATTGGTGGGGCCAGAGTGCAGGCAGCTAGAACAGTGAGGAAGTTGAGAAGCAAGAAATAAGTGAACCAATAAATTTGTCAACCCTTGAATACTTTATTCATACGAGGGTCCCCCAGCCCCTTGCTCAAAGCCTTTTTCCCTCATTTACATCCAATTCTGATAATTCAGGTGTTTGTTTTCCCAATTTATGGTATATTAAGAGTAACAATTTAGAAAGGAATTTGGGAGTGCAGCGAGTATTCAAGGGGGAAAAACAGTGGCAATTGTGAAAAGTGACAGCTTGATTGTAAAGAAAGACACACACAAAAAACACATTAAAATATTAAAACAAACAAATTGCTCAGCAGGATGGGACTATTCAATGGGAAGGCAAATCGCCCTGCCCCAGTGTCATCCTCCCTTTTCAGGCTAGTATTTGATATCTCTAGTGATTGATTTGAGGAGACAACAACAATGAAATCAATTTGAGAAAACAACAACAAAAACAATTAAATAAGTCAACAACAACAAAGTGTGACGTTAAATAACTTCTGTTTAGAAAAGATAGGAAAGAAAAAACAATGACTCCATTCCCAGCAGCACTTCAGAGATGTTGGTGGAAACAATCCCAAAATGGCAGCGAAGCCCTGGGGCCTGGTGTTCCCCTCCCAGTCTCCAAAGCCAGCTGTGTTACCTCTGGTGTGAGGGTGGCCATCCTGGGGTTGCTACAGTGAAGGGAATGGAGCTTAGTCAAAGCCTCTGGCCGCTCGTCAGTGAGCCCAGAATGTGAGCTGAGTTGAGACGGCCACAGCGGCCATGGTGGCTACAGGCCTCCTTCAGAAGCTGGACGGGAACGTTTTGTAGACCGCCGCAGCCTTTTAGGGTTTTAGAAAAGTTTCTGCTGCTAGAGACCTTCCTCAGGGAAGCATTGGGTATGACGGAGCCCTCTGCTCCTGGACTCTGGGATTTTGGCAGCGTGGGTGTGGCCGGGTCCCCTCACCGCACCTGTCACTCTGTCATTTCGGGCAGCGGCCTGGGCGCACCCTGCTCCCCTCGGCTCTTGTCTGCATCTTGGGCTCACACCCTCAGGCCCACGTACTCAGAAGTGCAGCCTTGATCCACCATCCCTAAGCCGAGGCCCTCGACCACACCTGTCTGCCCCACTTACCTCGCCAGGGCAGTTAGAACTATGACCAGACAGTAGGCCGAGGGAAGACCCCCTCACAACACTTCCTATTTCAGGTGATTTATTTTGTTGTTTTTGTATAATAAACAGACTAAAAAGAAAAGTTTTTCTGTTATTTGGTTGAGATCTAGGAGGCCGAAGTAGGAAAAAAGTGCTGTCTGAAGAGTGGGGAGGCCCCTCGGGCCTGGAGTCTGTGAGGATTTAGACCCACTATTGCCTCCTCCAGCCATCCTGGATCACTGGTCTCCGCTGATTCATCACAGACATTCGGATTCCATCCAGGAGGAGTTCAGGGAAAAAACTCTTCACGTGAAGACAGTTGAGTAGATCTGAGAAGCCAGGCCTGCCCTCCAGCTTGCTACCCAGTTATGACATTCCACTTGGGAAGCATGACCTTCGGAAGTGTGACCACGGAGCTATGATGTCTCTTGCACAACTTTTGCTAGCTTGAATTTTAAATATATTTTTGTTGCTATGATAAATATAATTTTTTTCATTGTTTTCGAATTGTTTCTGGAATATAAAAAACAATTGGTTTTTGTTTATTAATCGCATATCCAAAAAATTGTTAACCTACCTGATTAATTATAATAGATGGACACTTATTTGGAGTTCTCTGTGTATATAATCCTATCATCTGAGAATGACATGGTTTGCTTTTATTTATTTATTTTTAAAAAGTATGTTTAAGGAAGATTGTTATCTAAACTGATTGAAATAAAAGGGAGCAGATAAAGAAATTGAGTTTCCATTATAGAGATTCTTCTTATACGTGGGATTTAGTGTTCTCTGACACTATCAAATAATACATACTTAAGTAAAAATATTATTCATTAATTTTTAAAATATTTATTGAGTACCAAAATAGGCTATCAGGTTATTATTGTGTGTAAAACTGAGATCCATCTCCACCTCCTATGGCCCATAGACTGAGGCTGTTTACCAGTTAGTCCAGGTGAGGGAGGGAGGCAGGGTTGTCATAGACAACATGGAGAGATAGATTTGGACTATCCATGGAGAAAAAGTGGATAGATTTGTGACATAATTAGTAGTCAAAACCAGTACAACTTGGTCATGGTTGGAAATGAGGAGCAAAGGAGAAGGAACTGTCAAAGACAACTTCTGGGATTCTGGTTTGCACAACTGAGTGGATGTTATTCACTGAGATGAGGAACACTGAACAAGGATCAGCTTTGGGAGGGGAGGAAGGGTGCTCATAGTTTGGTTTTGCCATTTTGATTTTGAGATGCTTTCGAGTCATATAAGGAGGGAGGCAATTGGACATACTGGTATGGACCTTGGAGGAGATCCCTGGCTCGAATCATCTGTCTATACTGAGTAATTGATAGTTTGGCTGTAGATGCAATTGGCTAGTGGCGGGGAGAACAGAATGAGAAGAAGAGAGAGAGTTGGATGTAATATTCAGGAGCTACAAAATTTAATGGCTGGGCAAAAGAGGATAGGTTGGTAGTAGGGAAAGGAAAGAGGACATTCATGAGAGCAGGTTATCCTAGAAGGTAAGAGAATTGAATGTTTTAATAAAAGAAAGTTAACAAAGTTCAAAGCTGCTGGAAAGTTGAATAAGATGAGGGCTGAAAATGTCATTGGATTCAACTACATTGTGATAATTGGCAGCGTTATTAAGAGTTATTTTGGAGATGGTTATCATGGTTGAAGAATGAGTGGAAAGTGAGAATTTTTTGATAATTTATTGGAAAATAAATAAGTATCGTTGTACTTTGGTTTTAGAATACATCACCACAAATAAGATTACTACTAAGGCTTATAGAAATAGGCTTTATTAATGAGCACAACATTAAAATGCTGGATCTACCTATCCAGTAGTTGCGGAGACCTTGCAATGAAGTTAGGGTGGGATGGCAAGGAATTTGCCATATCTGTCAAGCTACTTGGGGACAGGGGTTCTTAAACACTCTATTCTGGAGTCTGTCAGCTCCCCCGTCATGCTTGCAAATGCCTGGGTAAGGGAGCCTATGCACAGTGTAGCATTATTAGCAAATACCTAGGCACTCTGGGTTTGGGCTGTCAGGAGAGTGACTATATTGGTATCTGTGAATACATCCTGCCACATCAGCCTATCCATTGGCACCTGCTGAAGCTGTTTTATCTGGAATCATTCATCTGAGCACTTTGTACTTTTGTGTATCTGCCATTTGTCTTGGAACCAAGTTTGTACAAGTCCTTTGATGACGAATTCCAGTGATCTCTGAGGAGAGGCTCTGGGCCTGGCCACAAATGCAAGCTGTCCCAAGCTCTGGCCTCTGGCTCTGTCAGAGGAAGCAGATTGTTGACTGTCTCCAGCTGCTTCTTGCCACTTGCAATTTGTGCTTTCTACAGAAATCGTTGTGTTCAGAACAAGCCAGTCACCTCGCTGTTGTGAGAGGTTTGTGTGTCTGCTGAATATTTTATTTACCAGCTGGCTGGTGGCAAAGCACGGAACATGCTTACGGGCCAGCAATGCCCCAGACCATCATACACCAACCCTGAAAAGGTCATTTGCTTCTCCTTGTGCCTGGCAGGCACCAGCTGTCCCTCACACAGGGCCTTTGTTATTTCTCTGAGGCTCTGATAATGAGGTACATGTGCTGGAAAGCCGTGAGGACGCTTTCTGCCCTTTGTACCCAGGCACCAAGGCGGCCTCCAGTGCTTTCCTAAGAAGAGGTTATTTCATCATTTGGCTCCTCTTCTCCTGCCTCCCTGAACAAGAATTTTCAGGGATGCACCTTGCTTGCATCTGAGGAAATCTGTAACTCTATTTCTGCTATCAGTAGGGTCAAGAAATGTGCCCTTCCTTGGCCTCTACTCCACCAACCAGATTCCCTCTTTTGAAACGGAGGAATTTAATAGCTCTTTTCCTTGTTCAGGGGACAACATCCAATTAGAGCTTAAAAGAGCTTCTGTTTTCAGCAATCTCCTTTGCAGGTGCAAATACTTCCAAGAAGTCTCTAATTTTTGAGTCTTAATCAGCCAGTAATTCCTTCATTGAAGATAGATGACCTTTAACAGTTACTTGGGAGGGAGGTGGCATCGGAAAGTGTATTGGACTTGGAGTGAGAAGCCTTCTACCATTTTTACTCATTAATTCTTGGCATTAGATACAGTTTGCTCACCTGTCAAATGGGTATAACAATAACTTACCTTGTGAGGCTGTTGTGAAGATCAAGATATGTGAACAGTGCATTGTAGATTGAACAGTACTGATATGCTCTGCCTGCACTAGAGGTCTAGGTGGTCTAACATGACACATCATGATTCTGTGTAGTTCTACTTGTTTCTACTTGTATAAATTGTACAGAAAACGGATACTTATCCCTTTAAGTAATAAAGCATTTAAAATATATATTTAGCCCCTGGGCTGCATATATATACTATATAATATTGTAATTATGGATTGAGAATGAAATACCATGATTTATTATTTAAATAAAAGTGTGAAGTACTATTAAAACTAACATTTGTTGAATGCTTACCAAAACTGAGTGCCAGGATTTGCAAGTATTATTTCATAATCTTCACAACAACTCTATGAGATAGAGATTACATCTGACAGATGAGCAAATTGAGATACAAGAACTTAAGTAACTTGTCCAGATTCACAGAATTGGTAAATGGCAGATCCAGAATTCAAACCCAACTGTATTTGGTTACATGTGTGCAGCTACAGTGCTCTACTGCTTTCCTGATCAACATATCTTACCTCCTACAGAGCATCCTTGTAAAGAAAAGGAAGCCAAAACTCTTAGAAAATCTTTCAGTGCATCTGTACAAGCAGACAACTCTATAAAAATGTTATGTAAAAATACATAAAACTAAGAAATGGCTCTGAGTGAGCAGAAGAATGGTATTGATAACATCCCTGTTCTCACTACATGGTGAAAGTGGTTATGTACCTCGGTGATTCCTTTTATTTTTCAATGGGAAACACCCCTCTGGGCAGTATAAGTTGTTCAGGAATACATGCATGTGTGTGTATCTGTTCCCTTAGGTGAAAATCTTCCTCCCACAATACTGCTCTCTTCTCTCTGGCCATAAACTGTAAAGAATGGCCATTTTCCTGACAATGAGAATCATCATTATGGATGTCAAAGGTTGAGTTGTGCTTGGTGTGATGTGCTCAAAGCCCACTAGTGTGTAAGTCTGGATTAGCCATTTGTTTGCCAGGTGAGATTATCGTCCTTATTTTACAGATGAGGAAACAGGTTAGTTACAAGACTAGTACAAGTCAAAAAGCAAGATTGCAACCAGTGCAAAGCAGATTTCAGCACAAACAGAGGGATCATTTTTGAAATTAAAACTTAATTCTAATTTCAAAAATATTACATGAAGAAATATGTGTTGTAAAAAATCAGAATTACAGATGAAGCTGGTAAAAACTTCAGAAGTTGGCCACTAGCCCTAATCCTGGTTCTTTTCCCAAGGAAAGCCCATCATTAAGTTTCATGTGTATTGCTTCTCAGATTTTAATGTATATTTGAATCATCTGGGGAGTTTGTTAAAATGAAGATTCTTATTCCATAGATGTAGGATGGGCCTCATAGTCTACATTTCTAATAAATACTCAAGTGATGCTGATGCCACTGTTCCATGGACCATACTTTGAGTACTAGGTCATAGGGTAATGTGCATTTTTAATTTCATTGTTACTGGCAAATTACAATTTTCCAAAATGACTGTACCAGTTATATTCCCACCAGCAGAATATGGGAGTAGTACTTATTAATATTTCCCATATGTTCTCTCTAATATTAGAAAATTTACACATTAAATTTTGTATGTCCATCTGATGGGTGAACTATGTTATCTACATTTTAAAAAATATATTTCTGATTTTTAACAAGAGTAAGCATCCTTTTATATGTTTATTGGCCATTTATACTTTCTCTTTACTTAATTTTTCATATTCTTGACCCATTTTTCCATTTGGATATTTTTGCCTATTTTATTGGCTTATATAAATTATTTATATATTCTGGATTTCAATCCTTGGCCTGTTAAATATCTTGCAAATAGCTTCCTCCAGGTCTAAAGAAGAAATTTCTACCCAGCAGAGGTGCACAGTGATTGCACGGAAGTGGAGCTGTTCAGAAGTTGCATAGCCACTTGTTGGGACGGAATGTGGTGTCTCCATCCACTGCTTGTACTTTTTAATTTCATATTAATATATCAGATAAGAGCTAATCCTGCTGTATTACGGTTGTTTATTTGCTGGCCTACTCCATTAAACAATGATCTCCTTGAGGGCAGGGGTGCAGGTCTGTGAGTCATCTCTGTATCACTGGTTCCCAGCATTGGGTCTAACACAGGGTAGGCACTTAGAAAACGTTCAGTGGATGAATAAGTGGACAGAGCATTAGATGGGTCTAGTTGCAGAATTCCTGTCAGGGTCCGCCCTGTGATTCAGGGAGGAGTTGCTTTGGGTCCTTGAATAGGGTGAAAGAAGAGGAGCAAGAGGACCCTTTGCTCCCAGTTAGAGGGCAGCGCCCTCTGGGTGGCTTGTCTTCTCTCCTTTGATTTACCTATTAGATACGCTGGTGTTCAGAGATAGCAATAATAATAGCCAACACTTATACAGTATCTTTACTGTGCTTTGTATACATCAATTCATCTAATTTTCTCAACATCCCTGTGAGGTAGGCATTATCATTATTATCTCCATTTTACAGATGAAGGAACCGAGGCAAGAGTGGTTAAGTAATTTGCCCAAGATCATACAGCTAGTGAATGGCAGAGCTGGGATATGAACCCAGCTGTTTGGCTTGCTGGTCTGTCCTCAAAAGTCAACACAGGAAAAACACTAGGCCTGGCACAAAGTAGGTACTAAACAAGCGTTCTTCTCTTCTTTTACCATCCCTCCCCCTGAAACGTGCCTTTTCTGTCAATGACATCTCAGACCTTTAGCTTAGCGGAATCCAGTCTTGGACTATGGTTCCTCCACAGCCTTTGTCTCTGAGCCATGCATCCATCCTTGCGGGAAGCCCCAACAATCCCTGTCCTCCTAGGAAGCTGGCAGATCCACTTCCTATGCAACCAGTCCAGGGATCAAGGATTTCCATTATCAGGGCCCATTTTTTCCCTGTTAGCCCCCCAATCCTAATTGGCACCTCCGGCCCCAAGGCTTTGCATGGTGCTGCCATCTGGTGGGTATAGATTACCACTGACAAGGCTCTCTGAAGAGCGAACTGTCATAGGCCAAGATTGGTTCACTGTTCCTCTTTAACCTTCAGGCCAGCATACCCCACGCAGAATGTAACTGGTTGGTGGCTGAACTGTATCAGTGACTGGCTTTTTCCAACTCTAGTGTCAAAGGTATTTCAAGTGAAGGCTTAATGTTGGTGGGATGACAGTGTGGCCGTACTTTTGGGTAAGAAGTTCTACTTAGCTTGCCCTCAAGTCACATGAAGAGGACAGCTGCCTACCCAGGGTAAAAGATGGGTGAAATCCAAAGGGTGTACTGGGCAGACCCCACCAAGGGTCTCCAGCCCCTTCTGTATACTCCTTGAGGTACTCACTTTCCTCTTGTGCAGGAGGGGAAGGAGACCCCAGATTCCAGTTCTCAGGATAAGTTTAAAGAACTACTTTCTCCTGTAGTCTCTGTGAAGTCTGCCCACATCCATTATCTGATGAACTCTTCACAATGAGCCCCTGCAGGAGGCAGGATTTATTTAAAGCAAAGGTGAGGAAACACTTAGGAGTTAGATAAATTACCTAACTTGAGAATCGGACACATCCTTATAGTTGAAGGATGATTTTTAGCAGCTTTCCAGGCTCAGAAAAGAGATCCCTGTTGAGACTATGAAACTCTGATGACATCCATGTGTCTGGAGTCAATGGGCAGGGTCCAGGGCAACGGGCCATTCATACGAAACCTCAGGAGCTCAATAATCGTTGGATTGAAATGGACAGTAATTGAATTGAGGACCAAAGATGTGAATCTCTACCCAGGTATTTTTCAGGGAGCTTGCACGGGGGCTAACTCCTTGCTGACCTGTGACTCTGCAAAATCTTTGTGGGCAAAGCCTTTCTGCCCCCTCCAACTTCCTTTGTTTGTAGCCAAGGGGTTGGAGGTGTTGAGCGGGAAGTTGAGGGTACTGGAGGTAACCAGTACATGGAGGAAAGCAGCCTTCCACTTTGAGTATCTTATTAACCTATGCAGATCACTGCACTACTGATGGTGAAGACAGACATTATGAATAGAAAGCCAATGTACTGGAGTCCAGCTAGCCAAGATGAGATGAGCCCCTGGCTGCCTATAGCTTTAGTTCCTGTTAGCTTCCATTAGAGGAGAGAGGACTGATATTGGTTGATAAGAGAATCTAAGTATTGCTAAACTGCAGGATCAAGTTCATGGAGCTGAGCTCAGGCCTGGAAAGGGAAGGACCATATCCTCGAAGTAAAGTTACATGCTCCTGAGCACCTACTGTGTGTCCTGTGCTGATTTAAACTCTTTCTAGTGCATTCTCCCAATTAATCTTCATGACCAGTATTTTAGAAAGGTATTATTTTTTGTTTTTTTTTTTTTGAGACAGAATCTCGCTCTGTTGCCCAAGCTAGAGTGTCGTGGCGTCAGCCTAGCTCACAGCAACCTCAAACTCCTGGACTCAAGTGATCCTTCTGCCTCAGCCTCCCAAGTAGCTGGGACTACAGGCATGCGCCACCATGCCCGGCTAATTTTTTCTATATATTTTTAGCTGGCCAATTAATTCCTTTCTATTTTTAGTAGAAACGGGGTCTCGCTCTTGCTCAGGCTGGTTTCGAACTCCTGAGCTCAAATGATCCCCCCGCCTCGGCCTCCCAGAGTGCTAGGATTACAGGCGTGAGCCACCAAGCCCAGCCTCAGTAAGGTATTGTTTACTTTTGGTACATAGGGGAAGTAGAGCCCCACGGGTATTTTGAAACTTGCCCAAGCTCGCGTAATAAACAGTGGATTTGGGATTAGAATCCTAGAGTCTGGTTGCATCTCCAGTGAATATTCTTCGAACTGGGCAACTCAACCCTGTGACTTTCAGAGAGGAGAGCCTGTTCTGCATTCTTCCTTGGCTGTATTCATCTCCTCCACAGTTACACATTATCTTAGAGGATCAGCTGGTACAAAATTTAAGGTCACATAATCTACTTTGTATTCTTCTTGAACCTTCCTTTGTATTTAATTTTTAGCTTCTGCCCCCCCCCCCATTAAGAATGTGAAAGATGAGTATTATCTCCTCTCTGTCTACCTGTAGTGGTTTAGGAAGATCCTGAGAAGAGCTGAACTTTCAGAGCTCCTTCTGGGAGAAGGTGCAGAAGAGAAGGAAAGATTACATTTTGTCATTAGCTGTACTCCAGACCATTGCTTGTAAGTTTGTCCAACCAGAAGAAAGTTCAGACCCTTCACTGGTGAGCTGAATTATACTTCCAGAAGAGAAGAAAGTGAGAGACACGTTTTACTCCCTCTTGGAGGCACCAGATTTCCCTACCTTGGTTTTTTTCAAAAATTGTGCATGTTCTCTCCTCTCATGTATGTGTCTCACACATACACACTATTCTCATGCCCCTCTGGTACCCCCAACCCATACCCACTGTTCTGCACTCCAGCCATGGGTCAAGAGAAATCTGCTAGGGTCCCTAGCTGATGTCTTTTTTCACAGCATCTTTTGGGAGTTTTTGTAAACAAAGCACCAGTTGAAGACCCCTTGGTGATGGGCCCATAAAGTGTCCCTTCTTTGGTTTTGTGCCCTCCCTCTTTTGTGGGACCAGTTCCTTGAATACAGAAGACATCACTCAAGGGAGCCATCCTGAGTATTCCCACGGCTGGCTGGAGTGCTGGCACACAACAAGGCGGCATGCAGCAGGCTGCCTCCTTGGCTCTTCAGGCCAGGCAAATGCAACCCAGAGGTAGAGAAGAGGAGGGAAATCTGTGTTTTAAAATGTCTTTGTTTAAAGGAATTCTGGGCAGGGGCTGAGAAGAGGGTGTTCAGCAGAAGGGGATAATATGAATAAACATTTGCACTAAGAACAAACAGTAGCATCATCCTCGGAGTCTGGCCTGCCCCTCTGCTCTCAGACATGGTTCTCTCCTGCCCTCCCCAAGTGCAACCACGAACACCATATACAGGGACTTGACAGTTCACAGAAACCTTATTTTCCACCAGGGGCATTTCCTTGCATGGTTTCCATATGCCCTAGGGTGACCCTAGTTCCATATGAATAACAGCTGAGCTTACAGGACATGGCCTTGTCTTGAGAGCTGCACAGACTTTAAAAGAAAAACCTAGATAGAGGCAAGAAACTGGTGGTGGCGGGGGAGTAGGGCGGGGAGCGAGTCCAGAGACATCTAATAGATCACCAGCGCTTCTTCTAGCAGATTCCCAGGAGTGCTGGCTCCTTTGAGCCAGGTTTGGAGACAGGTCTGGGGACACCCAAGAGGCCGGTGATTGAAGGCTGGCGTCAGAGTGGAGGCCAAAGTGAGGCCAAGGAAGGAGTGGACGCCCATAGAGCCTGGCCGCTTCCTGGCACCCAAGAAAAGTTTCCAGGAGTCAGCTGGTGCCAACGCTGAAGCCCGGGCAGATGAAGAGAGCTGAGTCCTGCGACCACTCTCCCCTACCCACCTCCTCCCCGCCCCAAAGGCCGGAGATTGCTGCACAGAAGCAAGAGCAAGAGCAAGAGACGGAATTCCCCTAGCGGAGGAATCTGCCGACCCAGGAGCTGGGATTGGCAGGGCGCCCTCTCCGGGAGCTTCGGGTCTGGGGCAGCCTGCGCGGGCGCGAGTGGCGACTCAGGCGCGTCCCATGGGGGCGGGAGCCAGGGGCGGCCAGCAGGTGGGGCCCGGGGGCCGGACTCCGCCCCCCACGCCCGCTCAGCACCGGCCCCCTCTCCCGAGCCGGAGCGCGATTGGTGGCGGCGCTTGTCGCTCGGAGGGGGCCGGGCCGCTCTGCTTCGCCACTGTACCCGCGCCGCTGCTGCCGCCGCCGTCCTCCCAGCTGCGCGGGCCGGTCGGACCGCCAAGGCAGCCGGAGCCTGGCGATGGGAAGCGGCGCGGCCGCCGACCCAGGCAGTGGCAAAGTTTCCCAGACGTGCGTATTGGGGCGCGCGGCTGCCGGCCACCCGTGACCTCTGTGGAAAGGGCTGAGGGATTTTTAATTTGGAAAAAAAATCCACCTCAGTTTCTTTGTCAACCCCTCTGTCCGGGTGGCCACCGGCAGGAGCTGCAAACTTGGGCGCAGCGGCTCCACAGCCAGCGAACAAGGCTTTGGAGAACCTCAGGACTCAGGTGCTGGGCGCCCAGCGGCTCCCGGCGTGCTACGGAGTGTGAGCGCGGGGGAGTCCGGAGCGCGCGGCAAGGAGGGGCCCCTGGGAGCTCTATATGGAGGAGGGAGCCCAGAATGGTGTGCACCAGGAAGACCAAAACTTTGGTGTCCACTTGCGTGATCCTGAGCGGTATGACTAACATCATATGCCTGCTCTACGTGGGCTGGGTCACCAACTACATCGCCAGCGTATACGTGCGGGGGCAGGAGCCGGCGCCTGACAAGAAGCTGGAGGAAGACAAAGGGGACACTCTGAAGATTATTGAGCGACTGGACCACTTGGAGAATGTCATTAAGCAGCACATCCAAGGTACGGGAGCCCCAGAAACTTGGGTCTCCCACGAGGCCCGGGAGTGCCCAGCGCGGCGCGGGGTGCGCTGGGGCTGTTGCGCATCAACCGAGCGACCGCGGGGCTCTGGGGCCGCAGACGCGGGACGGGGGTCTGCGTGTATTCTCTTGCCTGCGTGCGGGACCCCAGGGCACACGTGTGTGCGCGGGGCTGCACGCGCGGGTGTGAGCAGCTAGCTGGCGGTATGGGGGCGCGCTGCGCACGTGTCCAAATGTGCGTGTGACTCCGAGCTGGTTGCTGGTGGGCTCTGGGGATCGCACACAAGTCCGGCTCAGAGTGTGTGCGCGTATGAATGTTTGTGTGTGTACAAGAGAGAGCACGCGGGCAAACGAGCTCATTTGGCTACTGTAAGCGACAGGCGAGATTTCCGCGTGGCGGCCCTGGCCGTTGGCATTTAAGACCCGCAGGCTGCTGGACAAGCCGGGGCTAGGAAGATTGCACCGCCCCAGCCCCAGCCCCAGCCTGGCTGTGCTCCGTCCGTAGGCGATTGGGGATGCAGGGGGCTGGAGGGCTGCTTAAATCTATAGCGGTCCTTACTCCCACAACAGACCGCGGGTCGAGGACCCTCTCCAGAAGCAGGTGTCAACGCCGGAAAGAAGCGCTGTAGTCTGAGCTCTGTCCACTGCGGTGGCGCCTCCGCCCAAGACCGGAGAACACGCCCTGGGCTGCGCTTTCCTGGCGGAGCCGCCCGGGACCGGCGAAGGCCGATCCCACCGGTAGCTCCACGCCCAGGCCCCGGGAGTGGCTGAGGCGGAGCAGGCAGACCCACGTTGTGAGGGTCTGAAGTCTAAGGCTGCCGGGTGGGTGTGCTCCAGGCCAGGGCGGGGGTCCTAAGAGAAAGGGAGTCTGGGGGGTGCGGGCGCTGTCCTGAGGCGACCCAGTGCATGAGCTGTCTGAGGGAGGGGATGGAGTTCCAGGCGCCAGGGGCACTGAAGCCGAGTGTACACACACGCGCCTCTCATGTTCACACTTTTTCTTCGCCGCCCCGCCCCCACTGCTTTCTAGCAGGCTTGTGAGCTTCTTAAGGGCAGGGCCAAGCCTAGTTCACCTGTAAACCCAGCAGGCGCACCAGCCTCTGGGGCCAGCACATGACAGACCTTGGCAAAATGGAGTTGCATTGAAGGCTTTCTCCCCAAGGAGCACTCTTTTTCGTTTACACGTGGGTGTCTGGATTCCACCCCTTGCACCTGCTGCCCTTGCCAGGGTAGGGATCGCTCCTCTGTCTGAATTTGGTGTGTTTCGCCCCTGCCCAGAATAGTTCCTCCCCAGGGGGCAATTCAGGGAGGTTCAGGTGAGTGCAGGAGAGGTGTTCATATCCGTTGTGCTTCCTGACTAATGATTTACAAACAATCCCATGGCTTTGACATCTCCCCAGAAAAGGGGACCAGGGACAGCTTCTACTTCAGTCAGCCCTGCCTCTGCCTCTCAACCTGGCATTGGGATTGGAGACCAGTTTATCTATCCGATGAGTGCCTGTTGCTGCTATTTCTTGCCTTTTCCCGTCCCATGCATCTGGATTGACAACTATTTGCCCCTGGGGTGATTCAGAATGTTCTCTGGCAGACACAAGGCCATGCCTTACTTTGACATCTCCAGTCTGCCCACAGATTTCGAAAGATTTTCATTCACAGATTCTATGTGTGTGTGTGTCTATATATGTTCCTGGAAAATGATTCTCTTGTGCCTTTCTGTCTGGCCAGGCAGGAAGTGGGCAAAGTACGGCTTTGAGAAACATCGATAGGATGTTATTAACCTCTGAGCTTGTCACAAAGTGGGCCCCTACCGTGTGGAATGTAGACCGTATCACATGACTTGTAAGGCTCTACACGAAAATGAGCGCAATGTTGAAGGTAAAAAGAACCTTCGTGATTTTCTCCCCGGAAACTTTATAAGTATGTGTTGCTGAGAGCTTTCAAATATATATCTGAAAAATTGGGGGAGATGGGTAAAAAAAAAAAAAAAAAAGAAGCAGGATCTTTAAAACATGTGTTGGTCCACTTCTCTATTTGTGCGATGACCCCTGTGGATATTCAGAAATAACCACACTCTCAGGACACAAAGACCGAATCCACAACCCGTAGCGGGGTGGGGAAGGTCGGTGACTGGGGAAAGACTAGGATGGAGGCAGGCAGAGGGCCCGGGTTACTTGGCTGGTTGTGCTGTGAGGACTGACAGGCTCTTCCTGTGGAGCTGGAGCCATCCTCCAGCAGGGATTTTGGGAACACAGGTAAGGGGCCTGCAAGGTTTGGGACTGATCAAGTGCCACTGTCTGAAGGCAGAGGGTGGAAAAGGACAAGAAGATCAGACTCTTACAGTTGATGGTGCAGATGGTTTATATGTATGCTACTGTCAGGTTCCCTCTAGCCAGCAGAGCCTTTGGAACAATCCAGTTTACTTTGCCGAGCTGATGGGAATAAGGGATAATAATAATAAGAGCTAAAAATTATGCAGCACATATTGTGTGCAGGCTTTATTCTAAATGCTTTATATATAAAGCATTTATATATATAAAATAAATATATTGACTTATTTAATTCTCACAACCTTATGAGGTAGAGGTAATACTTTGCTCCACTTTATGTTTGTGAGAATCGAGGAATGGAGAGGATCTATGACTTGTCCAGGGTCACACCACTAGTACGTGGTAGTACGGGGGTGTGAACTCAGCTAGTGTGGCTTTAGAGTCTAAGTGCTTACCCACATACTATGCTGTCTCCTAAAAGGGCCAGAGTGTCACAGGGGGACCAGTGCTTCCCTGGAGTCAGTAGATGTGGAAGTGGGTGTCAGAGCGAGAGACCTCCGAGGATGGCTGAGGGGTGATGGAGTCAACAGCCTTCCCACTTGGAGACTCTATCTGTAGATAAACTCAGGAAGCTCTGGGTTTTGTTTGGTTTCGCGCCAAGAGGCAGAGGTTGCATTCCCTTAACTAATGTTTGTTGAGCACCCAGGACAGTTCCTGGCACATGCTACAGAGGGTAGGTGTTGGACGGAAGAGTGGCCGAATGAGTGAGTGCTGATGTCCCAGTGCACCGAATAGTCATTAGTGGGAACATTATCATTCTCCAAAGAATATGTTTTGCTTGCTCAGGCTCCTCTTTTCCTTGGAAGAAAAGTTGTCCTGGAAGCTGAAAATGTCACAAAATGTTCTTCAGGATGTTCCATAGGACTTGCAATTAGAAGAGGCTTTGGAGCGTCACCCCAGAGGTCTGTTCTAGTCATGACTGAAAAGTTTATTTTCCTCTTGTGGATTGCAGTGATATTTCATTTTAATTTGCTTTCTGATTGAATGATTTAATTAGATGGCTTTTGGGAATCTCTTGGGAATGTATATTGCAGTTGTGAGACTTTTTTTTAACCAAATAAATGTTAAATGAGAGGGTGGATAACTTTAGATTTTTATAAAAGCATCCTGATGGTTTAGAGACACAAAATAAGTGTTAGTACAAGTTTGGTCTTAGGAGGAGAAAGTTCGGATGGCTTGAGATGGTGCGGTGGATGAAGTAGAGAGTCTGCTAAAGGAGCCCGCAGCATTGGAGAGCCTAGGAAATGGAAATGTTGATTCACTTTTTATTTTAGAAGTTCAGTAAAAACAAAAATGGCTTTTTTGTTTAGTATCTCGTATTCAATGTAAAAGAATGTGCCAATGTTTAAGAAAATATTTAAAAATGTATAAAATTGCCCATAATTCATTCTACCCCCAAAACTTTTTGCATTTTGAGCATTTCCTTCCAGCGTTGTTCATTTGTCTACATATTGAAAGATGAAGGTGTGGTCATGACTTCCATGTCATTTTATATTCCTTTTTCACTTTGCTTTTTGTTACAAGCATTTATTTCGTATTTGCTACCTAGTTTATTGGTTCTACATTCATCTGACCTAATGTGTGTCAGGCACTGACTGCACTGGGGAAGTGATTGGGGATGACAGTGGTGAGCTGAGAACACTCTTGTCCCTGTCATAGTGGACTTGTTTTCAAAGGACAACAGAATCCCTCTTACTCAACATGTTTGGAGTGTGAGATAATTAAAAAATTGGTTAAAGAGAAGAGTAAAACAAAATATTACATACATGCATTAAATATTTTTATTTTAATGTTATCCCAAATGTGCATCCATTTGCCAGTCTTTTGATGTCGGGCCAAAATCTTGTCTTTGGGATGGGTCTGCCAATTGGCGTTCTGCTCATCTTCCTCGCATAAGCCATTCCCATGGTGTCCTGTTTACAAAGTCTGACTTCTAGTTCTGTTGTCTTTAAAATTCACTGGGAACTTAAAGGTGCCTCTGAAGCAATCTCAGTGTAGTAGCCTAAGTTTTTATGATTTTTAATTCGATCTTTTGCAGTGATTTTGCTGACATGTAATTTGACTGCTGTTCTTCAAGTGACTACTCTTTATAAAGCCTTTGCAAAACATTTAAATTAGTTTTCTTAGAAACAACAACTTTCATCTTTTTAGCAGTTATATTTCATTGGCTTTTATAAAATGTAATTAGATTATGTGGTTACAGTGATAAGGACAAATAGTGTAAACATGTTTGGGAACAAACCTGGTACCTGGCTGATAAGCATACAACTCAATTGTTGGAAGTTGCTGTGGGCAGTGATATTAAAGAGAATTCCCCTTGAGGGACAAAGGCATCATGGGGTCTATTTTCCAGAGGGAAAGGGAAGCATGGTTAATCTGGAGAGTTGATGGAGTGGAGAGTTTTTAAAGAGAACTTTAAAAACAGTATTTTTAATGACTGCATAGTATTCTGTCATCAATAAACCACTATTGATTCAACTACTTCCCTGTTATGGGATGTTTGTTTTGCTATTACAATATAAGCAGAAATGAACATCTTCACCTCATTGGATTTTTCTTTTTAATTATTTTAAGGATGTATTTCCAGAAGTGGGATTACTAATGACTCAAAGAGTATGAACATTTTTAGGAAAGATTGTTTTTTCAGAAGCTGTTCTTCATAGCCACCAACAACGTATTATTGTACCAGTGTCACAGAGCCTGGCCAGCGTTGGGTGGCATCATTCAAACTTTCCTGGGCAAATATAATCCTTGTCAAATGCTCTATTCTTTTGATTTTTCCTCCTTTGATTACCATAGAACTTAATATCTTCCTCCCACCCCCATGTTGGTTTTTATCTTGTGGGACTATTTATGTCCGTTACCCATTTTTCTCTTGGACCAACTGTCAGTGTTTGTGATTTGTGTATTTTTCATATATGTTTTATTGATAGATATCTTAAATAAATAAATAATATACATTATGCCTGTATTGTATGTTATATACATAATTTTTGTTTCAATAGATGCCTTGGGACAGTGGTTTTTAAACTGTGCCCTCGGGAGCCCCAAACTTCTAGAAGGTTTGATTTGTGGCCCGAAGAGTGAAAGGATCAAGTGTGGTCTCCTAGACTCCGCCTGTATGTACTCCCTTCCCCTCCTTGCAACTCAGGCAGCTCCTCTGTCTTCTCTTTTCTGCTTGGTGTTCTGTAAGATATTTCATTTTTAAAAAGGCTCTGCTTCTTAAAAAAAAAAAAAAGGCTGAAAATAAATGTTTGGGGAGAAAAAAAAGATCAGACTGTTACATTTTGGTGAGGGATGATGGTAGCATAAAGAATTCAAGAGAGTAAATAAATCTAAAAAGAAATTGAATTCCTGGGTGGTGTTCTTATAACATCTATTTACCCTTTTGAATACCATGATTAATAATGTATTACATTATATGACTAATTTCTAAATCCATTATCTCACTTCATTGAGTCAAGATCATCCCAACAATGGGAGAAATGGGTTATTAACTGCATTTTGTTTCCTGGAAGTTTATTAGTCATATTATGTGCATATTAATGCACATTAGGTCAGTAACAGCAGGTTGTTCACCATGACTACAAACTATATATGGTCTCTAAGAATCAGAAAATGTCCTAGGCTTGGATGTTTTTCTGCCCCTGATAGATTTTAGATGTCACCTAGAATTGGCTGGTGTCCTCCTCATCTGATCTTTGACTTGGCAAAGTTTGCAAAGAAAAGGATGTGATGTTTGCTGAGTGCTCAGAGTTTATTTGAGGAAAGCGTGTCATTTAAATAGTAAAGCTATGTGTCCTTTGGAATGAGCTGTGGCATGTGAAATTATATTAGCAACAGTGATTGACATTTTGAGAAAGTTCAATGGCAAGATTTAGGAGTTGAGCCTAATTACCTTTGTTAATGGCCCAGGACCATAGCTTCATGATTAGAAATCCTTGCCAAAGAATACAACTTTTTCCCCATGGCCAAAGAATCTTAATTTTTAGCCAGAAGTGTGTAGGCTGTAAAATAAATTAATTCCACATTCTTTCCCATTCACTTGACATAAATTGTTATTTGCCCTTGATAAGTAGGTTGGTGTAGAATTCAAGGAGAATTCAGAATGAAGAATGTTGGAGAGCCAGTCTGGTTTTCTGGTTTGTGAGGGCCTTGAAGGCCAGCATCAGTCACCTGGGTTAGGCTGGTCTGTGTTTTCCCAAAGGTGTTTATGGGATGCAGAGCCACATACAAGGTTACTGGAACATCTGCATTACCACCCTATAGAATTTCTGACCTGATCTCACTTGAAAAGCTAAATGGGCTATTGCCTTGATCTGAGGCTCGAGTGTCTCTTGAGGTTTGTTCCCCCTTTTGTGTCACTTGAATTCTATCCGGGAGACTGGGACAGACAGGCTGTCCTGTGGAGAAGCACATTGCAGGGCAGTCCAGCTGGAGGTGATGGTGCGCAGAACATCCTGTGGAGAAACACCCAGCTGAATGTGAGTGATGAATGTAGCCTGAAGGCAGCACGGTGGGATTTGGGGAGAGACAGGATTATGCATGTAGCTGGAGGGCAGAAGTCCATAAATGTTGCACGGGCACTGAATTTGGGAGTGGCTGAGGTCTGCTTTGATGCTCCACATTCAGTGGAGGTGGGCTATGCTGCTTTTGCTGGCCTTGAGTATTTCTCGAAGGCTAGGGGTTTTGCCTTGAATCTGGCAGGGATTTGATTATTTTACGACTCCCACAATTGCTATCTTATCAAATCCCAATTTGCCTTTGGGGTGACAGTCACCTCCATTCTGCAATGCAATGCTTGAGCACAGGGGTCCTCAATCTTAGGGCACGTGCCCTGGGGCAGGGCCAGGAGGATGCACCTCCCGACATACAGCATTCATCCTCACTCTACCCCTTTCTTTCCCAGTCAAGAAAGCATATTAGTAAGCAAGGGAATGTGACAACCTTGAAATCTATTTAATTTATTGAAGTTAATCATTCATAAGCTTTGGTATTTAAATTATTGTTGATAACTAATTACCTCAAACTGTTTCAAAATACAGTGTGTTGTGGTGGTGATTGGGAATGACTGCAATTCTGGAATCTTCTGTGTGGGTTTGTGTACCTTTCATGGACCCTGCTGAGTGCAGCCAACTGGAACTTTAAGCAAAAGGATTCCTGGTTATATGAACGCTAACGCTTTGGTAGTTTTTCTGACTACACAATTATGGATTAAAATATCTTGCTAGACAGATCATCCCAGGGGGCATGCAGTTCTGAGATGTAGTTCTCTTTCACTGCCTGACATTCCATTTCAGTTTTGTGAAGGTTTGTTTTTGGGAGATGAGGCTGTCCTTAATGATGCTAGTCGAAACCGCTCAGTATCCAGCCCCAATGAGGCATTGAGAGGTTTCCTGTACGTGGCCACTGCTCAGATAGTATTGGAGCAGACAGGCACACTTCACTGGGCTATGTTCTGTTGCCACTGTCCTTCGAGAGCTCACAAAAGCACAGTGTTTGGGAAGATCCGGAGAAGTGCCATCTGCACCCTTCATGCCTACAGAGGCGGCTTGGGGCCAACTTTTTGGCATGAATGGATTCATTCTACCAATGTGCTGAGCTTAAGTTCAGAGTGGAGCACTCTGATTAAGATTGTTGAGTGCTGGATTTTAACAACCTCTGGTGCCTTGTTGGGCTTCACCAGTCTGACTTCTACATCCATCTCTGTCCCCTAGGAGCTTAGAGTTAAAGGCCATTGAGATCCTGGGGGAGCAAGAGGGTAATTCAGGGACCCTGGTCGGACAGGATTCAAAGCTTGGCTTAATACTGAGTGTCATGCTAATGGCATCTGGAGATTTAGGAGAACAGTACCAAAATTGCTTGGGCCAATGAATATGGGAGTAAGAAAGCTAAGGAGAGATTTGAAGTGACAAATGTGAATCCCAGCCAAACCCCTGCTTTATTTTAAGAGCAACAGCATGTAGAGGATTGAAGATTGAGTGTGTCAAGGGGATGGAGGAAGAGAACTACTGTACTCCCGTACGTTAGGGACACGCAAGGTGCTGTCCAGGCATGATTACTTGAATCATTTATTTATGTTGATGGACAAATACAACTTGTATTTTTAAAAATTAATGATTCCTTTTTATCTATACAACATGGTGACTTTGGGTTTTAGAGGTAAGAAAATAAAGACTTAGAGGCTTCTTAGAGAGTTTGCCCAAGGTGGGTCATGGGGCTGATGGGTGGTGCAGCCAAGAAGGGAAAGTGTCTCCAAAGTCAATGCTCTCCACAGAATAGAGAAGAAGATGGAAATTTCACACAGAGAGGAACGGGAGATTGTCTTGCCAAAGACAGAGCTCCAGTGTATGCTCAGAGGCCTCAGGTCAAGTAGGAGGCTGGTGAGAGAGGGAGCCGGGCAGGGGCGTGGTGTGTGTCAGCAGGGAACCTCGAGATTAGGGTTAGGGAGAAGGTCTTGCTCTGCAAGGCTGAGTGAGGTGCCACCACGGAGGCTGTGGAGAACCTTTTCTCTTGGGTCACTGTGGGGCCCCCAGGAACTTGTCTTTGTAGGAAAAGCAGAGAGTTCCAGCAGAAGGCCAGAGGCCATTTGGATTCCACTTGTGACTTTGGAGTATGGTGTGCCAGGCACAGGGCCGAGGGCTTTCCTGTGCACTAGCCTAGTCATGTGTCTTTTAGGGTGACCAACTCGTCCCAGTTTGCCCCTCACTTCCCTGTGTTAGAACTGAAAGTCCCTGGTCCCAGGAAGCCCCTCATCCCCGGGCAACTCTGTATCGTTGGTCATCTTAGTCTTCTCACAGTGGCCAATTGTTTGGTGGTAAGTCCTAGCGCCAGGGCAAAGATAGTCCTTCTCATTGTGCTGCATCTGTGTCTTCTGCTCATTGCTCTCGGACATCGCCTTTCTTGAAGAGGGATAAAGAAGAAAGAAGATGGTGGTTGTCCAGCAGCCCCTACCCCTTTCTTCCCTGTTCACACAGCTGCCTTCTCTTTCTTCTTTCTTGCTCTTTCTGCCTTGGCATTCTCTGTTTTTCAGCTGTCTGAACCTCTCAGGATTTGGAAAGGAAGAAACAATTGCTGTAAGGGGAAGCTCTAATAAAGTGGTTTGGGCACAAAACATCAGCAACTGTTTATTTGCCCAAAACAGTAAGAGTCCGTATTAATAACCTTGTGAGTTATATGCTGGGAAGTTAAAAGTAAGCAAAAATCTTACTCGAGATCCGCAGATGTGACTTTATTCCTTTATTGAACTAATCTCTCTTCCTGTTTATGCTGGTGACATTTTCTATTATCTGTGTGGAAGATCCTTTTTGATCTTCCGTTACAGATTTATTTAGCTGTGCCTTGGTTGGCATCCCAAAGCAGAGGGGTTTTCTGGTTTCTCTTTATTGCAGTTATAATGCTTAGTGTTTATGTGGTTCCTGCCTCAAAGGATTTCAACAAGCGGGACAGGCTTTGTCTAATTAATTGTCGTATTTCCCTGATGGGGGAGAAGACGCCGTGGAGGATGGGAGGGGCGCGAGGAGGCTCCAGACCTGTCTGTCAGTTCACTGGCTTGGGGAAGAGTCTTTTAATATTTTGGTTTCTTCCATTTCCAAATCTCATTTTAATAATAAACTGATCCTCTGATTTGCTTTAGTTTCTTAGAGTGAATGGAGAAAAGTATAACATGTAGGAATTATGATGTAAACCCTCCAACTCTATATTTGCGCCAGGCTTTTAATTTTATTTTAGTGGAACCTGGGGATTTATATTAGAAGGGGAATCCAATGGAAAGTGGGTAGAAGAGACTTTTATCAAGGACTCAAGAACTGGAAAAAGGAACCAGTGAGGAAGGGCTGTAGGAATAAGTCTGAACTCATTTGCAGCAGAAATGGGAAGAGGAGTATATTTGTTGAGCACCTGTTATGTGCTAAATGCTTTACATGCATCATTTCATTTTAACTTCATAAGCAACCCTGTGGGATGATGTTATTGCCTCCATTTTACAGATGAGGCGATCAAGGCTCAGCAACTGTAATTAATTTGTCCAAGGTTTGTCCAAGAGATAAAACCCTAATACCTCTATTAAGCTCCTTAATAAGGGGCTAAGGGCCTTCTTGTTTTTCTGCTCCAGTGATATTGATCAAGAGAAAACAGGCTCATTCCTCTCTCTTAGCAGAAAGTTTGCTGATGAGACTGGCAGCAGGCTTCTTAAGAGTAGTGAAGCCCTGAGCTGGTTGCCGAGTGATGATTTTGGCAGCCTCCTCGTCTGGAGACAAAGGAGGATGCCTGTGCCTGGAGCCGACCTGGACTCAGCCCTCTGGAAAGCTGAGAGAAGCTCCAGGTGGGGCTCTCTGTGGCCAGCCATATCCCTTTTTCCAGGAGAGGACTTAGCATGAACAGATCATCTCCCTCACTCGCTCAGACCATAACTTTATTTTGGGGGTCCTCCAGGCTGAGGGCATGGGATAGACTAGGGGACCATAAGAGGGGACTGGTTTACACAAAGGAAACAGCAGACCTGGCCAGGCCTGCCAGGAACTTCCCATTTAATTGAGAGAATGGAATATTCAGAGTAAAATGTATAAAATGGTGGGCCCCAGCTGAGTGGCAGATGTAGGAGATGGACCCCAAGGTTGGCATTGTGTATTGGAGGCTGGGGATGGGAGGAAGTGAAACCACTCACGGGTGATTGGGAGAAAGTGTAGACGTGCTTCCAGATTCCCATTCTCCCCTGTGTTGCTGGAAGTTTGATAGTGGCCTGGGATGTGCCCCTGGCTTCTTTTGGTCACGTGCTCAGATTCTTCTCTTCCTTCATTCAACAAGCATTTATTGAGCATCTAGTAAGTGCTGGGGATATATCAGTGGAACAAAGGCAAAAATATGAAGGGGTGCAATTAAACGAGGTGGTCAGGGGCTCTCCTTTAGGTAAAGGTTTGAAGAAGGTGAGGTGTGAACAATGTGCATGTCTAGGGAAGAGAGTGCCAGGTAGAGGGAATAGCCAGTGCAAAGCCTCTGAGGGAAGGATGTGCTGGTGTGTTCGAGGAACTGTGGGGTGGCCAGTGTAGCTAGAGCAGAGTGATGGTGGGAGAAGGAGGCGGCGGGGGAGGGGAGTGGTGAGGCCAGAGAGGGGCTGACTTGGGGCTGGTTGCAGCCTAAAAGGCTACTGTGGAAGGAACGCTCTGGAAGGACTTGGGGGCCACTGGAGGGAGTGTGCAGAGAGGCATCAATCCAGGCTGTTCTATGGCTGCTTCCTGAGCACCTCTCATGGGCTCAGCCCTGTGCCAGGCATGGCAGGAGATGACAAAATGCATACGACACGGTCCTTTTCTTTGAAGAGCTCATAATCAGGCTGAGAAGACAAAACAAGAAACAGTTAAGGATCTTTTGGAAGCTAACTGATGTAATGAGGGTTAAAACTGAATTCTAGAAAAGCAAGTTGTCAGAACAGACTTCACAGAGGAATTGGGACTTATGACGCATCTTTGAAGAATGAAGAGGATTTAAGGGAGTGGAGTAGCAAAGATTTGGAGAGGGCAAGTTCAGTTATTAAATAAAACCAACAGTTACCTTGAAGAGGGAAACCGGAGCCTTTCACTGAGCATGGTGAAAAAGAGTGCGCAGGCAGATAGCGATGGGAATCAGAGCTCCCTTTACAGACTGGGGGACCTTGGGCAAGTCTCTTAACGTCCAGTGCCTCGGTTTCCCCAGCTGTAGAAATGAAGACAGTCACTCCTGAACTGTTGTGGGATTGCTGTGCTGATCAAATGAGGTGACACACAAGGAAGCGCCCCACTGTGCCTATCAGGAGGGACCTCTGGGGGACAACATGTTCTTTCCTCCAGACTTCCTTCTTTCCTTAGTCCCTCTTCCCTTCATTGCCACTGTCTTTCCTTCTTGGAGCTCACATAGAACACATGGTCAGGAATATAGTTTCTGGTTGTAACATCTAGAATATCAGATGTGAGCCCCATTTCAGTGCGATTACTTAGGACTTAACTACAGTTAAGTCAAGTCTGAGATGGTCATACTTAGAGTTGAGGAGAGCTCAAACTAATCACATCTTCTCAGCTGAGACATGTTGGAAGAACTGTTCCAGGCTGTTTCAGTGTTACTGACCGCTGCTGAAGTTCTGAGCCTGCCAGACTGGGGACCTGCCCTTGTTTGTGGAGAAATATTTGTTTTGCAAAACCCACTTGGCCTAGTGGTGGTCAGCGGACAATGCCAGGAATGTGCTGTGTCGGTTGAAACGTTGGCCGGCGGAGAGTCATGCAAGGTGTCCAGCTACCTGGTGGGTGAGCCTCCTTTCCCACCTCCTTGGTGGAGGGAGAATCTTCTTGAGGAAGGACTTGTCTTTTCTCCCATCTTGACTTCCTAACTGAATTGAAGCCACAACAGCCTCTCTTCCTGTCAGGGTGAATTTGATTTAACTCAAAGCAATGTGACTTATAATTTCAACTGCAGGCAGGAAGGTGTGATTTAAGACAATTGTCAGGAAGATTCAATTTAATCTTTTCTTTCATCCCCCTCTACAAATTGTGCATTTTGTTGCGTGATATAATTTTGATATACATTCTTTACAACTCAGAGATAGATGTAGTTTCACATTGGGAAGGTACACTCTACATTTTTTTTTTTTTTTAGCACTTATCTATTTAAAGTGCTTTTAAAAAAGATTTCTTTCTAGTGACAGCAGAAAATGGAGGGATGATTTTGCTTTTTACTAGAGACAATTGTAGTAAATCCTTATGAAACTTTCCAGGAAATAAACTGTTTCTTAATTAGCTGGGGTTATTTTGGTCACTTGTTACTAGGAAGACAATTGCTTTTACAAAACAATAAAAATAATTATTTTATTTACCTAAAACAGAACAGTTGTAAATTTTGCATGCCAGTTGTTTTTTGCAAAATAGGCATAAGTATTTTTGAGTTTGTAATTACTTTAGAAACATAGAAAGTATGCATTGATTTTTGTGAATTAAAAATTAAATGTCTTATTTCACTCTGGTAAATACTAGAAATTTTCAGCATTGTGTTGTGCAGCTCAATGCAGTTGCTCCCTCTTTTTTCATATGTCAGCAACAAAGGGTGAACCTTCCTACTTCTGCAATTCTCAAGTCACATTCCAATTGTGAAGGCTCTAGCCTGAAGGATCTTTAGCTAGAATTGGACCATGCCAGAGCTGGGAGTAACATCAGCATCCTCGTCCTCAAACTGTTCACTGAGGGATCCAAGACCAATGCAACTTGGTGACTACCCCAAGGACCCTTCACTGGACCCTGGAAGCCCTAGACTGGGAATCTAGGGATCATGAATCCAAGTCTGGAAATTTCTCTCTACATCCAGTTACTTCCCTCAACCTCAGGAGAAACTTCTGCATTGGGAAGGCCAATCCTTAGTTGTATGTTCTTAGCTAAGCCAGGTGCCTAAGGGACAAAGGGAAGGACAGATTTTCAGAGTCTCCCTTGGATGGGATCCCCTCTCCCTGGGCTGTGTGTATCTTTAGGGCTTATACCACACCCACTTGGGATCAGCTTAAGGATTGGGGACATAGCACTGTTGACTGGGCCCTGGTTTTGGGTCTAAGCCGTGGGCGACAGCTCCTGGTGATGCAGCCTCCATACCTGGGAACAGAGCTTCTTCCCAGCCTTTCAGATCAGAGTAGTGATGCACATAGAGGAGGAGCAGAGATTTTATGTCAAGAAGAGAAAAAAAGAGAGAAAATTGACATGTATCAGACACCACCTGCCAGATGTTTAGCATTGTTTAATCTGCTTCATATTATTTAATCCTTAAAATAAGCCTGTGAGATCATTAGCCCCATTTTACAGATGAGAAAATCATACTGTACTGTAATTATTAATCTGCTTTTCCCATTACACTATGGGATCCTTGAAGGTGGAGACTGGATCCTGTTTTTTTCGTTTTCTAGTGCTTCACGCAGTGCCAGGTACACAGTTGGGGCTAGACAGCAGTTTGTTGAGTAAATACATGAATAAATAAAGAGGCCTGCCTAAAACCTCTCAGTTAATAGGTGATGCCAGAATTCACATCTAGGTCTCTGGCTTTAAAGCTGTCTGGAAGGGAAGCCAGAGGACAGAAGAGCTGGTTCTCACCCTGCCGGGCTTGGGGTGGCTTCCAACAGATTCTGTCTCATGCTATGTCTGCCTTCTGGGTCAGGGACAGGAAAGCACACACTCTTGGAGTCTCTCTCATAGCACCTCATAGCTCATACTGCTGTTTCAAGGTTTAATGAAAGGGAAGCTGAAGCTCAGTGGTGAGTGTGTGTGTGTGTGTGTGTGTGTGTGTGTGTCTAGAATGTGCTTTCCTGCACTGAGATCCCCCAGGGATCAGCTGGTGAGAGAAGCCTGAAGCCTTCAGGGGACCCTCGATATCTTCATTTCAATAAAGCTGTCACTCGTGGTCACTTTCGAACTAAAGCAATCTTGTGGGTATGGAAGGGGAAAAATAATCCTGCTCCCAAAACGAAAAATAACGCCAGAAAAGATTTAGCTGAACAGGGCATTTCTGCTTCAAGAGGAGGGACAGAGTTGAGGTCATTTTAGGAATAATTGATATCCGAAGCGTCAATAGAAAGGAGCATAACTTAATTTCCAAGAAAGGAAAGAGATGTCTTCAGGGCCCAGGAGCTCAGGGGCAGTTGGCCTGTGGCTTTCCTTCTGAAGTGAAAACTACTCGGCCTGCAAGGACCTCAGAATGGTGTCTTCAGGGTGGTGATGGCGAGTCAGGACTTGCTGTTTCTCACTTAGGAGAGGCGTCAGTGAGGAGGAAGGACTGAGAGAGGACAGCTCTGGAGCCTGCCCTTTGGGAATTCCTTGAGCTGAAAATCGGGCGGCCTGGACCTCCTGATTCTCTGGTGGCCACCGGGGGAATGGCCCCCCTTGGGGGCAGCTCTGAGCTTGGACCTGCAGGCCCTTCACAGGCCCCTCTCCACGATCTCCAGGCAGCACGTACAGGAAGGGGACACAGGAAGAAGTTTCTCCTCAGCCTCTGCCGGTTGGGACAGAACAGCCCATTAGCAGGAGCCACAGATTACTCTGATTTTTCTTTTCCTATTATTCTCTGATATTTTCAATTTGAAAGGAGTCATTTAGGCAGTAGGTTGGATGAGGGCATAGTAGACATAGGGGAAAAATTGAAAATGTCATTTAAAAATGACTATTCCATTCTTTTTTTCACCTCGGCAGACAGATGGCTGTCTCACCTTTTGCTCACAGCCAGGAGCAATAGCCAGTGGGTCAGCGGAGGAGAGCAGTGATTTTATTTTCCTTTTCATTTCAAACAGATTGTGTAGCCCTTAGGGTGTGGGGGACCAGTGGAATGGAGCTATGGGCTGGGAAACTAATTATGCCTCCCTGCATGGCTGAGCTGGTTAATACCAAACTGTCATTGAGGCTGATTCTTCCCTGGGGCAGAAAAGCTTCCCAAATTCCTTATCTCTTTCTCTTTGCCTTGGGAGCTGAGGCCTTTTGGGTTTTGCCAGTTTGGGAAAACAGGAGCAAAATCCAGAATGGTCCTCAAAGCTCTGAAATGGTGCTCTGGATTCTGGTTGCTAATGTGGCATTCAGCCACACAACAGCCTTCCCTCCCGCTCGGACTTGGTGCTGTCGCGGAGGGTGCTGGGTTTGGAGTCAGATGGACTGGGCTCAAACCTGGTGCTGCCGCTTACTGGTGTGATGCTGCCAGAGGCTGCTCTGGGTATCCGAGACTGGAAGCAGATTGCTTGTCCACCGGGTCCTCCCTCCTCCCCAGCAGTGTGGGATCAGGAATGGGCCCCCTAAATATTGGCAATATTAATGATAATAGTATGCCTACCTCACTTTCCTGCTCCTGAAACTGAGACCCGGCTAGGCACATGGCATGGTCAGCGTGGTGTCACCAACAGAGACTACACAGGACGAAGGAAGAATCAGACATGCAATAATGCTTTTAAATGGATTTTTAACTTACTAATCAAATCAATACGAATGTTTGAAAATGATATCTTAGTCCATTTGGGATGCTATGACAAAATACCATAAACTAGGTGGCTTATAAACAACAGAAATTTATTTCTCACAGTTCCGGAGGCTGAGAAGTCTAAGATCAAGGAGCTAGCAAATTTGGTGTTTGGTCAGGGCCCTCTTTCTTGTTCATAGATGGCACCTTTGTGATTCACATGGTGGAAGAGAAAAGGCAGCCCCCTAGGGTCCCTTTGAAGGGCACTAACTCCATTTATGAGACTTCACCCTCATGGCCTAACCACCTCATGGCCTCAGCTCCTAACACCTTCACCCTGGGGGTTACGACTTCCAACGTATGGATTTGGGGGAACACAAACATTCAGACCACAGCAAGTGGTTACACATATACAAGTAAGTCATATGTAGTGAATATATAGGTAACAAATTTGTTATCCTTTGCAATGACTCTGACTCCAACACTTCCTGTCCGCCTGCCCTCTTCTCCTCCCCTGCAGATCAATAGCCCATAGTCCATGCAGTCCCCAGCCAGTCTGATGTCTCCAAACAGTGGATCCAACTAAGTCCGTGGGTCTTTTTAAGGACAAATATGGGTTTAAAATATTGGGTGGAAGCATTTAAAAAAATAGCCTTTGTGACAACATGAAGATCATGAATATTCAGTTCGTACACAATCTCAAGCAATTAGGCAGATGCCTATTTCCAGGCAGGGTGTGTTGCCCTGATGGCTGAGGGGATGGGGGCTGTCTTATCATTTCAAAACCAGATTTCCCTGGAGACTTCAGGGTCTGACTTTAGGAAAATTTGCAAATGAAGTCTCAGAAACAATCCTATTCCGTCTCCCACCTTTCTCAGGCCACACTCCTCTTGGCCACATCTGTACACCTAGGCTTTACTGAGAAATCTCCAGGTCTTGGGAAAGAAAAAACTCCCTAAACTCTGAATGCTGAGATGGTGACTGATTCAACACTGAAGCAAAGCAGCCTGTTTCCAGCCTTGGAGGATGGTTCTTATGTGACAAGTCTTAGTCATGGCTGTTGGGTGTTACTTGTTTAGAGCCCAGTTTTCTCCATGTTGAATTCTTGCTAGAATTAACTGGGTGTCTTTGAAGAAGCATGAAACAGAAATTGAGGTGGTCGATGAGAAGATACAACTTAGAACTGTCCCCGCTGAAAGAAGACTTTGTATCAGCCGGCAGTCCCTTTTAACTTTTCAGGAGAACCAGAGTTTTAGCAATTGTATATTCCCAGGTTATATGGGACAACTCAATTTCAAATATACTCATCTGTTGTCCCCAGAAACCATATAAATGAATTGTAAATTCCAGTATTTCCAAAGTTTACCGCCCATTTTGACTCCTGTACCTGGAAGCAGCACAAAGCCCTTGCCAGACCACGTGCCCCTTATTTTTAATTTAGAAAATATGGTCAAAATGAAGTAAACAGAGCACTGGTAAATAGAGCCAGCTGTTCTCTAAATGATTCTTTTTTTGCAGCACAAATCAAATGGGGGTAGGAGAAGAACTTCTAGAATGGCAATGTGAGGAGCTCTGTGTTAATATCGGACAAAATTGACAGTAAAACAAAAAATGTTACTAGAGATAAAGAGGGACATTTTATAATGATAAAAGGGCCAATCTATTAGGAAGATATAGCAATTATGAACACATATGTATCTTAACAGCAGAGCCCTAAAATACATGAAGCAAAAACTGAAAGAATTGAAGGGAGAAATAGACAATTCAACATTAATAGTCGCAAACTTCAATCCTTTCTTTAAATAATGGTTAGAACAATTAGGCAGATGTACAATGGGGATATAGAAGATTTGAAAAAAACTATAAACCAACTAGACCTAACAGTCATCTATAATTTACTCCATTTAATAACAGCAGAGTACACATATTTTCAAACACACATGGAACATTCTCCAGAATAGACCATATGCTAGGCCATAAAACAAGCCTCAGTAAATTTCAAAGGATTGAACTCATACAAAGTACATTCTCTGGCCACATGGAATGCCATTAGACTCAATAATAGAAAGAAATCTGGAAGATTAAAAAGTATGTGGAAATTAGACAACACACTCCTAAATAACCAATGGATCAAAGAAGAAATTAAAGAAGGAAATTACAAACTATTTTGAGGTAAAGGAAAATAAAAACACAACATGCATAAACTTATGCAGCCCAAAGTAGTACTTAGAGGGAGATGCATGACTATAAATGCCTGTATCAGAAAAGAAAAAAGATCTTAAATCAATAACTAAACTGCAGTGTGTTGACAAAAGCCTCTCTAAAAGATAACCATGTTCTAATCCCTGAACCTAGTAAATGTTACCTTATTAGGACAAAGAGTCTTTGCAGATGTGAATTAGCTAAAGATTTCGAGATGAGGGGATGCTGGATTATCCAGCTGGGCCCTAAATATTATCATCAGTGACCTTCTAAGAGAGAGGCAGAGGAAGGTTACACATACATGATGATGGAAGCTGGTTTTGGAGTGATGTGGACACAAATCAAGGAACTCTGGCAGCTCCCAGAAGCTGGAAGAAGCAAGGAACAGATTCTCCTCTAGAGCCTCTGAAGGAATGTAGCCCTGCTGACATCTTGATTTCTGCTCAAGTAATACTGATTTTGGACTTCTGGCTTCCAGAATTGTTAGAGAATACATTTTGTTGTTTTAAGACATCAGGTTTGTAGTAATTTGTTACAAATTTCAGGAGACTAATGTGTTCACCTTAAATCTTAAGAAATTGCAAAAAGAAGAGCAAACAAAACCTACAGTGAGCAGAAGGGAGGAAAAGTAAAGATTAACACTGAAATAAACAAAATAGAGAATGGAAAAACAATAGAGAAAATCAACAAAACCAGAAGTTGGTTCTTTGAAAAGATCAATAAAATTGACAAACCTATAGACAGACAAAGAAAAAAAAGAAGACTCGAATTATTAAAATCAAAAATGAAAAACAGAACATTACTACTAACCTTAGAAATAAAAAGGATTATAATGAAATGCTGTATTAAAAAATTAGACAACTTAGATGAAATGGACCAATTCCTAGAATGACATAAACTACCACAACTAACAACAAAAGAAATAGAAAATATAAATAGATCTATAATAAGTAAGGAGATTGATTAGTAATATAAAAACTTTTGCCCCCAAAAAGGCCAGGCCCAAATGGCTTCACTGGCGACTTCTACCAAACATTTATTAATGAAAGAATCAATACCACTGCTTCATAAACTCTTCCAAAAGATAGAAGAGAAGGGAACACTTCCCAACTCATTTTATGAAGCCAGTTACCCTGATATCAAAGCCAAACAAAATATCATAATCAAAGAAAACCCCAGATCAATATCTCTTATGAATGTAGACAGTAATGCTCAACAAAGCAGTATCAAACTGAATTCAGCAACATACAAATAGGAGTATACACCATACCAAGTGGGATTTATTCCAAGAATACAAGGTTGGTTTAACATCTAAAAATTAATTTATATAATATAATATTGATAAAATAAAGGATAAAAACCACTTGATTATCTCAATTGATGTGGAAAAAACATTTGACAAAAATCCATTCTTTCATGATAAAAACACTCGCTAAACCAGAAATAGAACTTCAACAACCCAATAAAGGGCATATATAAAAATCCCACAGCTAATATCATACTTAATGGTTAAAGACTGAATTTTTTTCTAAGATTAGGAACAATACAAGGATATATTCTCTCACCACTCCTATTCAAAATTATAACAGAAGTTCTAGGTAAAAAAAAAAAAAGGACCTCTAAATTGGAAAGAGAGTCAACCTATCTCTGTTTGCAGATGACATAATCATGTATATAGAAAACCCTAGGTAATCCACCAAAAAACTATTTGAAAAAATAAATGAGCTCAGAAATATTGCAGGATACAAGATCAATTTGTACAACAATTAATTATATTTCTATATACTAACAATGAATACTCTAAAAACAAACTAAGGAAAAATTTATGTATAATAGCATCGAAAAGAATAAAATACGTAGGAATAAATTTAAGAAAAGAAGGTACAGAATTTGTACTCTAAAAACTATAAAACATTGTTGAAAAAGTTGAAGACCTAAAAAAATGGGGAGACATCTCATGTCCAGGGACTGCAAGACTTAATATTGTTAAGATGGCAATACTTCAGAAATCCTTATCAAAATCCCAGCTGGCTTTTATGAAGAAATTAACAAGCTTAACGTAAAATCACATGGAAATTTAAGGAATGCAGAATAACCAAACAATCTTGAAAAACAAGAACAAATGGAGGACTCACACTTTTTGATTTCAAAATTTACTACAAAGCTACAGTTGTTAAGGCATTGTGATACAGGCATAAAGATGGAGACAGAGATCAGTGGAATAGAATTGAGAGTCCAGAACTAAATTCTTATGTTTATGGTCAATTTTATTTTGAAAAAGATGCTAAGACAATTCAAAGGAGGAAAAGAATAATCTTTTTAACACATGGTGCTGGAACAATTGGATATCAGCCTGCCAAAGAATGAAGTTGTACTCTTGTCTCATTTATGCACAAAAACTAACTCAGAATGGATCATAGAGTTAAAACCATAAAGCTCTTAGAAGCAAACAAACATAAATCTTTGTGACACCAAAAGTGCAGTGACCAAAAAAAAAAAAAAAAGAAATTAAAAAAAACCAGATAAACTGGACTTGATCAAAAATTTCAAAGTTGTGTGTATCAAAGGACATTATCAAGAGAGTGAAATAATAACCCACAGAATTGGAAAATATTTGGAAATCATGTATCTGGTAAGGGATTAATATCCAGAATATATAAAAATGTATAACTCAGTAATAATAAAGGTGATAAATAACCCAATTAAAAATGGACACAATGTCTGAGTAGATAGACATTTCTTCAAACAAGATATACAAGTGTTCAATAAACATGAAAAGATGCACAACATCATTAGCCATTTGGGAAATGTGAATAAAAACTGCAATGAGCTATGACTTCATATCCACTAAGATAGTAAGTGCAGGATGTGGAGAAATTGGAATCCTCATCCTCCACTGCTGGTGGGAATGTGTCTTAGTTCGTTTGGGCTGCTATAACAAAATACAGTAAACTGGGTACCTTTCAAACAATAGAACTTTCTCACAGTTCTGGAGGCTGGGAAGTTGAAGATCAGGTGGCCGGCATGGTGGGGTTCTGGTGAGGGTACTTTCCTGGGTTGCAGACTGCTGACTTCTTGCTGTGTCCTCACATAGTGGAAGGGAATAACTAGCTCTACGAGGTCTCTTTTACTAAAATGGGCTCTAATCTCATTCATGGGGCTGGAACCCTCTTACCTATTCATGTCCCTAAGGCTTTACCTTCTAGAATTATTATCTTAGTGATTAGATTTCAACATATGAATTTTGGGGCAAAACAAACATTTAGACCATAGCAGAATGGAAAATGCTACAATTACTTTGGAAAACAGTTTGGAAGTTCCTCAAAATTTGAGACATAGAATTTCCATGGGACCCAATAATTTCACTTCTAGGTATATACCCAAGATAATTGAAAACACATATCTACACAAAAACTTGCTCACAAAGGTTTATAGCAATGTATTCATAATAGGCAAGATGTGAAAACAATCCAACTGTCTATCCACTGATGAATGGAGAAACCAAATACAGTATATCTATGGAATGATGTATTCCCACCAATATTTTGGGATGTATGTAGACAAAAGGGAACAAAATCCCTTGCAAACCTTACAACCCTTTTGTTAACCTCAGTTTGTTTACAGAGAAGGAAGGCCAAGCTTCATAGTGCCTTTCAGAAATTTGGAAAACCTGAGGAAGGGATTTGGTCTGGACTTTTCATGTCATAGATTTTTTAGACTCACGAACTAACAAAGTAGGAAGGATCCCTGGAGGCCTTCTCTCTAGTCCAGCGGCCACAGACTCAAATGCCAGGCAGGCAACTTAAATGGGTGATATGGGCTTGTTATAATAGAACCAGGCACAGTTATATCATAACATATAGAGAAGTAGAGTCTGTGTCTTGCCTAAAGGGAGCTGTAGTGGACAGACCGAAAGCAAAGTTTGAGTGTCCCTGTTCTTGTCTGGTGCGCAGCGTTTTATCTACAAGAAAGGCAAGCAGAGGCCTTAAGAAGGAAGTGACTTGCTTGAGTTCACTGAGTACCTTGCCTTCTCTTTACACTTTGGAGCTATGTTAAAAGATGTTAAGAACGGGCCCCAGACCCCCTAGTAAATCAGCCCCTCTCTTGTTTTTGGCATTTGAGAATTTTAACTCCCAAATGTGCTTTGGGGAGTGGTAGAATTTTTACATGAAGGGTGTTCCCACTTTTTCTCACCATCTTCCTGGTTTTCTAAGAAGGAACTGTGTTTTTTTCTAAACTTAAAGTTGTTTTGAGCTTGTGCCAGACTCTGGATGTGTGTAGTGTGCATGGAAGGTGAGGGGAACACAGCAGGAACTTGAGAGATTGAGCCCTCGTTTGGCCGGAGGTGCCTTTTGGCCCTGGAAAGTGGAGGACGGGAGCGGGAGGATGAATGGCTCAGGCATTATCTAGAAAACTCAGTCCATTTCCTTGCAGGAGCAGCATGTCAATATGTTTTTGTCTGCTGGACAATGTGTGGGAAACATCTTTGATTTTTTTTTCGAAACTGTGCTTATAATTTCTTAGCATTTCACTTCCGGGCATTGATTAAAGCTTTTCTGTCTCTTTAGAGTCATTAAATAGAAAAGTGTCTGCTGGAGACAGATTGACGGTGCTTCTAGGGACTCACTTAGAGATAAATGAATCTCCTTAACGTGCTGAAAAGTTTGTTCTGGTTTGTGCCAAATAGACATTAATAGCGAATGTTTATTGAGTTTTACTATATGCCGGGTACCATGCTAAATACTATACACAAATTATCTCAGTTTATCTTCACAGCAACAGTCTGGGATAGGCACTATTATTAATATCATTCCCTTTTTCTTATATAAGATTGAGGCACACAAACATTAAATAATGTATCCAGGGTCACTCAGTCAGCATGTGGTGAGACAGGTTTTGACTCTCTGTGGTCTGACCTTGACAACTCTGTTCTACCAAACTCAGAACGCTTATATCCCATAGCATCTGATCACAGCTGGGTGTTGGCTCTTAGGATTATTGGTGTGTTTCTTAGGACCTCAAACCTCATAACGTGTGTATTTTTTTTTGGTCCCTTCAAAGAGTATAGGGCCCACCTGTGTGGCTGGCCTCGTTGCATTTCCGTCTGGCACTAGAGAATGCATGTCTGTTACTGTCTTAGCCTCCTCGGGCCACACACATTCACCCGGAAGGGAGCATTTCCATAAAGTTATTTTAAAATGACTGCATTCTTACTGGGGGGCTGCTTTCCTTGGGGGCAGAATGACTATGGTTGAATAGGTAAGGGAGGAAGAGAAATTTGGGCTGTCAAGCTCTCCCTCAGCACTTGCCTATAAAATTGGAAGGGAGCGTTTGGAATAATTTTCATTGCACAAATGAGGAATCTGAGAAACACAGAAGAGGCGGACATCCATGAGGTCAATCCAATGCAGTCAGCCACGGGCCCGGTACTGTGCTAGATTCTTTATGTACAGTCCTGTGTCACCTAACGATGGGGAGACATTCTGAGAAACATGTTTCAGGCCATTTTGTCATCGTGTGAACATCATAGAGTGTGCTCACATAAACCTACTACACACACAGGCCATGTGGTCTAACCTGTCGCTCCTAGGCTACGAAACCACACAGCACATTACTGCCCTGAATACTGTAGGCTACTGTAACACAGTGGTAAGTATTTGTGTATCTAAACATATCTAAACCTAGAAAAGGTACAATTAAAATATGGCATAAAAGGTAAAAAATGGTACACTTGTATAGGGCACTTGCCAGGAATGGAGCTTGCAGGACTGGAAGTTGCTCTGGTGAGTCAGTGAGTGAGTGGTGAGTGAACGCGAAGGCCTAGGACATTCCTATGCACCACTGTAGACTTTGTAAACTCTGTACACTTAGGCTACACTAAATTTATAAAGAAATATTTTTTTCTTCAATAATAAATTAACCTTAGCTTACTGTAACTTTTTTACTTTGTAAGCTTTTTAATTTTTTAACTTTTTGATTCTTTTTTAATAGCATTGAAGCTTAAAACATAAACACAATGTACAACTGTACAAAAATATTTTTTCTTTATATCTTTATTTTATAAGATTTTTTCTATTATTCTTGTTCGTATTTTACCTTTTAGATGTTTTTGTTAAAAACTAAGACACAAAAACACACATTAGCCTAGACCTACACAGGATTAGGATCATCAATATCACTGTCTTCCACCTCCACGTCTTGTCCCATTGGAAGGTCGTCAGGGGCAATAATATACATGGAGCTGTCATCTCCTGTGATAACAATGCCTTCTTCTGGAATACCTCCCGAAGGACCGGCCTGAGGCTGTTTTACAGTTAACCTTTTTTTAATAAGTAGAAGGCGTGCACTCTAAAATAACTATAAAAAGCATAGTAAACACATAAACCTGTAACATGGTCGTTTGTTATCATTATCAAGTATTGTGTGCTGTACGTAATTGTATGTGCTGGACTTACATGGCTGGCAGTGGAGCAGCTTTGTTTCCACCAGCATCACCACAAACATGTGAGTCAGGTGTTGCGCTCTGACGTCACAAGGTGACAGGAGTTTTTCAGCTTCATTGTAATCTTATGGGACCCCCGTTGTACATGGGGTCCATCCTTGACCGTACAGTTGTGCGGTAAATAACCATACAAGATCCCAGTCAATCCTTACAACAACCTTCTTGAGCAGACAGTAGCATGCCTGTTTTACCAGTGAGAAAACAGACTCAAAAGCAAATTGGGGTGACTATCCCACTGGTCTGTACCTCTTGCACTGATGCAGCATGACAGCCAGGGGCCTTCTGATGGCTTGGTGCCAGTTTAGCTAGAGTAAGGAAAGTTAACTGCAGTACCAACTTCCACACCTCAGTGGCTTTAACCAGTACGATGAAAATATATTTCTCACTTACCCAACAAACAGTGTGGAAGTTCCTGGTGAGCTGACAGTCTGCCTTCCATCCAAGCTCACAGGCTTAGGCCCTGCAGCCTTCTGCTGGACCCTCTGCATCCAACTGGCAGACAAGGGAAGAGAGAGAACATGGAGGATCCCATGGGAGGTTCCTATGGGCCAGGGCTAGATGTGGAGCACACAATTTATGGCATATTTTATTGGCAGAACCAGTCATATAGCAACCTCTAACTGCAAGGGAAGCTGGGAAATGTAGTCTAGCTGGTTTCCCAGGAGGAAAAGGAAATGGGTTTTAGCGAATACATAGTAGTCTCTGCCACAGGCCCATGCTATACTGGTTATTATTAACATATACTTGGATATCACCCCTAGGTTAAGTCATAAAGCCAGCAAGTGGCAGAGCCAGGAGTAGGACCCAGGTCTGCATAACTCCAGATCCGGATTCTTTGCACTGCCTCTCATACTCCTCTGATGTCTGGATGAAGTTTTCTGCCTCTGGGCACAGGGGTGCTCCATGTGGCTCTGTGGACTCTGCACTCTGGGCCACAACAGTTTTATGAAACATGTGGCTGCTCTCCCTGTGCCCTGCCGTGGACTATTTGGGCTATGGATTGATGGTAGGTTGTTGGGGATTTTTATGAGCAGCTGACTCAGGACCAGATCTTTGAAGCTCCTGGTTTATGTGGTGTTCAGCATTTCTCCTGGGAGTGATGGACGATCGACAAACCCTGCCACTCTCCCCAGCCAGGCTGGGCTGTTATTAGCATTCAGCAATGCTGTGGGTCTTGTAGAAATCAGTTGTTTAAGGCTTTAAAACAAAAACTAAAACTGCTGAATGCCTGTCTTGGTTGAAACTCCTGTTAGTGTGGAGCTAACAGTTTCCCACGCCTGTTGAATAGACAAGGGGGAACCACAGTGTAGTATTTTCCTTGTGGTGAATATTTGGGGGTCATTTTTAGCAATGTGACTAAATGTGAAGATGCTCTTGGAATGTGGGCATTCGCCATCTTTAGCAAAGGACATTGCTTGATTTTTTGTTTGTTTGTTTTTGTTTTAGAGCTCCTGACCTTGTTTATTTCGAGGAGCAAGAAGGATCTACTGGTTTTATGAATGTACTTTTCTCCTTGGAAAAAATGCTGGAGTTAGCCATCTCTTCCCCTATTTCCTCACTGATCCATGGCAGGAGACTCAGGCTGCAGAGGGACTGTAGTCCCCTTTCCTTCCAAGCATCTCCCTCCACTTCTATGAGGGTCCCCAGGAGGAGGGGCAGATAGCTAACCAGTAAGGTCAAAATCCTTTATTTAGGGTTTCAGGGTCAGTTCATTTTCTCCTGTCTATCGGGAAGGTGATTCCATGCATAGGGATTCCAGGTGTGCCGTCTTCCCCAAGATAAAGGCTTGGTGTACCTTACCAGTTTTGAATGCAGTCACTGTGCTTGCTGGTGTAACTGATCCTGCATCTAGAGGCTGGGCAGAAATAGGCCTTGTAAGTAGAGTGCTAATGGGCACTGCTTGTTCTATGGTAATTAAGTGGGCACTGGGAGTTTTCCCAGTTCCAGATGTCTGGGAGTTAGAAACAAATAACATCTGTTCTCATCAAATGGTAGAGTGGCAAAATACAAATCACAAGACATTCTCAATAAATCCTGGAGCTGGCATTTGAGATCCAAAGGGAAGCTCACTTACCTGTGTGCATAGGGTGTTTGCAATATTTCCCTATGAATAGAGAAAACAGCTAAACATTTTCTCAGCCTAGAGCTGACCCAGGTGAGGCTCTTCTTGCTTAATGGCATCCCTGGATCTTCATCTACTAGATTTGCAGGGAAAGGATGGGGTTGGTCAGGATGCTGACTGATAAGGAAAAAAGGGCATTGCTGAGTCCAGCATCTGTCTGATCCAGGGAGAAAATTCATAACCAGTAGACAGGAGCAAGAATTGACTCACCTCATAGGAATCAAGGAATAACATTATTCTTTCCTTCCTCCCTCCCTTCTTTCCTTCCTTCCTCATTCTGTTCATCCATGCATCCATTGATTTAGTCAACAAACATTTGTTTGGTACCCACTAAATGCCAGATTCTTTGCTGGGCGACCAGAGGGATGCAAAGGGGGAGATGTAGTTCATGCCTACATGAGGCTCTCAGTCCAGCATGGCAGTGAAGACATGGGCAGATGCAGTCATCACCTAGGTGGAAAGGGATGAGTGCCGTAAGAGAGGGACAACAGGCAAGTGTGGTGGGAGGTTGGCAGAGGGGGGCTCATTTCCAGCTGAGCAGATGGCTATGTAGGTTTGGGGGAGTTTTAATGGAGAAAGAAGTATTCCAACTGAGCATTGAAAAATAGGGTGGATCTCAACTGCAGAAGGTTGGGGAATGGGTTAGGGGCCTTAAGCAGAAGGACCTGTGTGTATAAAGGTGTGGAAGTTGGAAAACACCCTGTAGATTTATGAAACATCTATTTTGTAATTAATTGGTGGAGACATGCCATTCTTAGTGAATTAGTGGAAAGGCTTTCTTTATCCTTCTCTCCTCTTCCCTCATAGATTTCTGTATTTTGGCTTCTTATTATTCTTTGGGGCCACGGAAAAGGTCTACAAAATGGCAGCGTGGGGGGCTAGAGATGGGTGGAGCATCACCAGCCAGTGTCCCTCTTCTTTTATTTTTTGAGCACTGACCAGGTAGAGTCAAGGGGAAGCACTGCCCATTCCTTGTTACAGGTCGGTTTTTATGATGACGACTGGTCTTACTCCACTGGGATGTAACTTCTGAAACGGCATTGGTGAGGGCATTAGATTTTAAGATCAACCTCAGCTTTTCCTGCCTTAGGGTATTTTCCCTGCCTGACCATGGCTGGTCCTGCAAAGCTTGGTCTGGAACTCCTACATTCAAAGACTAGGCTGAGCCCCAGGGAGCTTCTTTCTAGATCTGGGCTTTGAATATGGTCACCGCTCATTACCGTCTTGCAGAAAAGCTGGGAGTCCCACAGCTACCTCTTGCAGTGCTCACTGATTTGGTGTGTAACTCATTCCTCATGGGCCAGCCTGCTTTGCCGATGCCACCACATGGCATAGTGACTTGGGCATCCTGGTGTCTCCCACCAGTGTTCATCCCTCTGGAATGCTGCCCCCTTCAAATATTAAATTGCCTCCAAGTTTTCTCATCTTTGAAAGACTGAGCCAATGAGCCATTTTGGTATTCGAAAATATTAATAGGAACAGCAGATGTGGCATTTTGCAGGGTCCAATCAGAAGAGGTCACATAGTGCTTAGAGCAGGGTGCTAGAGTGCTGCCTGTGCCGGTCAGTAACGGTTTAGTTTCTGGCTCTTGGGGAAAGCAGGGGTCCTGGGGGAGGGGCTGGATAGTGGGTGGTGGTGGGACATCTCTCAAGTGAGTTGGAACAGTGGCTTTACCAAATGATAAGAAATTATTTCAGTATTTTAAAAACTGGTACAGTGGGATCAGTGCATGCCAGCTAAATATCAACCCTGAAACAATTTTTCTAAAGATCAACTATTTTCCTGACTTTTTACAACCCAAGCAAAAGGTTCCTGGTGGCTTCTGCTTATCAACAGAGAAGATCTCATTTCTGGGACTTGGCGGAGGCTGAAACTGGGCCTGGTTATGAATGCTGGGCCCTGAACAAGTGGAATTTCCTATCTTTCAACTACAGTTTAAACCAGGAGTTCTCAAACTTTTTGGTCATAGAATTTTTATGGTCTTAAAAATTATTGAAGATTCCAAAGAGCTTTTGTTGCTATAGGTTGCAACAATCAATATTTATCCTGATAGAAATTTAAACTGAGAAAATTTAAAAATAGTTATTTATTTTATTTAGCAATGTCAACAATAAATCTAATTACATAAATCAACATAAGTAACATATTTTTTATGAAAATAGACTCCTGGTACCAATTTCCGTTTTAGTCCATTCAGGCTTCTATAACAAAATACCATAAATGGCGTGGCTTATAAACAACAGAAATTTATTTCTCACAGTTCTGGAGGCTGGGAAGTCCAAGATAAATAAAGCTGCTGGCGGAGTCAGCGTTTGGTGAGGGCCCACTGCCTGGCTCATCGCCAGCCGTCTTCTCGTTCCATCCTCCCATGGTGCAAAGGAGAGCGGTTCTCGGGCTCTTCTGTTGTGGGGGCACAAATTCCATGCAACAGGGCTCTACCCTCATGACCTAATCACCTCTCCAAGACTCCACCTTCTAGTACCATCACATTGTGGGTTAGAATTTCAACATATAAATTTTGGATGGGGGTGGTACAAACATTTGGTTTATAGCAGTTTCCAAGACAAAAAAAAAAAATACTTTATTGAGAAGAGTGGCCCTGTTTTATATTTTCACAGATCTTTTCAATGCCTGGCTTGAGAGAAGAAATTTGCAGTCTCAAATCTGCTTCTGTATTCAGTCCGTTGTTCTATGTTGGGTGTATTGTTTTGGTTAAAGTATGAAAAACATTTTTCTTCACATAGATATGTAGATGGAAAAAGAAGGAGTATTTTAATAGCATTTCCAAATAATTGTGGATATTCTTCCATGGTACTACACTCAAACTGGACAAGTAGCAGGTTTCTAGAAGTTAGTAGCAATGTGGAATCTGAAGCCATTTTAATATATGTTTTATATTCTGTTACATTAAAATCCACTGGTCGGCCTTATATTTTGAGGCTTGTATCTTTTATTCAGCCATGATTTTGCAACACTATGCCTTGTTCGTTTGGAAAAGATAGGTTCACAGAGTTATGCAGAGCTTCTAAATGTGGACATATTTTATTATATAGTATCCCTTTCATCAGTATCACCATTGATATCATCAGAAGTCTTTTAAGTATTGGGAAGCTATCAAGCTCATGGTGGTAGATGCAAGTTTTCCAAAGTTCTAATTTTTGCTTAAGAGCTTGAATTTTATCATTGGGAAAAATACTCTGTTATTTTCCTTAAAGTGATAAGACTTTGAGAAAAATCTGCCAAATTCCCAAGTATAAATAATTATGGTCTGTCTATCAGTTGTTCTTTTGAGTAAAAAATAGTGTTCCATGAAAAAAAGTGGCTAGTGCAGCTCCCAGCTCAATCATACACGGGCTTTTTCTGGAGACAGGCATCATACTTCAGTCTGCATGTGCTCACAGCCAGAGCCGACTAATAGGAGTAATTTACACCGCGGCTCCTTGGTTTTACTTGTTTGCACTCCACACCCCCCAGGAATCTCGAGGGGCAAACGGCGGTCTGTGGGTGTTTTCCTGAAGCCTCGCCTGTCTGAACTTGCGTGTTCAGACATGTTCCTCTGGGCTCTGCCCACATCATTAACTGCTGAGAATGCGGCCCGTTGAAATGCACCAGAGCACAGGAACTGGCCTCTCTTGTGGAATCTCCCATCAGCTTTCCATCTGTAACCTGATGGTTCCAAGGTTCCTGTTTACTTTGATTTACTTTCTGAAGACTCTCAAATACAAGCTGTCCCCTTGTGATTGTGCTTTTTTTTTTTTATTCTTCTTTCCTGGACATAACTTCTAGGCCTTTCCTGGCACAGCTCAGAGTCTATCCTCCAGCTTCCTGTCTCCAGCTGCTGGCAGGACAATTTGCTTCAATTTTATTGCCTGTGGCCCACTTGTCCTCCTGTTTGGAACCAAGTCCCCTGGACTCTCAGGGGCCACTTCTCCCACTTGTGCTTTTTGCATCTATGTGTCCTCTTATCTCTTCTCTGCCTGGCCACACTCTTCGAAGCTTAACTCTGTCTCTAGCCAGCCTAGCTGATGATGCCAGTCCTCTCTGAACTCCTCTGTCCTTACAAGAACTGGCTTCATCCCTGTGTTTCAAGTGTGACCTTGTGCTTTCATCTTGTGGGGACCTGTGGACTTGCCTATGACCATAATTCACTTATTTCTATCTTATATTGGTATCAAGATCATAAGCTTTTTGCAGACAGGGCTGTTTCTTTATTTCTCTCTCCCAGCCCAGCAAATGCCTTGCATGTTGTGCAAATTCAGCCATCACTGGCTGCTGGTGCTGTAAATCTCCAGGTTGGTTTTTGCTTTCCTAAAGGGGCTAAAGATTTCAGCATTTCCCTGACCACATACATGTTCAGGACTTTGGAAATATCTTGGCCTGCACTCTTTGGAGGGTCTGTGCACAAGGGGTCTGTGGAGGGTCTGTGAACAAGTGACATCTCATAGGACCTCAGGTCTTTTGATGCTCAACACTTGTGGAATGAGATATAAACGTGTCCTTTGCTGGTGCCAGGTGGAGAGGCATTTAGTAGCTACAACTCTTATTTATTGATTAAACTCCACTTTTATATACTTTTCACCTAGAAACAGAGCTAGAAATCTTTTTGCATTCAGAATTTTATTTTCATCTGTGGATTCTGGTGGTATGCATTCATCCATTCATTCAAAATAAAATATACTAATTAAGCACCTACTATATACTAAGCACTGTGTGAGCTGTTCTGGAGGACATGAAGGCATCAAGTAGGTCCCCATCAATTACGAGATGTGAGATGTGCACACAGAAGATCAGCATCTAAGAGGTCCAGCTGCCATGAGAGAGGACCCGAGAGATGGTCTTGCCAGAAATGGGAGACCAGGGTAGAACTGGCTTTAACTTCCCTGGCCAGTAACTCAGGGGAAGACTGATTCTGTGCTGCTGTGGAAAAAACTCCTCATCATGGTGCCAAACCGAGTGCGGCTTTCAGTAACGAGCCGAAAGCACCAGGTCTTTGCTGGCCCTCACGGCTTCCGTGGAAGAGCACACGAACATCCTTCCTGAGTGTGGGCAGGACTTAAATAGAGGCCCGTGCCTCTCTGTTTGCAATATAAAGTAACATGGGGGCTAATACGATGGCTGGGGTATCTCAGACCCTTCCCCTCTGCAGGCCCGTGGTGGCCACATCTCACGGTGTATGTGGTGGTGGGTGTGCTCATGGCTGGGGTGATGGGTGGGGGAAGGTGATGAGGGTGCAGCTGATGGGGGTCCGTTCTCCACTCAGCGACTAGAATCATCTTCTAAAAATGCTGTCCAATCAGGACATGCTTCTTAGATCCCTGGAATGGCTATTCCTTGTTGGAAGAATAACTTCCATCTCCTTTGATGAGGCCTGCAAGGCAGCGTCGGTCAGTTTCGGCTAGGTTACGCTGTAGCAACATCACAAAGGCTTCATCCCCAAAGGGGTTGTTTCTAGTGCCCATGGACTACCAGCCCCGCTTCACACGACTTCTTTAGTCCAGGGTCTGGGCTGAGGGAGCAGCTTTTGTTTGTCTTATGGCAGAAGGAAAGAGAACAATGGCTGAACCTGGATCGTGATGGCTCTTAGAGCTTGGCCTCAAAGTGGTGCATGTGTTAATATATCACTTCTGCTCACATTCCACTGGCCCAAGCAAGTGAGACAGTCACTCACTGTGGGGTGGGATGTAGAGCCCCCCGGATAGCACTGCAGCCACAAGGCAAAGGATGGGCGTGCATGCTCCTCTTCCAGGGGGGCAGTGAGTAACTGGGAATAGCAACACGAGACCACCAAGGCCCTGCCCGTCTCCCTGCCTTCCTCTCCCTCCCCTCTCTCAGGCCTCTCATTCTGCTTTGGCCCTGTCTGCCTGTGCTGTTTCTCAAGCACAGCAGCTTGGCTCCTGCCTTAGGGCTTTTGCCCACTGTCTCCTCTGCCTGGAATGCCCAGTTCTTTGCACGGCTGCTCCTTGCTTTGTTCAGCCTCCGCCCTGATGTCACGTCCCCAGATAAGCTTTCCCTGGCGACCCCTTCTGCTCTTTCCCATTGCCTGTGCTTTGTTTTTCTTAGTATACATGGAACCACTGGAAACTGTGATCTAGCTGCTCATTTCTTGTCTTTCTCATGCAGGGGACTATAAACAGGGGCAGGGACTTTGTCCTGTTTTTCTCTCCCTATCTTGTGTACCCGGATGCCTGGCATTTGGCAGGCTTTCAGTAAGCAGCCAGGATGAATGGCTGCTCACCTGTGAGCCCCAAAGAAGAGAAGCCTCCAACACATGGAGAGGGGCAGCCCCTTTAGGAATAAGCACAGCCTCCCCCAGCCTGGATCTGTCCTGCTAAACATGAAACAGCTGCATGCATTCTTTTTAGGCCCCTGGATGGAGACTTCTCCCTTTGTCTGCAAGCCTAGCCAGGATGGGTAGCGGGAGCCAGGCGGGATCAGGTATCCGACTGGCAGCTTCCTGTTGAATTAATAACGAGCTGCACCCTTTGGCAGCCTGCTCTGTGTGACTGCGGCAGGTGACTGAGGCCTGCAGAGGGCTCGAGGCGGGTTGGGAGGTCAGCCAGGGTTTCACTGCCCTGTTCCTGCTTGGATCAGTGTTTGGCCCCAAAATAGCGGGGAGGTCAGCAGCTTTGTAGGTGGACGAGGAAAGCGGAAAATCCTGGCAGCCATCCCTGGAAGGCAGGGATGACACACGGCCAGCACCTGGCTCGTCTGGGGTCTGTTTGTACCTGGGTGAAAATGAATCTGTCACATCAGCCAGAGCCAGTGCCACGTGAGCTTCTCTGAGTCCTGCCACCTGCACTGGCCTTCCCCTCGTTCCATGCTTATACTCACCAACACCAGTCCAGCCCTGCCCACCCTCGGGCCTCAGGGCACTTTTGTCCTACGTGTTTGAACAACTTAGAAAGATAAGGTCTCTCCAGCTGCCACAGCTGGGACTCAGCAAACCTGCTTCTCTTGGGACACCAGCAAAGAGACAAAACACATGCAGCACATACATCATCCTCATCAACACACACTGTCTCCCTCTCTCCCAGGGCCGCAGGGAGCTGTGAAGCAGCTTTCAGGGTGGCACTGTGGAGGATGACACAATTCTCCGTGTCCTTCCACTGGGGTGCCCTTGTGCTGGAGGAGGGTGGAGGTCACGGAAGTCTCAGTGTGGCTGCCCATTCCAGGATTGGCAGAAATACCCCCTGAGTCTGTGGCTGCAGAGCTGCCCTTGGACCTGCTTATTAGCAGGTAATGAGCCCTCCGCCCTCTGCCCCAATCCCTGCTGAGCCCGGGGTGAGTTAGGACCACATTAGGCCAGTGGGCGAGAAAGCCCTGCTGTGGCCGTGGTGACCCTCGGTGAGGGCAGGGCTGATGGCCACTGGAACGTGCTGGTAGGGCCATATGGGCTGTCCTGAGCAGCATCTGTTCAGATTGGTTGGGTGTTCTGCTTGGGCAGTGCCCATCTGTTCCAGTTGTTAAGTATTTGGAGTATTCTGTGTGGAGGTCTCATTAATCTGTAACCCCAGTGGCCGAACTGCCTGGCCAGAGAACTGAAGGCCTTTGAACTGGAAAAGTGAATAAGGAGTCCAGTAGCAGAACATCGAAGGGAGAGATTCCAAGTGGAGGGAACAGCCTGGGCAAAGGCATGGAGGCTTGAGAAAACCTGGACTATTCAGGAGCTACATCTTGGGGATAGTTGTATAAAAGCCATTGAGGAGGAGAAGCCAGGGCTAGGCCTTGGGGGTGGCGGGAGGGAGAAGGAACAAGACGGGGCCTCTTCAGCTTTGGGATCGGGGACAGATGAGGTTGGCACTGGGTCTGCTGAGGCACTTTCACGAAGGAGTTTGCCTCCTGGGAACAGACTGGAAAACCTGGACCCTAACATAGAATGTGACATGCCAAAGGTCACATGGGGAGTTGGCGGCAATGCCGGGGTTAATCTGATCATGAAATACAGGCCTCTTCCATAGAAAGATCTGTCTCTTTAAGCCACTTAATTTCCTTCTACTTTCTGGTCTAAAGTTGAGCAATACAGAACTTTCCATCATCCAAACTCCCTTCGCCTGGCCTTCCTTTCGTGCTGTGGGAGACCCACCACACTGACGGTTTGGGAGCATCTTGAGCTCTCAGGACCTGTGAAGGCATTTTACATGTGAACTCACGGAGTCACAGCTCAGATGCTGACTGGTGCAGACCAGGCGTTCAAACCACATTCTCCACCACCCTCACCCCTAGTGCTCCCGGAACTCTCTCCTCACTGACACAGAGTTAAAATGTGGAAATTAGCTCCTGAGCATTCTAGGGCTTAGCACATTGATTCATAAAATTGTCCATTGGCATGGCCTCAGAGCACACAGGAATGGGCTTAATAGTTTATTTAGAAAGAGACTGGTTGTCAGTGAGTCTTGGTCGTATCTGCTCTTTCACTGCCCCTCCCACGCAGAGCCTGGGTGTCAGGCCCGAAGCCCAGGTCTGATCTGAGTGGTTCCTGAGGATGCCCCACCCTGTTTGAGGGGTACCCTGGCAGGCTCCAGAGGCTGGGGCCTGAGGGGCGGGGTAGAGATGGAGACCCTCACTCCGACCAGAGCAGCTCTGCTCTGTGTTATATATCAAGGTTCACTTAGGAGTTTATTTGGACACACATTGTATGACTAAACCAAATTTGAAAATCACTGTTTGAAGTGAGCAAGCCAGTGACCTAGCCATATAGCTTGGCGGAGTAGCCTGCTGTCAGTCACCTCTAAAACCTGGTCACACCTGGAGAGATGGGAACAGGTGGGCCTTGGCTCAGTACTCCCCAGATCCAGCCATGGGCAGACAAGGGTGGCCCAGTAGGCTCCTGAGGGGTGGCCTCATGCCACGGCCACAGGGCAGGATGCTCCCTCTGCCGTGACCATGACTCAGCTCAACAAATACCCCCCACCCCCATTTTTCACCACTGGGATGTTGTCTGCCCATAGTCAGTTCCCGGTCAGACCTGCATGACTGCCGGGATGCTGCCGGCCAGGAAATTCGAGCTGCCCTCCTGGCTGGCTTTGTCCTTTCCCTGGCTGTCCCATGGCACTGCTCTCGCTTCCTTCCTTCCTTCCTGAAGCTGGGGGCCAAGAGAGGTCACCCCATCCCTTTTGGGTTTCCAGCTGGTCCAAGCCTCCAGTTCTTTGCTGCTGACATGGCCTTTCAATTCCTAACGATGTGCAAAGCACGAGAAGGAAGTTTTTAGGAAGCAGCTGTTAGGAAAAGGTTGATCGGGACCGTTTTTCTCTCCGTCATAGCCTTTGCCCGTGCAGCAGGAGTCCTGAAGGAAGCGGCAGCCTGCACGGGGACCACAGTGCCCACTTGCCCTGCACACGGGAGGGTGGCCCACCTGCCACACGTGGCCTCGACATTCTGCCTCCCCTGACCCAGGAGGTGGGCTCTCTTATGGAGATGCCTTGCTGCTTTTTACTTTTTCTTTCTTCTTTCTTTACAAGCCAAGCAATAAATTCCTCCTGGTGAAGGAAAGGATAAAAGGGAAACCTCTTCTTAATTGGCTCGAGGCCATTGCACACATTACCAGGTGCACTCAAACTGCAATTTACTTTTTAATTAAAGTTCTTTCTACCCACAGGAAAGCTAAACGTTGGGCCAGTGTTCTCGCACTTGAAAAGGGTGTTTTCGGGAGCAGTTACAAGGAGAAAGTCAGGAGAACGTTTGGCTTATTGAGTTTGATTTTTTTTTATGTCCTGTTTATGTTTTTCAATTTCTCCTCTTGCTTATCTGTCTTTTCCTAGCCAGTGGCCTGCAGGAGCGCCAACCCTGGGTCCCCTTGCAAGCCCAGTGGCTGCGGGGTTCTCTCGGCTCACCTCCTCCCTGCCCCCGTGGCCTGGCCCTGGCATATTCTGGGCCACATCTCATTGTCTCCTCTGTGTCTGGCTGAGGCCTGTGGTCTCTGTCTTGTCCCAAGTCAGCACTGCCAAGAAAACCATTCCCTCGAGCAGTCTCCCACGGAGCATCAGAAGCAGCTTCACTGGGAAGAGTGGGAGGGTCACAGGCAAGGTGACATCTTAAGGGTGAGGCTTCCTACTCCTTTCTCCTACCAGATTGCCGCTGCCTTTCCTCCCCATGTCCCTGAAGACTGTGTTCCTCCCTCTCATTGTATAGGGCAGTTTGCCCCTTCCCCTTGGGCACACCAACCCCACCTAGGGCCTGTCTTCTCACTTCTATTTCATCACTTCCCAAACCAAGAATCTTCCTGATGAAGATCCTTTGTCCCGCTGGAGTGCCAGCTGAGCACTCCTCTGCCTCCCCTTTGCACTGAGATAAAAGCTTCCATCTTCCCTAGGCCTGTCCCCAAGCCCTCCAGCCCCTGCCAGCTTCTGAGTGTCGAGCCCAGGATCCTGTGCTGCTTCCAAAGCACCCGTCCTGGCTTTTGTGGGCTTCACTTAGGCCTCATCCTTTGGAGGCGAGAGTGTGGGCACAGGCCTCACCAGTGACAGTATCTCTAATGAGGCAGAAGCCGGGAGGGGCGGGGTCTCTTTGCACTTTTGGGATGTATGAATGTCTGCCTTCCTGTCTGGCACACAGGATCACTCCCAATACGCCGGACAGTTTTCAGATGGTGAACAGAGAAGGTTCAGAGGTGACCTGTGCTGGTGCAGGGCTGGATGGCAGGGCTGCCCCCGCTGGGGACAGGTTCCACTCTGGGACCTGGGACAATTCAGCGGCTCCCACGGTGCTCTTCTCTACTCATCTGCTAAGTCCAGGAGGGTGTGGGGGGTGTTCAGGTGAAAAATGATGGCAATGATCACAACAATAGCTTAATCTCTGGGTAAGGGTGAATCACTTGCTGAGTGCAAAACATACATTATTGCCTTTAATCCCCACCACAGGCCTGTGAGGTATCCTCATCCCCATTTTACAGATGAGGAAACTGAGCTCAGGGCACACTGCCAGTCAGTGCTGCAGGTATGTGATCTTGTGTTGACGTGATAGTCTGATGGTCTGAAAGGCAGCAAAACATTTTGACAACTGCTGAAGTCTGAGTTTTGTCCTCGTCTGTATAAGGTAGAAGCCCTGGGGCCAGGGGCTTTCCCCAGGGGAGTGGTGAAGACCTGTCTTCAGCCAGCCACCCTGCCCGCTCTGTCTCTGTGGCACTAACAGTGTGCGTTCACACTGTGACACTGGTGCTCAGGCTGTGGCCAAAGGAGAGAGATTTGCTGTGTGCAAAAGAAAAAAAAATAATGCATATTTTTTAACCGATTGTTTGGGTTTCAGATTATAAAGCACATTCTCATTCTCAGGTAATGTGGCCCCCACACAGCACTGACCTTGTTAGTGCCATGCACTGACCCAGCTAAAAAAACAGCCCCAGCCCCAGCCTGAGCTGCATGGGTACGTGGGTCTGGGGTTGAATCCTAGCTCTACTTCCCCTGGCTATGTGACCTTAGGCAAAATATTTAACTTCTCTGAGCCCTAGTTTCTTGATCTGCAAAACTGGATAATAATCTCTCCTGATATAGTCATCGTGAAACTTAAACGAAGATCACACATGCAGAGTGCCTGGGATGACCTAGCGTGTGTGTCTGCACGTAGTAGGTGAACATTTCAACAAACGTTAATTTGTCCTCCTTAATGTTCTCCTTGCCCCTGCTCCAACCCACTGTCCTCTCTTCTGTCTGCATCTGGTGAAAGCAGCATCTTGTGGTTGATCTCTTCGGGGAAATGACTAGAGTTGGGATGACATGTCATTTAAATTTTTCATTTAAATTTAAAATTTTTCATTTAAATTTAAATTTAAATTTTTCTTTTGATTCATCCAAACCCAGGCCGTGAAGTCAGGATGGCTCCCCATGGAACCACAGCCTGGTGAACAGAGATGGGTCTGACCCAAGACCTTAGCCTGGAGTCAGTGCCCTGGAACCTGTTAGGTGCAGTTGCTGCAGGAGGATCACGCTGGCTAGGGAGGCAGCCTGTGCTCTCACCTGCCTCGGGATTTTCGTACATGCCAGGCTGCCTCTGCCTTCCAGAAGCAAATGGAAAATAGGTAGCCAGGTGGTTCACTGGAAGAGCCTGAAACCCTGGGTTGGGTTTATTGCTATACCGCCCTGAACCAGGTTCCTCTTCTGTGAAATGGGGGTCAGGTCACCCCCTCCCAATGTGGTTGTGATCATGGTAAGTTCTCCCTATATATGGTTATTATTTTCAATATTTAAGGCAGATATCACATTTCCTGCTCAAAGGACTGACCGTAATGATAATTTGTATCCTGTAGAATGGTTGGTGGCTTACAAGTGAGGACCCTTGCTTAGCTGAGTGGCTTGTCCACTCTCCCTCCCTTCTGCTTGTCTTCAGTCCCTTTCCCTCCTCCTCCTCCTCCCTCCCTTCTTTTCCCAGCATGTGCTCTTTGCCGGACCCACGTGCTGGGTGCTGGGGAGGATGTGAGGGTGGCTGAAGCAGTTGGTGCCTTTGGGGAACTCATGGCCTCGCATAAAAGATAACACAGGGAGTGAATTCCAAGGCATGAAAACCAAATTCCACTTCTGCCTGGAAGGAATTCTGAAGTTGTCTTAAACAGATGAGGAAACTGAGGTTCTGGAAGGAGAAGGGACCAGGCCTAGGCCCTGCCAGCTCACATCCAGCCTCCTCACCTACCCCTTTGCAGGTCCGAGGGTCATGAGGTGGGGTCTTAACTTGGATGGTCGGGAAAAGCTTTAGCAGAGTGAGCCCTTGAGCCGCACGTTGGAGGTGGTTTGGTTTCGGAAGACAGAGATGTGGGTTGGGACGGGCTTGCTGGGAGGAAGGAACAGCTTGAGCAGAGGTGCAGCGGCCTGAAAGCAGGGGCTGAGCCAGGGATGGCATGTGGCTCCGGAGTGGGAGAAAGGTGCTTTGGGGCGGCCCCCTGCAGAGACTGTGCCCCTCTTGTGGCTCACAGATGCAGTAGGCTGGCTTCCACCATCTGATACTCTGCCAGGAATTAATTGTATGAATGGTAATGAGCTTGGACCCTGGACACCAGGCTGGCTTAAATAAACCTCTCTTAAATGCTGGATTTATGATGTGTTTTGCATAATAGTAACAGCACCTCGGCCAGGCACATGCTAGATATATGAACCCAGATACTTAAAGAAACCTGGTCCAAGAATGCTGCTGAAAAACACCTCATGATAAATCATAGCTATTAATTTGTATGCTTTGGGTCTGCCAAGCTGGAGCAAACAATTCTTTAGCCTCCTGGGAGTATGAAGCGGCAAGCCTTTATGAACATTCAGAGTAATTTATACTAATGCTTCTCCTCTGTCCTTGCTTTCCTAACATGAATCCTTTGCTGGGAGAAATATTAAATTGGCTCCTTCTGTTTTGTGTGGATCTCCTGGTCATCCAGCACAAGGGATTCCCTCTACATCAGCTCCTGCCTGCACGCAGAGTGGCTTCCTTTTAGCCACCTTGGAAAGCGGTAGGTGCTGCCGGGTGGACTTTCATGACTCATGACAGACCTTGAGCCTACACACACCTCATGTGACATCATGATGGCCGGGAAGCTGTGGATTCCTTTAAGTGGATGAGGGGCCAACCTAGAAGCCAGATCTGAGGTCTCCCCAGGGAGGATATAAGATCACATGGCATCATGAGAATTTGGGTGTGGTTAGGAATTGAGGGAGGATCTTGTGTTTTGATATTTTTAAGATTATGAATGATTGTACAGAAGCTCAGGACTGTCTACCCAAATCAGGTCTCTAAGTCCAGACCAAGGGGACAGCTCACCCACTGTACCCAGTCCTCAAGCTTTCTCTACTCTACCAGTCTGAGGGAGCAGATGTGACTAGCTTTGTGGTCTGAGCGGGGACAGGGGATCATTGGCAGCCTTCAGAAGCCATTTGCCTTCTCTGGCTCAGGCTTTTGGTTTGACCCAGTTGGCAATTGTCCTTTGGGAGGCCATTTTCCTGGTCAATGCTATAGGCAGCCACAGGGAAATGTGGCCTCTCTGTCACTCATGTACAGGTGGAGCTTGTCACAACATCAGTGTGTACCCTTCCTCTCCCATGGGGAGTGGGGAGCCACTCACCTGCAGTAATGGACTTGCTTAGGTTTTCCTCTGGTTGTCGAAAGACACTGCAGTGTCATGTGGAAAACTCAGGCTCCAGGGCCTGGGTTTGAATCCCAGCTGCACCTGGGAGTAGCTGGGAGACTTTGTCAGCCAAACTAATTTCTCTAAACTCTTCCTTCTAAAATGAGAATGTGGATAGAACGAGTGACCCCTTAACACTTGTGAGCACCAAATGAAAATTGCGTAAGGGAAACACAGTTGGTCACGAACCGGCCTCCTGGTGTGTGCAGGGGTGGAGGCCCAGCCTTGGGGAGTCACTGTCTACACTCACGCATGGGCATCTTCCAGTGGGTTTATGGAGACAATGATGAAGGTACAAGATAGGAAGTAGGACATCCCCTTCAGTCACACGAAGCCCTTGGCCTATCCTCGCAGGTCCTCATGGTTTTCCCGCAGAGTGTACAGGTTCGTTCGTAGGAGCTCCTTGTTCTCCGACGGCCTCTCACTGACCTGCTGGCACCCATTCCTGGGCAGCCCAGCTCCCCTCTCTCCTTTCCCATTTGCTGAGCTTCAGGTTCTGCATGTGCAAAACAGGTGTAATAAGACCTAGTCTGGCCTGGGTGTTGGGAAATCTTAATGCTACCTTCTGCAAGCAAGTTCCTGGCACCAAGCAGGTGCTACGTGACTTTTCACCTTGGCTTGGCTGATGCTTGAGGTGGGCGCCCCTTCCTCAGCATAGAGAAGGAGAAGGCCAGAAGCCCTCATAACTCCTCCCGCTCAGCCGCTCACACGCACGGGGATGCGGTGGCCCCATCATGGGAAAGGGAGCGCCATCTTTAATATTCAGGGCTGTGCACAGGGAATTCCTGGGACATGCATGTCAAGAATGGACTTCTGCCTTAGGGCATCATCCCTGTCAAAGCCACCTGCCACAGTGGATGTGAACATGCTCTGTGGCTCCGGAAGGGCAGGGCTTTGGGGCTGGTTTGAGGTGAATCCAGATCCAGTGTGCCCTGCTTGCTGGCCCTGGGACACCTCCATTAGTACCTCTGAGATTCCAGTTTCTCACTTGTAAAATGGGCTAAGATAACGAACGCCCTCTTTCAGGGGCTACTGTGAGGGTTAAAAGAAATGACAGCTGGACAGGGTTTTGCACGGAGCAGGTACTCAGTAAATGGTAGCTCTCTCTCCTCTTTGTCAAAGGTACAAAAGTAGGGGGCTATTGTTTTAAGAATTCTTCTCAATATTTTTGGCTTCCAGCCTTGGCAATTCAAAGTGGTCACCCGTGCCCCAGGTGCAGTTGTTACTGCCATTATGTCCTCCTTCTTTCCTGTCAGCAGAAGCTGGTATGTGTGTCCCACCCCTGACAGCCGACAGGAAGGTGAGGGTCACGTGAGAGTCATCTGTTCCTCATCCTCCTGGGAGGGGCAGCGGGCAGCCAGGCTTAACGTTCAGGGCTCCTCCGTGCCATTGCTTGGCGTGGGCCTTCACACCCTGATGCTGTCAGTGAGGCATGGGGCGGGGAACCTGAATCCCAGACCATGTCTCACACAGACACAGCACTGGCCAGGTGAAACCACAGAGGAACCCGGGCCCCAGGCTCATACCCAAGTTCACGTCCCAAACTGGGCATGCGAACAAGCTGCCTAACCTCTCTGTGCCTCAGTTTACTTATCTTTAAAAAAGAGATAGCAACAGTAACTCACTCCTATGGTTTTTATGAAGACTGAGTCATGCAGGCAAAGTGCTTTATCTGGTGCCTGGCACATGGCTAACAGTCGATACATGTTAGTTCTTTTTATTATTTTACTCAGATCACCTCCCTTGATCCCTATGAGCCATCCAAGGGACAAGCAGGCCCTTTTCTAGATAAGGAAACCGAGGCTGAGCAGTTACATGGTCAAGGATCCTGTGGGAAGGAGTGACTGGGTCAGGATCCCTGCAAGGTGTTGGTTCATGACAACAGAGTCTACATGGCTACTCAGTGGTGTCCAAACACTGCTCCACAGGCCTGCTTGCATGGGGAGAGCTAGGCACATACAGATTTTTGGGCCTACCTCAGATCTGCTGAATCAAAATCTCCAGGTTGGAGTCTGGAAATCTGTGTTCGTAAAATGATGCCCGCTTAGTGTGGGGTCTGTGGTCTGCATCTCTGGGCACACAGCTCACTGTGTCTTCCCCAGGGCAGAGGGACAGGGAAGGGACTCTGGAATGAACCGACACCGTCGCAGCCTGCAGCCGGGCGGACACTATCGTTGGTAGGTCAAATAGGAGCTTGTGGAAATGCAGGCAAAGAAAATGGCACTTTAACACACACCAGTTTTTTTTCCAGGTCATTGGATTTCTTTCTAAATTAAATAACCTCATTACATATTATGGGCTTTGTGGAGAAAGTCTATTTAAACAGGATTGAAACATTCTTTGTCAAGATATTCTGTTTGGCCTGGACACGGCTAATTGACAAGAGGTTGCCAAAGCCAGCTCGGCCCATTGCAAAGGGCTCCCGGGCACAAGGTTGACCTGCACGACAGCTTCACTGCCAGGGGAGAGGCGCCTCTGACCAGAGGAAGCTGGCATTCACCAGGAACTCCTTTGACTTTGATCTGACCTTGTCATTTAGAAGACTGGAGCCTTGGGGGGCTTCTGGGAAGACAGGGACCCAGACTCGGAGAGGAGTGCTAATTTTAAAGAGTGAGATTTATCGCCCAATAATCTCGTTTTCCAGCATGCTGTGGAAGCTCATTGCAGACTCAGTGGTTTCCTGCTTCTATCACACAGAGTCAGGGGTTGAAAAGGGCCCTGGGGACCTTTTCCTTTTGTGTCTGAAAGTGGCTGAACACACAGGCCAAGGATCAGTCTGCCTGAGTTCGAATCTGGCCTTGACACTCACCAGCCATGAGTTCTTGGAGAAACTACTAAATTAGTCTTAAGCCTCGATTTTCTCATCTGTAAGATGGAAATAATAAGACTTACCCCATTAGGTTGCTGGGAGGATTAAGTGTGATGACCCAGGAAAAGTTGGGTCCCAGGAAAAGCACTCAATGAATGTTAACTGTCACTATTACTTCGTGTCTTCAGTATGGCTTGGGTGTAACTGGCTGGTGAGAGGGAAGACATGGGGACAATGTGGACAGTAACCCTTCAAAGGCAAGTCAGTGACCCATTCATTGAAGCATTCAACAAGGCACTGAGCCCGGAATGTGCCAGGCACAGGGGGGTGCAATGGAGACCTGAGGTCATCCTGTCCTCACGGCACTCATCTCAGGCTGGAGCCTGCATTCATCAGGTCAGCACACGTTGGGAAAAATGCAACCCAGGTCAAAATGGAACACGAGGAGAAGAACGAGGTGGGAGGAGAGAGATCCTCCCTGAGCTTAGGTGGTCAGGACAAGCTTTGAGACTATGATCTCAAGCAAGAGAGGGAGCTGGCTAGGTGAGTCATGGAAAAAAGCTGTCTAATCAGGGGGCAAAGTCCCCAAGGAGGAAAAAGAAAGCTAGTGTGTTCTGGTGTGTTCAAGAAACCTAGAAAGTGAGGGGCAGGTGGCTGGATGTGGCCTTGGTGGTGGGCAGGGGCCAGATCATGTGAGGCCGGGGGACTGTGCTGTGAGAAGAGGGAAGCGGACACGGGCAATGCAAGCCCAGCTGGGGGGAGGGAGGAGACAGATCTGCAGTGTGAGAGGCTGTGCTGGCCCCAGGTGGAGAACAGACAGGTGGAGCAGGAGAGGAAGCAGGAACAGGTTGGGAGGCTACTAGGGGGGTGCATGGTCAACTCCATTTACACACTGAATCACATGCTGCATGCGTAGCCCAGGGTGAGGCTCTTGGGGCAAATCAGGAGCCATGAGATTGGGCTCGGGGCTCCCCTTCCTTACACTCCCAGCCCGGCTGAGCTCACTCACATCTGCTCTGCTGCAGAGGAAACAGGCCCTTTCCATGTGTTTCCCCAGACAGGAAAAGTCCAAGCTGCGTTTCCCGTCAAGCAGCCCCTCACTTCCCGAGTGCCTGCTCTGCTCCTGTCCCTCTTATCAATGTCCCCAAACCAGAGTTCCTGCGTTTCGCAAGCATGCCCTGTCTCCATGGACTGGCTTCTCTCTGTTTCGATTAATCATCTCCTCTGGCTGCCCCAGCGGCCTCATGCGCTGTCTTCTGGACCCCACTTCTCATCTCTGCCCTGCTTGCCTACCATTAGCAACCTGAATGCAGGCCACAGTCACCCCTGGTGCTGCCCCTGTGTCCCAGGGCCAGCGCCTGTGATGGTTTCCACATCTCAGGGAATGAGGCCCATTGGCTGTATAATGTGATCTGAAAGTATGAATCTCATTTCAAATAACCCTTTTTGCAGCTTGGGTCGTGAGGGTGGGGTCAGGTGGAGGCCTTACCCAGACACTCTAAGCTGAAGATAAACCTCGAGTAGAAAGCTAAAACCTTGAGTTTCCGTAGTGATGTCTCCAAACTGGTTTTTTGTCTGTTTGTGTGTTTGAGCCTTCCAAAGTCCAATCATCTTGGAGAGATAGAAGCAGCTGTTTTATAACTTGAGTTTTTTTGAATCTACCTCATTACATTCTTGTTTGTCAATATTCACCAATGGCTGCTCTCTGGATGTTAGTCAATCCTTGACTACAGTGACAAGGAAGCAGGTGGCCACAAAACATACCAGAAGTCAGGTATGGGGGAGTTCACCATGTGTCAGACTTACAAAAGCCATCAGAGTTCACCTAATCAGTGGTTTCAGAATGCATTTGGCCATACAATTCTTGGCCAAGAGAAATCTTACCTAGAAACCTAATCTGCTGAGTAGATCAAAACAGCCTGTCTGGCTGAAGCAGGGGTGAGGACATGTGGGCTGCAGGCTTCTTCTTACCTCAGCAATCTGCTGAGACCTCTCCAAGGAGCCCAGAGCTGGATTTGAAAACCACTGACCAGTTCAGACAGTGATAATGACTTTCTCAAGGTCACCCAGGCCCTTAGAGACTCATGGTTTAAGGGGGTCACATGGTCCAGTGACTTAGCCTGAGGCCAAATCCAGAACTCCAGACTCCTAGCCTAGTGCTCTCTCCCGTACATCTTGCTCTCTGTCTTAGACAGTGAGTGTCCCTGAGCCCTTGGTGTAGAGCCTCCCCAGGAAAAGGAAAGGGATTGGCATTCTGAGATCCCCAGTGGTGTTGCCAAAGCATTAAACCTACCTTTTCCTTCCCCCAACTAGAGGCTCCGGCAGGGATAGGTCATGAACTTAAGGTGCAGCTGGGAAGACTCACTCCTTAAGGAGCCTCAGGTATAAGTGGATGGAAAATGAGTCATGGCGAAGGTAGAACCAGGCCTGGACTTTGTTGGGGGTGAGGAGATAGGAGCCATAAGAGCAGTAGACTCCCCGTAACTACTTGCTGCTCCTGTTTTGGAGGGTGATCAGTCAATTGTCGCTATATTTGGCTGCATAACAAACAACCCTAACTCTCAGTGGCTTACAAAGCAAAAGTTTATTTCTTCCTTATGTTACACCTGGGCTGTGCATTGGCTGTGGTTCTGCTCCATATACTTTCTCATTTCGTGACCTGCCCGTTTTATCATGGCTGAGAAGAGCAAGAAGCTGGGCCAAGCTACACGGTCACATTTACAACTTCTGTTCAGACTTGGCATCCTCCCTGTCTGCTCACACCACATTGGCCAGAATAAGTCACGTGGCAACACCTGGCAGAGGGGAAAGGGGAGGGAGGTTGTATGGTTCCCTCAAAGACCAGCATAGTCATTGGAGATAAAAAGGCTTTTTAAGATCTCTGGATCCTAGCTCTTGAAGACTTTAAGGAAGTCTATGCCAAGTCTCTCAGAGCCCTGATTTCCAAACAATGTCATATGTCCCTTGTGGGGAACTTCTGCTTCCGTTTTTTCTCTTCCAGGAGAGGATATGCACCTGTGCCGGCTTGCAGAGGCAGCAATGGGCATCCCCAGGGAGGCTGGCTGGGGTGGGGCCCAGAGAGCCCGGCCAACACTGCTCTAAGGCCATGCTTTGCAGGGAAGTGGGAGGGCACGAGGGCTGAATAATCATTCCCATTACTCTCCCCTCACCCTTTTCCAGGAATTGTTTGTTTTGTACTTTATGGTATTGCACTGACAGACAAAAAATCAAAACTGAAGCTCTTTGAGACACTAGGCCTCCAAACAACTCCACCTTCCCAGTGGAAATCAATGGATGCCTACTTTAAAGGAGGTGTTAGTATTTTTCATGGTATCGATTACTAATAAGTCAAGAATTAGGAAATCACTCTGCAGTGGGATCATGGGAGATTTGGATCTGGGTTACTTGGAAAAGTGCTGCTGCCAACTTTTCTAACAGTGTCAGCGGCTCCTGGCTCGGCAGAAAGCTTCATCACCTGTGGGCTTCCAGATGGCCTTTGATCAGACAAATGTCACTAAAGACCTCTTTCCCTGGTGGCTGCTCCTGGGTCATCTTCTGCAGGAAATTCCACGTGGGAGGGTGCTAACGACTCTGATGGCTGCTTTTTCTTCTGCAGCCTCTGAGGCAAATGTCAAAGGAAACTTCTCCAGGCCTTTGGGTGAGGAGAGCAGGAATTCAGACAAAAAGAGGTCTAAGGAGGAGCCAGGAAACTGCACCCATTTTTGCCTTCGAATGACCTTCTCTGATATTGCAAAGCTAACCAATACATGTTATCAAAGGTATACTCGTATCTACTCTGCCGAAAGACAAGCTTGTGCTAGGTCAGGTCAGAGAGGGCTGAAGGATAGAGGGACTTCAGAGCGGTATGTCCATCAAGACCGTTTGTTCTTCTGAACTTCCTCAAGTTTCTATTTTTCCTCCAAATTTTTTGTTTTGAAAGATTTCAAACTTATAAAAATGTTGCCGGAGTAATGCAAGGAACATCCATATATCCTTCACTCAGACTCACCAGTGTTAATATTTTGCCACATTTGTATTCTCACACTTTCCGTATGTACTTGCTATCTCCCTGGACATTTGGGAATTAGTTATAGCCCTTATGCCCTCTAATACTTCTGCAGAACAAAGACATTTCCCAAGAACAGACATTCTCCTGCAGAACCACAATCTGTTTATCACATGCAGGAAAATTAATGTCAATACAATGCTATTATCTACAACCCTTACTCATATTTGCCTCCTAGTCCCAAGGATGTTCTTCACAGCAGGGGTCAGCTACAGGGGCCAAATCCTGCTCGTTGCCTGTTTTAACAAATAAAGTTTTATTGGAACACAGCCACGCTCATTCATTTACATATGATCTCTGGCTGCTTTTGCACTACAACCGCAGGGTTGAGTAGTTGGAAGAGAGACTATATATTTTGCAAAACCTAAAATATTTTGCTCTCTAACGCTTTAAGAAAATGTTTCCTAATGTAATGCATGTATTAACATTTGTGTAATCCAGTATCCAATCAAGGCTCATACTTTGCATATGTTTTTAATTTTTAAAAAATATATAAATGATCTCTAACTTATGAACATTCTTTACATGCAAGTGACAGCAGGTTCCCTGGCCTGAGGCCTTAAGACTTCATGTTCTGCTTGCTCTTTCCACGTCTCTCATCTATTCCCCATAAGCCCCCAGCTCTGTGGAACTGCTTAATGTAGTGACATGAAGTATTCATGCCCCATATTTTTGTTTTTTGTTCCTGCAGTTTCCTTTGCCTGAAATGCCTCTGCACACTGTCTTAAAGATTTATTGCATGCATCACCTCTTGGAAACCTCCCAACCCTTTCTCACTTTCCATTCCCAAGAACCCTTTACCCACAATCTAGTTGTCTAAGCTCTTGAGACTGGCTGGATTTTCTGATGTTGTAGCCCTGACCACACTAGTGCATTGATTTATTTTCTGTTGGTCTCACTCACTAGTTTGTGGAGGCCTTGAGGGCAGGGACAATGTCTTATTCATCTATGTCTCCTTGGTGCCTAATATAAGGCCCAAAAGTGCTCAGAATTGTTTATCGAATAAATGAATGGATTCGTCAGTGTCTCAGGGGCTACTCTCCTATTCCCAGGGCCACCCTGTGGGATTTCTGTTCCCCTCTTCCTCCTGCCCCTTCTTTTCCTAGGGTCTGCAAATGGGGCATTTACCCTCATGGCAGCTGATTTGGAAGTGGCCTTAGATCGATCTAATGCAGGGACCAAAATGAGAGACAGAGGGAGGAGAGCAAGGTGAATTGCTGAGAGCACAGGCGCCTCTGCCGTGGCGGTCCCATGTCAACCCTTCACCACTCTGCCCCAGACTGACCCTCACTGGTGATTGCTTAGCATTGGGCATCCTGGCCACCACTGTGTGGCACCTGGCATTAGCGGGTGACAAAGGGAGCATTGAATGTGCTGAGCATTAGCTCATGTGATCCTCATAGATGCCTGGGAAGAGGGCATCGTCCCCATGCTCCAGATGAGGAAACTGAGGCACATACCGATGGTCTTATGGTTAGGAAGCGTCAGAGCTAGTGTAAAGACTGGGAACTGTGCGACTCCAAAGCCCCCTCCACATCCCCTGCAGTTCCATAATTTCCCTCGGGAGGGGTGGTGTGTCCCTAGCCCCAAGTTTAACCTTTGATGAAATTTATTGTCCTATGCAGTGTTGGAATTTGGAGTTAGGGTCTAGATCAGGGCTGTCCAATAGAATGGGTGTTTTGTGATGAGGGAGATGTTCTAGATCCGCTGTATTCAGTATGGTATCCAGTAACCACATGCCACTTATGAACACTTGAAATGTGGCTAGTGTGACTTATTTAATTGTAATTAACATATTTAATTTACATAGCCACCTGTGCTCATGCCTACCAACAGTGTAGACTAGAGAAACTGTGGGCCAAGTACATTCTGGGTAAATGTGCCGTGTGGGTTGGCTGGCTGGAGACTTCTTGGGTTAGCGTGGTTTTTATAGAAAAATTGGCATTAAATTATGAACAACCTTATTAGCTACCAATTTGTTCTGGAATCGGGGACTGCCTGCATTGCCACCATGCTGATAAGCACTGACAGTTTTCAGGTTTGCATTTGAGGCAAATGCCTGTTCCAACCCTCAAACAAGGGAGAGGAAATGCATGGGGCCCGGAGGAGGAAAAGAAGGGAGGCGTGGAAGAGAAGGCCCAAGGGACCACAAGTGGTGGAGCTGTTACATTAACATATGCACTCTAGTTCTGCTCTTCTGAGCACGTGCCTGGGATCCTTCTGGAGATTTGGGAACGCAAGGCTGGATTGGGGTTCCCAGCGGGGTTGCTAGCAGAGTGTGGATTCCCAGGAATGTGCCTGTCCTCCCAGGACCTGGAGTGAGGTCGCTGCAGAGAGTCAGGTGTGCTGTGTTTTAAGCGGGGATGTTTAGCTGGAGACAGCATAGCACAGTGGTTACAGACCTTGAACTTGGGGCCACACATTCTGGGGTTGAAGTTTATGAGCTCTGTGGCCTTGGGCAAGTTACTTCACCTTTCTATGTTCAAGTTTCTCCAACTGTAAAATGAGGTTACTATCAGTACCTAACTCACGGGGCGCTTATAAGAGTTAAATAAGCTAACGTGCATTTAGCAGGGTGCTTTGCTGGTAATCAGCAACCGGTAGATCGCTGTTGGATTTTAGTGTTAGAATGAGCCATGATGTCAGATCAGCATGTCCCTTTATCTTCTGCTCGCTGCCTTTTTCTTTTTTTTCCCCTATTGACAGTTTCTTGCTTTCAAAACTCAAAATGCTTTTGGGAGCTTTGCAAAAATTTGCTCCCAAATCCTGGGAAAGGATGTCTGTTTTCTCATCTCATCCCCCTGTGTCTGGATATTTATAGTTCTGGATAGAAAAGAGCTGCTTTGATTTCTCAGAATAGTTTCCACAAAAGCGTGGTGTTGGAGAGGCAGCGCTGGGTGGAGAGAGTGTCAGACTTGGCATCGGGAGGCCTGGGTTTGAATCCCACGTGCCCTGCCCCCAAACACAAGCTGGCCTCACACCCTGGGCCTCAGTTTCCTCACTTGTGACGTGAGGATGGAGTGACAGACAAGGTGACACGGCCCACTGCCTGCACATAGAAAGCACTCTGTAAATGTCAGTTAAATCTGAGCATTTTAATCCTTTTTTGGCTTAAATGTTCAAACTGATAAGTTGGAAACTACTTGGGATCCTTCATGGTGGGGCTCGCAGGAGGTCTTCAGAGTTACGCAGTTAAAGGCAGCAGACCTTGTCTTCCCTGCTCTCCGCTGCTCCTCTACCAGGGGGCCTTATTTAGACTACTGGAGCAAAGCTTCCGGAAAGAACAGACTGCACACTGAGCTCAAGTTGCCCTGTGGGAACAAAGTCAGGAAGAGCCAAGTCCCCTGACCCGAGGAGGCACGAGGTGAACAGCCACATACTGGCTTGAGGAGGGCAGATTTGGACTCAGAGTCAGCTGGGTGGGTCCCCTGCCAATTGCCCCTTCTTAGCTCCCCGAGGGGACTTTCTAGGGTATGGTGGTGGGTCAGCTCCTGTGCTGGGGGAGTCTTGTTTGCAGGGAGGGGGATGGAGCAGGAAACATCAGGACAAAAGTTGGCAAACTGTAGAAGGCTCAGAGAGAACAAGCACATGTAGGAAACACAGGTGGTTCCTGTGAGTCTCCCTGAATTTGAGGACTGCGGGGGCTCCTGAACGAAGCCTGAGACAGGGTGGTGGGAAGGGGAAGCCTAGGCCCCAAGCGAGGCAGATCCGAGTTCACATTTGTTTTGCCACTTTCTTCCACGTGGCCCGGGTTAAATAGCCTCTCTTAGCCATGAGGTGCCCATCTTTAAGAAGGGCATTGAAGGCAGGGCACTTAGTATTTGGGTGAAGCTAGCAAGCAATGGAGGCTTTTCCCATGGAACTTCATAAGTAATACATCGTCTGTGTGTCTTCTGACTTGCTTTGCTATTTGCAGAAATCCATATGGGACCGTCTCTGGATCCTTGGACCCATGCTGAGTGCCATGAGGTTGATGGCAGCAGAGGACAGTTTGGTGGTGACGGTGGTGGAGGGTGTTTCCAGGATAGCACCTGAACCCCGGTTCTGTGTACTTGAAGACCCAGTGTTGAATTGCGTCTCACCAAGAAAGATATTTTGGAGTCCTCACTTCCAATAGCTCAGAATGTGATCTTGTTTGGAGATACTTTGTAGAACTAAGCAAATTAAAATGAGGTCATTAGGGTGGGCCCCACTCCAACATGCCTGGTGTGCATACACAAAGGGGAAGTGTGGACACGGAGACAGACAGACATGGCGGGAAGATGCAGAGCCACAGGGAGAGGATACCCATGTATACGCTGAGGAGAGAGGCCTGGGGCACATCCTTCCTCACAGCCCTCAGAAGGAACAGTCTTGCTGGCGCCTTGATTTCTAGCACCAGAACCGTGAGGGAACAACTCTCTGTCATTTAAGGCACCCAGTTTGTGGTACTTTGTTCGAGCAGCCCTGGAAATTAATGCAGGTAGTGATCCTGCACCTTTACGAAAGAGAAGGGTTAAGAGTGTGGTCTATACAGGTGCTCAGGTGGCCTGGCTAGAGCCCTGCCCTCACCTATTCACGGTGTGCCTGTGGGCAGTTCCCACCACCCCGGTGAGCCACGGCTTCCCTGTCAGGACACAGAAGTAGTGATAATACCTTCCCTCCTGTAGATCTGTGGTGAGGTGACATGGAAGGGTGGGTGGTGACCACTGTTATCCATCCCCTGTCCTCTTCCGTCTCCCCTTTCCAAGTAGACGGCTCCCCCTTGTTGGCTCTGCCCAGCGGCCACTCCTGCCCTCGCTGCCTGGGAAGCCAGGATTTCTGTAGACAGTGCCTGTTCCACCAAGAAACCACACCCATGACCCCTCCAGGGCTGTGGGGAGATCCTTGGGCACAGTTGCGAATTAAAACTGGACCAGAAATGTTTCCCTTGGCTGTGTACTAACTTTTGGGATGTATTGATGACAGAACCAAACTTTCCTGGACATCTGTTTTTTACCCAACTCTGCTAGGCATTTTCACATTTGCTTTCTCATTTACTCCTTACGACAATCCTGTGAAGTAAATATTATTATACCCATTTTGCTGACTGGGAAACTGAGTGTCAGAAAGCTTAACTAACTTGCCCCAGGTCACCTGGCTTATAAATGGCAATTCAGATATTTCAATCCAAAATTGTATAATTTCAGATACCTTCCTTTCCCTACAACATAGTGCTTCATTTAGAGAAGTGTTGGTTTTTGGTCCCAGAATATGTTTTGCCTGGGTGGGGTTGTGGGTGGAAGGGGAGATGGGTCCCCTCCGGCTGTTGTGAACACAGGGCGGCTCTGCTCACAGGGAGTTCTCCTTCCGTTTCTTCCCCTCCCCTCTCACCTCCCTGAAAAAGGCATCCAGCAGTTTCTGAGACTGCTGTTTCTCATGGATTTTTAATAAAGATGATGAATGAACCAAGAATTGATAAGAAAAGGCAAATGATATTTGGGGTATGCATTGTTCTAGTAAAATGTATTTTTCACTGCAGGTCTTAAGTGACTTTTTCGTTAAAATGCCATCACAGAAAGAAAGGTTAAATAAAATGAGTTTTTTATTATGGCAGAAGTGTCAACCAAGGCGCCTCTGCAGGACAAGACCCTCGGGCAGCCCAGCTGTAGCCATTGCTACCTCCCCAGTGGCAGAGTTGCGACATGTTATGCCAACAAGAGGGCTTGTCCCAGCAAGAGGGCTAGACGAAGTAGTCCCCAAAAAAGGTCTGGCAGGAATATCAGTGATTCTTCTCAGAGGAGGCCTGGTACAGTCTGAGGGCCCAAGAAAATAGTCCCTTTCAGTATTGGTAAGGTGGGCGGGGACTCAGAGCTGCCAGCAGCTGCTGGGCTGGGATCCGTACCCTGTGTGGTGAGCTGGCCTCATCCTTCACCGCCACGTCTGCCAGGGAGCCTGCAGCTAGGGGGCACGGATTGGGAGCTGTATATGTGGTGGGGGACCCTTCCAGCTAAGCTCCCTGCCGGCTCTGAAGGGACCTAGAGAGGTTGCACGGGTCCGATGTCCCCAGGGAGACCTGCTTGTTCTGAGCCTTAAAAGACACTGAGCACCAATTCCACATCAAGTTATTTTTTCCCCCTCAATTGGCCTCAAGCAAGTGTCTCTGTGGTGATTTGGAAAGATCTTGTCACAACTATTCTGTTCCATCCCATCTCAACCCAGGTCCTGCTCTAAGTACCAGGGGCACAGAGATGCCCAAGACTCGGCCCCTGGTGATGGGAAGCTCCCCCTCTAACGAGGGAAACGAGCAGACGGTGTAGTGTGGTGCAAGCGACAGACAGAGACTAGGTGCTCTGCCCCTACCCCAGGCTCACCCCACGTATATATCAGGGAACAAAGCGAGAGTGGGGGCTGTCAGGGGAGGCTCCTTGGAGGTGATTATTGAGTTGAATTTTCAAAGGGTGGATGGTAGTTTACTGGGCAAACAGCAAATCTCTAAACTAGCACTTAATAGAACTTGCTAGGTGCTGGGCCACATTCCTAGCATTTTACATATATTAACTCATTTTACCTCCACCCCCCATAACAGCCTGGGAGGGAGGTGTTCTTATTATCACCTCCATTTTGCAAATGAGGAAGCAGAGCACAAAGTGATACAGTTCAGGAAGTGGTGGAGCTGGGGTTCAAACCCAGGTGGGCATGGCCTCATACCCATGCCTCCTAGCCTCTCTGGCAAGGTGGGGACAGTGGTGCCGTCCTTGATTGTGGGGGCAGTGAGTGGGGGCTCCTGTAACCACTCCTTCTGGAGTGCAGATAGTGTTTTCCCTATGAGCTAAGTCCCCTTGAGCCAAGCTCCCTCCCTCTGACGTGGTGGAGAAGCAGGAACTGTTGCCACCTTCCCCCACCTCCAGTGTGTCTCCTGGCCGGGAAAGCTGGGTACACCCAGCAAAGAGGAGAGCTTCAGGCCAGCGCTTTGGCTGCTAGAGCTCCGGGCCAGGAAACTGTGAGCCCAGGCTGGACTTTCCATCCCTGGTGTTTCTGGAGAGGGCTGGTAAATGCTGCGTGGCTCCAAGCACGATGCAGGACCATTCCTGTGCTGCTCACCCAGGCCTGGGGCACATCCGGGCTCCACCCACGGGGACGAGTGCCATACCCTCTGCAGAGCCCGGCCTCACCCTGCCTGGCACCTTGCACACCCGTGCAGCACGTGAGCTGGGACATTTACAAGTATTCAACAGGAGGACTTTAGCCATTTTTTCCCCACTTGTCTTTTTCTAGAGAAAATTGAGGGCCCCGTTGCATTTGTTACAAGGTGCTGCCTTTTCTTTATTTTAACATGCCACCAATTGTAAGACCTGTCATTGATATAATAATAGTTTTTCAGAGGAGAAAAAAGAGACACTATTCCATTAAAAGTATACATTGATTGTAAGCTTCATGGCCAGTCCCATTTCAACAGCATCGCAATGTAAAAAGCAAACGAGCATCTTAGACTCCAGAGGAGATGGCATTTCTAAGCAGTTTGCAGCAGAGGGAGGGTCCCTGTGTGGGGAGCTTCCCCAGGAAGGTTGGCACTGGCTGACACTGGCACGGGCAGGGTAGTTGAGGTCCACATCCCTCCACCCCTGCCTTGCTGTCTTCAGTTTCAATCATATAATTCCATTTTGGGGACATTTCGAGTAGCTCAAAAACACTCACAGCTGAATTCATTCTTCAATTGAATTTGACAAATAATCAGTTTCCACTTCAAGCTGGGGAAATGTCAACTGAGTGATGCACAAGGACCATCTGTGATCACCAGGTACCTTGGAGCATCTTCATGGTGGCTGGGTAGTAATTAGTGCCAGCCATGTGGCGTGAGAGCACCCTGCCCTCAGAGTCGGGGGACCTGGATGTAATCCCAGCAACCTCGCTCTGCCTCTCTGGGTCCCAGATCACCTTTCTGTAGAGTGTGGATGCAACACAATAAAAATAGCCGCTAACAGTTACTGAGCGCTTAGCATGTGCCAAACAGTGTTCTGTGTGTCTTACAAGTACTAACTCATTTAATTCCTCACAATAACTCTGTGAGGTAGATACTGTTATCTCCATTTTTCAAATGAGGAAACAGGCACAGGGCAGTTAAGACATTTTCCCAAAGTCACATAGCTAATAAGTGGCTGAGACAAGAGTTGAATCCAAGCTTTCTGGATGTAGGGTCTGTGTTCTAACAACGAGGATACCACATTAGAGCAAAAATGATTGCATTAAAGTAATAAACTGTTTTAAGAATGAAATCTAACGAAGAGCTCCAAAAATAAAACAGATAAAATGACAGTCTTTCTGTTAGACAGGAATGAGGCTTTCCTATTTGCAGTGACCTAGAGGCACCCCTGTGGCATCCTGGTGTTCTTTGAAACAAGTGTGAAAATTGCTAGGCTGGGCAATCTCAAAGGGCCATCCAGTGCCAATGTCCTGGGACTGTCTGTGAATGGCATAAGGGCTGGCGTCAGGGCCTCGCTGAGACCCAGGGGCCTCCTGGGCAGATTAATGATGTGGCACCTCTTCCAGCTAATATTCTTGAAATATTTGTTCAACATTTTCAGCATTTATTTGTTGAGGACAGGAAGAAATAGATTTTCTAGTAATAAAATCTGTCTACCTCTTTCATTATGTTCTTTAGGCTACAACATGAACTGAATATAACATTTGAACTTATTTGGGATTATAGTTTACTGCACATTTTTCTGTCACTTGTAACTGGATAGCATTAGCCACTCATATTAGCTAAAGATAATGGTAGCTTACATTGACACATCATAAAATGTTTATTCCCTGCAAGTAGCACTATGTTCTGTGTTGCTCTTTGCAGAATTTCAGCTCGCTGAGGCTGCCAAGTTCAAGCTGCTGGCAGCTGGCATCATGCAAGGTTGGTGGTGTGGTCTGCACTTGCACGGCACAACTTCCACATGCAAATTGCAAAACTACTCAGCAGGAGTAGTAAGCTGGAGCCAGTGAGAAACCTGATTTTTATATTTAAATTTTTTTACTCAAAGGTACTATCTTGCATAGAAGTGAGACTGACTCACTTTTTGCCAGTTACGTCTATTCCATAATTGCCCGTGGAAACCTGAGTTAACTGGTGGCAAGGTGGTGATTTACTCCAGTGACATTTTTCCAATCCCTATAGGTGGCACTCCAGGCCATCAGGGCTGCCAGGTATGGGGTGCAGGGTGTGTACTGCATAATTGTAGGGGTACACTACAATGCAAATGGTGCCTCGAGTGTCCAACCTGTACAACCGTCATGGCTGACTCCTTAATCAAGCCATGGGGTTTGACCTTCACTCCTTACATTTATCCCAGATGCACACAGTGGGAGCCCTGGGACCATTTCTGCCTCCACCCACTGCGTGTACTTGGACAACTCATGCCACTTTCTTCTCTGGGTCCCAGTTTCCTCCTTTCAACCTGAAGTGTTTGTACAGGGTCTCACCAACTCCAAGTGATTGTTTTGCTTTATCCGTGAACTTGGCACTGGTGGTCTGTTGATTTCTGGTCTAGGTTATAGGGCTACGAGGAAATAAGGAAAAGCAAACCAGATTAATGTCCAGGTGATCCTGCTCTGTGTGCTCCCAGACCTTAGTCCCTTTCCTGTTATATGCTGGAACTCTTTAGAGAAGAGTCCATCTCTTTGGGAAAGAGTCTGCTTGGTCCAGCAGAGGTACATCCCCGGCCAGGCTGTCCCCTCTGACTCTGGGGCCTGTCTGAGGAGGCTCAGGGTCTGCGGGGCTCTGGCCGGGGGAGGTATACCCCTGAGGGAAGGCTGGACTTCTGGCTTGCTGCTCTGGCAGTCCTGTTAAGGAAGTGAGGTAAGTCTGGCAGGACATGTCTTTGGTGGGTGTATTGGTTTCTTAGGCTGCTGTAATAAAGTACCACAGAGTGGGTGGCTTAAAACAACAGGAATTTATTCTCTCATAGTTCTGGAAGTCAAAAGCCTGAAACCAGGGGGTTCAAAGTCAGGTTAAAGTCAGTAGCCAGAGCCCATGAGAGTTTCAACACAGGAGACTCCTGCTAGACTCAGGTTTCCAGCCTGCTGACACGTGCCACTCCTGGGCTGATGCTGTCGTGGTCTGACGCTTCTAAGCACTGGAGCGTGGATTAAGCTGGGCTTGGGGAAGATAAGAAGCCTGTTCCTGGCAAATGTTTACACTGTGTCAGGAAAATGCTCTGGAGTTAGATCTCCTGAACAAAGGGGTCCTTGCAGCATGCTGGCTGCCAGAGAGGGGCAGGGTCCTTGGCAGCTTGTTTGGCGTGGATGGTGGCAGTGGGGCAGGCAGGGCATAGTCAGTCACCTGCCTGTCCCTGGGCAGCCAGGGCTCCCACTGGGGGTCCTGGGCCCAACTCATCATTCAGAACCTTTAGTTCCAATCTCGATGGCTCCAAGTTTCTTAGCCTCTTTGAATGTCAGTGTCCACATCTATAAAATGACGATAATGATAGACACTTCATTGTTGGTGGGATTGGATGAGACCATGATTTCACTGTGCTAAGAAGGGGCCTGTAAGAGTAGGTTCGAGGATTCTGTTTCCTGACCAGTGGGCTACTTGAGACCAGCCCCCGTTGCTCACCCCTCCCTGTCTGCTCCTTCTAGATCCCTCACCCCTCTGCCTGCTGGGGGACACCACAGGGGCAAACATTGTCAGGAACAGGCCCTGCAGGCCTCAGATCTGGTTGTTCCTGCCTCTCCCTTAACACTGTTCATACATAGGATGTCTAGGGGAGAGGTGGATGTGTATAAGCCGTTCGAAGGAATCGGCCACACTTCTCCCAACACAGCTGCGAGAGATTGCCGGTTCCCATAGAGTGTTCCATGGAACACTAGTTCCATGCTGGGCTCCAGGGAATAGAGTTCTGTGGACAAATACATTTGAAAATCTGTTGTAGAAATGACCTAAATTCATTAATCACACTAAAGCCTTGATGACACCTTACAGTAAGAAAGCCTGGTTAACTTCCAGGGTGTCCTAAATGAATTTCATCTCAGAAATTTCTTTCCCCACCCTCCCCCCTTATTTTTTTTTCACATAGCACCTGCCGACAACCACAGGTAATGTCTTTCGAGTGCTGGGAGACACTCTGGAGACAGATTGTAAGTGCCCCCGAGGCTATGCTTCCCACTCATGGTGACCCCCCCCATGTCTCTTAGTGGCCCCCTCTCCAGAGATCATGCTTCCTCCAGAGCACAGCAGCTCCTCAAAGAGAGGGTAGGCGGGGGCTAAGGGGAGAAAGCCCCCTGGGAGCTATCTAGGGACGGGCGTTGGCAGGAATAGAACTGCTGGGGACCACAAGGCGGGCTCTGGGGACTGCCCTCACAGTGGGCACCCAGGTGCTTGGCACTAGCCAGGCAGAGATGAAGCTGAGCTGAGGGTGGGCAAAGCTGCAGTGTCGCAGAGGGTGTGGTGACCGCCTGGGAGGACACTTCGCCCAGCAGATTGAATGCCCTGGCCTGTAACTGGCAAGTGCTTTGGTGGTTAGGAGGCGCCGCGCGGGCCAGCAGCACAGGAGGAGAGCAGCGATCAATGTCTGATTACAGGAGCATCGGCCAGGCAGGGCTGGGTGCGGCGCATGTCTCGTGTGGCAGATTCTCCAGGGCTGCCTTAGTGGTGTGCCCATGCATTTTCTAGGACTTAAAAGGATTTCTGGGCCACGTTGTGGACTTGCACTCAGGGATGTGGCAGGAGATCTTGGCACCCAGCGGCCAGTGACTGGCTCAGCGGGAAGTAAAACCTAAAAGAAGCACAGCTCAGAAGGGCTCCAGGTGGGGGCTGCTGGTTTGCAGCGCCTCCTGTGGGGCGATTGTCAGGAGAGCTTGGGGCTCCTCACCCCTCTCCCCGTTACTCCTTTCCGCTAAGGGCCTCCCATGGGGCTCTCCCATTTCTCCTTCCAGTGGGTTTCCAAGGCATTTCCCATCCCTGAGCTGTCCCCGCTCCATGGAGGCAGGACCCAGATCTTGGATTCCCTCCGGCCTGTGGGATTCTGGGAGGGGCAGGCAGGGAGGGAGTGATGGAGGCCTGGGTCCTGTCTGTGCCCAGGGACAAGGTGGCAGCTGTGGAGTGGGCTTTGGAGGGGCAGCCCTGCTGGCTGGCAGTGTCTTGGCTCAGATGGTGGTTGGCCCTGGGTCAGGAAGGCTAAGTGTGCACAGTTGGGGAGCCTGGAATCCCACACCAGCAGGAAAGTCCGCTGAGGGTCCTGGTGCCCAGCCCTGGGGACATGGGAAGACACTGGTCTGGGGACAGGAAGAGGTGTGATAAACAAAAGGGAACTAGGCCAAACTTCAGAGTGGGTCTCAAACTTGAGCGTACGTCAGTCACCTGGAGGGCTTGCTAAAATGTAGGTTGTTGGGCCCCACACCTCTGAGTTCTGGTTCAGTAAATGTAGCATGCGGCCCCAGAGTCTGCGTATCTTACAGGTTCCCAGGACACGCTAATGCTGTCGGTCCTGGGTCAACAGCTTGAGAACTGCTAGTATAGACTAAACTCATCCGAGTAAGCAAAGCCCAGAGCGTGACCTGTGGATGGGAGACTGTGGCTCCCGACACACCGCTCTCACCCTGGAATGGCTTGGGAACGTGGGCGGGGCGGCAGGGCCAGGAGTGGGGCAGGGAACCCTTAGAGGGAGCCAGGCTCTAGGCGAGCCCCAAAAAGCTTTCTGTTATTTAATCCCAGCTGCGAGGCTCACTGTGGAGTTAAGTAAGTTGCTCACGGCCATTAGGAGGCTGGGCTGGGGTTTGAACGCTGTGCTGCCCAAATGCTGTTTGCATTCACTCAACAATCACACCTGCTCTCCACCAGGCCCTGTGCTGGGCACCGAGGCGGCTAGGAGGGGTAAAACCAGGGCCTGCCTTTGAGAAGCTCCTGGTGTCTTGAAAAGATGGAAACATGAACATAATGCTGATCCGACATGGTGAGAGCTAACGTGGACGTCTGAAGAGGGGTGGGGGCCCAAGGGGGAGTCACTAGCTTTCTCAGGGTCCTAGGCTCCTTCCACAGCCTGGCCCTGGAGGGTGAACAGGGTGGGAGACCACAACTCTCATGTGATCTGGACCACGGCCTGGAAACCCTCCCTCCTGGAGAAGATTCGAGCCTCCAGAGTGCCTGTGGCAGCTTTGTCTTTTTCCATCTTTTCAGTGAATACACTCGTAAATATGTCATTTGCCCTCTTAACAGTTCTTATTCCAGCCCAGGAGTCACCTGGTGGCTCCCCCAGTTGGCTCTCACCAACTTTTCCAAAGCCTGGAGCCTGCTTTGTCCTTGCCAGGGGAGAGAGCAGTCACAGTGGTGCAGTCAAGGCCACTGCAGCCGTCATTCCAAGGAGGCTCAAAGATGCTAAAGTTCTCAGAAATTTCTGGGCTTTGGACATCTGTTTCTGCTCTGTGACTTCAGAGATGACCTCAGGCCCTAGATGTTTTAAAGGTGGAAGGAAGAAGGTGGTGGGGTTTGAAGTGGTCTTGACGCCAGCTTGCCCTTTTTTCTTCAGGATGGGGTGGAGAACACTTTGTTCTATGACAAGCCTCTGTTGCATAAGAAAAAAAAATCAGGTTTTGCCCACATATAAATAGATAGCAACTTTATTTAGTTTACTTTTCCTCTGAGAGAAATATAGAATGTTGAGCTGACCCACTTTAAAAAAAAGTTTATTCTTCTTCATATAAAAAAAACGAACTCATTATAGAGTATTTAGAAAATATTTTGCGTGTGTTTCCTTTAGGGCTTTTTTTTTTTTTTTTTTTGTCCTGTATAGAGTTAGGTTTCATGTCCATAGTTGGATCACCCACTAAAATGTGACTGCTTCAGAGCAACGTTCCTTCTGCCCCGGGAAAAGTGATGGGTTATACATCCTCACTGTGCACGGTTCTTCCCCGCCATGGTGCTTATTGCAAAAACAGCTAAGTCTCTATTAGGACAGCTATTTGTTTATTCATGTGACTCTCCTAGACCTACAGTATTCAAGATGGTAGCCACGAGCCAGGTATGGCTATTCAAATTTGACTTAAGTGAAGTTAAATAAAATTAAACCACTCCTTTATTGCACTGGCTACATTTCAAGTGCTCACTAGCCACATGAGGCTGGTGGCTGCCATCTTGGACAGCACAGCTCTGCATTTCTATCACAGAAAGCTCTATTGGACCATACATTCCCAGTGACATGGAACTCCTGTGGTCCTTCTCTGTCTGTGTCACTGAGTATCCTGTGCACCTGGCATCTGAGCATCTAGTGAAATTTTAGAGGGGCTTTATTTCTAAGTTATGGCCAATTAGAGAAAGAGAAGTGGATGGTGAGGAGAGAAAAGGAAGGTTTTTTAAACAAGATGGTAGTGTATTTCTTTCTTACATGCAAGAAGTCTGGAGTTAAACAGTCTGGAGCTGGTCTGCCTCTCCCAGGATCATAAGCCTGGGCCCTTTTAGCATGAGCCTTCTGCTTCATGGTCCATAATGGCTGCTCCAGCTCCAGCCATTGTGTGTGCATTCTAGCCTGGAGGAAAGAGGATGGGGAGAAGGATACATCCCTTCTCTTTAAGGACAATTCTGGGAAGTTATTTGTACCACTTTCTCTTACATCTTGTTGGCCATAACAAAGTCATATGGCCACACAGCTTGAAAGGAGGCTGGGAACTGTAGTATTTTTTCTGGGAAGCCATGAGTCCAGCCATAATTTGGGTGTTCTAACTAGCAGTCTTTGTCACGACAGCTAATGTGAAGTACATTAGTATTAATGAGAGTGTAGATAAAGCATCCATTGTCCACCAGGAAAACATCAATCGTGATCAGCAAAGAAATTTATATTTATGTGGAATCTTCAGCCATCAGCATAGAGATCTGTTTATGGAATTACATGCCCAGTCTTGGATAGGAAACTTTTAGCATGGAAAAGTGGAGCTGGTCAAGCTGGGAAAAGTGGTAAATTGTGTGTGTGTTTACGCTTGTGTGCCTGAAGCTTATTGCGATTCAGAACTTGTTTAGATGTGTAAAGTCTTTATTGATGGAGGGGAGTGATGATTTTGTGCACATGGCAGGAGGCCTGCACAGGCCTTTCCCCTGGCAAATGGGGAGGTGCTGACTTGGTCACTGCAGAAGGTCCAGATGTCAGAGGAAGCAAAAGCTGTGCAGAGGTTCTTGTGAGCAGAGTGGCAGGGACCAGAGGGCTGGCTGGGACAAGTACGGCTTTGAGTTGGATGGAGCAATTTTGTCTCAGTGCTTGGTGCCTTCCAAATGGGTGTTGGAGAGGTGCTGGTGACCTGGGATGGCAGAGGCTACCTTCACTCTCTGTCCTCCTGTATCCTACGGTCCCACTAGGGTGTGCCATGCAGTGCTCAGTAACCGAGGGTAAGGACAAGACTGATTGCAAATGCCAGCCTGTACTCTCTTTTGCAGCTGAGCCATTCAAAGTTTTGGAGATGCAGATTGCAGCTTGTGCTGGCTTTATTTGTGCAACCATTGACCATGCATAGTGTCACACACTGATTTGAAATGAAGGCAAATTTAGAAAATCCAGGATGTGAGAAATAGAAAAGATCTGTCCTGGCATCTCTGCACCATGAGGCAGGGCTGCTCTGCCCTTTCCACTAAAGGAGTATGGAATTCAGAGTCAGAAAATAGGGCCTGGAGTCCTGGCTTGGTCACTTTCTCACTGAGTGACTCGAGCATTCCAGGCAGAGGGAACAGCATATGCAAAGGCCTGCAAGTGTGAACCAGCATGGGATATTCCAGGAATGGTGGACACAGCATGGGGGGCAGGCTAAGAGGCTGGAAGGGCTGCCTCGAACGCCATGCTAAGGAATCTGGACTTTTTAGGAGGGTGATAGGGATAGGATGAGATCAATGTTTCTGCTGCTCACACTGGTGCAGTGTGGAGGATGGGATAGGAGGGAGTGTATGGATTCAGGGAGACCTGTTAGGACCCTAAGAATTATGGTAGGTCTTTGTGCTATATGGGGGAGATTTGTCCTATCTCTACGGCTTTTCCAAATAGGTATTGAAGAGGGGCTTCCCTGCAGCCTGGGATGTCAGGGGCTGCCTTCCTGTGCTTGAGGAGAGGGAGGCATGCCTGACAACATCACAGAGGCCTGAGCCGTGAGCACTGCCAGAGGCTGGGGAAGAGCCCTGGGCCTTAGGCTGAGCAGCCTCTACTGAGAAGAGCCACCCTGAGTGCCCTGTCTCCTGGGTCTCATTATCTGCAGCCAACTTTGAATGCTCTTTGCATCACTTACTGTCTAGGGGCCCTGCCTGAGCCTGAAATTACACAAAGTAGGCCAGGAGCTCTGCTGTGGCCGCCTCCACGCCCACTCTTCACTCCAGCCTTCAGGAAAGTTCTGTCTCACCCAGAACTAGGAGAGGCTAGAGGACCGACCTGGGTCTTGCCTATTGGAAGGCAAAAGCACTCACACATTAGGACCTCATTCCAGCAGCTGTGGCTGTCGTTTATTGTGCACCTACTACATGTAGGCACAGGGCTAAATACTTTCTGTATTTTTCCCATTTAATCCTCACAACAGCTCTTCAACACAGGCATTATTCTTCTTGTCTTTCATATTAATCAGTTTAAAAGTAGAGGCCAAGCTGCCTTTGTGTTTGAAAATGTCTGGTCAGGCTGTCTGCCTTTCAGAGAGACATCAGATAAAAATGAAAATGTTAAAAATAGAGCCTCTCTATCTATCCACCCACCCATCTGTCTACCCATCCATCTACCCACCTGCCCATCCATCCATCCATCCTCCCACCCACCCTCCCATTCATCCATCTACCCATCCATCCATTTACCAATCCTCCCACCCACTCATCCATCCTCCCACCCACTCATCCATCCGTTCATCCTCCTACCCATCCATCACCCACCCATCCATCACCCACCCACCCATCTACCCACATACTCATTCATCTACCCATCCACCCATCCATCTGCCCACCCATCCATTTATCATCCATCTAACCTAAAATTTCTCTGAATGCCTGCTCTGTGCCAGGCCTCCAAGGCATTTATCAGATGGAGGGATAAGGGCCTGGGAAGAAATGGTTAACATTCAGGGTATCTACTACAGTAGATACCACAGTCTGTTGGGGAACAGGTGTGTTTGCATGGCCGGAGGGGAGAGTATTTGGGCAGTAGATAATGCTGGGCAGGTTGGCTGGGGCTAGCTTGTGAAGTGCCTTGAAGGCCTAGTCAAGATTTTGGGTTTATCCAGTGAGCATTGGAGCCATCATACCGTTTAAAGCACCGCAGTGGCAGGATTTGGTTTGCACTGAGCTATAGAGAAGGGATGGCAGGTTGTGAGCTGATGAGCACTGGCGAGTCCTCCACCAAGAGTGCAGGCAGAGAGGCTGCCGCAGGGCTACGGCCCATGCACGGGCCCAGTCAGCACAGGGGAGCAAGAGGCAGGTATGGAGAGAATAGAGGAGCAGGAGCAGCAGGGCCTGGGTCCTGGGACCTGGGGAGAATGTGAAAGGGAGTCTGGCTCAGTTGACAGGGGTCTGGAGGTGGAACAGGTGGGGGTGGCCGGGCCTCCTCCCTGTGTACCCTATCCTCCAAGTGTGATGTGGCTTAGGGTTAGCTCAAGCAACTGGCTCATTTGGGCTTGTAGGCCTGCTCAGGGAGGTCAGGGCTCAGAGCGTGTCACACACACCTAGGAAAGGAGGCCTCACTGGCAGCGTGGCTGAGCGGCTGGGGAGGGGGGCCCAGTCCTCTCTGTTTGCCAATGTTCTGCTTCTGGGCTCTCCCCAGGGTGTCCTGGCTCCCAAGAAGTCAGCTCTGTGCTGTGCGAGGGTGCTGGGATATGCTCTTGCCCCACCGCTTTCCTTGCAGGCTAGCTGGTGCTCCGCACAGAGGGGTTCGTCATTTGGATGTGCACAAAACGACCACCTCCCCTCTAGGACCCAGGCCTTCCTTTGGGCACTACATCTCTGCAGGCAGCTCAGAGCGACGCACAATTCTAAATGCCATCCCCCAGGAAGCCCGTTCCCGGCTTTCTGTCCTTTCCCCTGGCTTGGCTGTCCCTGAGTGAAAGACTGACCTTTACACATTCACCCTAGCTGCTAAAACCGCTTTTGACTGGAAAACCCTTTTTAGCAGAGGGCGTTTAATCCTGTGGCAACTGCTGGTTAGGGCAGTGGAGGACCACCTGCCAGCAAGATGACTTTTTCTCAAAAGCTGTCCCTGATGAGCTGGGATTTCAAGGCGTGTGGCATGGATACGCTGTGTGCACATCTTATCTGATTGTGACCTGCACGTTGGTGACAAGCATATATCCACCTGGCTGCACATGTACACGCAAGTTGGGTTTCCCAGTCAATAGATTTGGCTCCCTGGGACACAGGTGACACCCCTGGAGACCGCGGGAGGAAGAGCTCTTCTTCCCCAAGTCCTGGCATGGTAGCAGAATGTCTGCATTTTTGTCCTCCCCTCTGGCCAAGGCTCGTGTTAGTTGTTGCTTTTCCATCTGATTGTTCTTTGCCTTTAAAAAAAAGAATTTTCAGAAGAAGCAGTTTGGGGCACTGGAGAAAGCGTAAGCCTTGCAATGGGATGACCCTGACTTTGAATCTTGGCTGCAGGGCCTGCTACTCATGTGAACTTCAGCAAGTTGCTGTAACTCTCTGAGCCTCATTTTTATCATCTGTAAAATGGGATGACAGTAGTATTTTCTACTTCATGTAGTTAGATGATTATAAAGATCGTACAACCAATGGAATGATTTGATACTCTGTAAAGACCTTTATAATTGTTTGGGTAAGGTTTAGTGGGGCAGGATAGCATAGTAATTAAGAGCTTTGGCTCTAGAATCAGAAAGAGCAGCAATCCTATCCCAGCTTTGCCCTCTATGAGCTGTGTGACCTTGTGCAAATTACTTAGCCCCTCTGAACCTCAGTTTCCGTATATGTAACACAAACACAGTAATAGACTCCTTCCACGGCACCAGACCAGTGTTTCTGCATGTGAATGAGGTATGGGGTAATTGAGGAAAATGGAGATTCCTGTTTGGGGGTGAGGCCCAAAGTTAACACGCCAGGTGATTCTCATGGCGTGCACACCCAAGTTTGAGAACCATGATGCTGCGTTGCTCCTGAGGGCAGGAGCCATGTCTGTGTGGCTTCACACTGCACCCCGGTGCCTAGCACAGCTTCTGGAACCTGCCAAGGGCTCACTAAGGTTTTGGTTGAATAAACAAATGATTATATGACTTAACGCCCCCAAGGCACTTAGCATAGTGCCTGGCACAGAACAAGATCCTTAGTATAGAGATATCTAAGTGTTTCATTATTAATAACAGGAAAGGTTTGTCTTTTCATATAAATCAGCAGGACCCCGCGTGCCTGGCTCCCAGGGCATGTTTGCCCCTGCCCGCGTGTACTAAAGGCTGGGTCCTCTCAGTTTCCATCACAACGTGCCTGGTGTTCACGGGCTGACAGTCAAGAGCCAGGCCTAACGCCTACTCTCTTGGTCAGAGGGGACAGGCCTGCCACCTCCACGGGGCCCTGGTGTCCTGGTTGGGTCCATCTGCCATCTCCATCTTGCCTTTGGAGGCAGAACCAAAGCCCAGGGACCTTCAATGCTGACAAGGGAGCTTTGTGCTAACCACGGCAGGGCCCAGGGAATCGACTTTTATTAAGTTTGTAGGCAAACATGACAGAGGACCGGGCTGGCTTTTTATTGTTTGAGGTTTCCTGGCTTGGGCCTGTAGGGAGGAAAAGTCATTTAGAAAAGGCCTTTCCTGTCTGGGGAAGAACAGGTATTACCAGAAGCCATCAGAGCCCAGGGCGCCAGGGGAGGAAATGGGAGCAACCTGCACCCACCCGCCACCCACTGCGGCGTGTTCGGGCCCAAGTTGCATGACGGAGCCATGGGATGTAGGAGCCAGTGGTCTCAGCTGGCCCCTCACTTTGCAGGTGAAAAAGCCTAGTTCCTAGGGGACATGTGGGATTTGTGTCAGGTCCGTCTTTGGCTTATGAGGGGAACAGGGCTCCAGGGGGCTGGGTGCTGGAGCCAAGCCCTTTCCCCCACTCCACGCCGCCTTCCCCGTAACCTCAGCCCCTGGCATGCCGAGGAGTGGGAAAGACTTCAGCAGCACTTGGTGAGTGTCCCCATGTGCAGAAGCCGGCACTTGGTGGGTGGTGAGGACAGTGGGGACAAGGTAGCAGAGAAGGAACATCACTGATCTGAAACTAAGGGCTTGCCCAGCTCCCAAGTGTGGAGAGGCCCAGAGTCCCCACGGGGGCCCCTCTGTCCTCACCACGCCCCTCATCACTTCAGCTGAGGTGGCCAACTAGGAGAGTCCTTCTGTGAAGGAATGACGCCAAGGCAGAGGGTGCCTATGCCACAAATCCCATTTACCCACAAGGACCCCTTCAGAGGGGTCTGCACGGATAACTCATGGTTGTCACAGACCAGACTGGCAGGAATTAACTCAATGACTTCCTGAAATGGAGACTCTAGAAACATCCAAGACATGATAGCCATTTGGGCAGGGCTCTTTGTTCTCTAAGTGGCAGGGGCAGAAAGGCCTGCAAAGCTGACACCTCCTTAATAATAGTAACTAACATTGATTGAGCACTTTCCATGCACAAAATCCTTCCCAAGTACTTTACACACACTGGTGCATCTAGTGCTTATGACAGCCTTATGAGGAAGGTCATATTATTTCTTCTGCCTCCACATTGCAGTGGGAAGTGGATGGTTGGAGAGGTGGAGAAAGTGGTATAGGTGGGGTTTGAACCCAAGCTGCTTAATTCCAGAACTGATGCTCATAACCTCTTTTCATTCTCCTCTCAACACCCAAGCCCTTCTTCTTTGAACTTGGCTTGATTGGTTTCTGGAACTAGGATGTGGTAGGAATTTATTCTTTGCATGTGAAGAGCAAGAAACGTGTTGATGTCTTCATTCATTCATTCATCGAAGAACTGTGTGTGCCAGCACTGAGCTCTTTGCTGGGATGACTAGGACAAAAAGCTCATGGTCTCTGGGGAGACAGCTATGTAAAGAAACATGCAGACACCATGGATGTAGAAGCGCTCTGGAGGGGAGGTCCAGGTTGCTATGGTAGCACAGAAGCGACCAGGGCTTGCTCCATCTGGGCAGGGGAGAGGCTGAGGGAAAGACTGTACAAGGAGGGGGTCTGAGGTGGATGAGGAGCTATTCCCCCAGTGGTGGGTGGGGTGGGGTGCCAGCCCAGGAAGCCTCATATGTCAGGCTAATGGATTAAGACTGGATCCTGCAAGTCTTAGAGAGCCATGGAAGAATTTTAAGTAGGGAGTAGCATGATGAAGTTTGTGGTCTAGAAAGATCACTCCAGCCACAAGTGGAGGATGGACAGGAGGGGTGAGGCTGAAGGTGGGGAGCCCTGGAAGAATGTGGGGGAGAAGAGCTGTAGATGGAGGCCAGCAGGACAACAGTGTCAGTGTCAGTGTCAGAGTGGAGTTGGAGGAAGCCTTGGCGGCCAGTGGGGTGTAGGAGGGGGAGAGGAGGAGGGAGGGGAAGGAGTTGGGATGATTGCGGGTCTGGAGCGTGCGTGGAAATGCAGGCAATTATTCAGACAGTAGCAGGCTACCCTGTTTGGTGAGGGAGGGTGAAAGAGCTTGTAGGTGCAGAGCGAGACGGTGAGAGACATCAGCAGCCACAGTGCCATCCCCATTAATCTCAGCTAGGGGAGGAATGCTGCGGTCTGGGAACTGGATGTGGGACAAGCTAGGAAGTACGTCGTTTGCCCCTGTTTTAGCAGGAGCAAGGGAGCATCTCTTAAAGTGATCCTCTTTCTGTTTCCCAAAGTAAATACCATTATTGAAAAGAGAATCATAACATTGCACAAATCTTTTAGCAAGTCAGATGCACTCTATAGGGTTAATATAGACTGAGAGGATTTTCTAGCCTATTCCTCCTCTGAGGATGTAGTGTCTGAATAGACAGCACCACCATGATCAGCCTCTCTGCCAATTACCCGTTTCTGCCTGGGCCCTGGAAGACCTGGTGTCTGACACACATATCCGCTGAGTCTGATGTGTGGCCATGATCAGAGAGAGTCACCCAGAAATGATGTCGTATCATTCAGTGCTTGTCGAGGGCACCTTTCTGAAGAGCATGTCTCATTAGAGGTGGCAGGAAAGTCATAAAGCATCAGCCCCAAATGGTGGGGGCAGGCCAAGAGAGTCTGCAGAAGGCAAGAACGGGGATCAGTTTTCAGGGCAAAGGGTGCTCTAATTGTGGGATCCCCTCAGCGCGGTCTCAGGACTGGGAACAGCAGTGACTCCCATCAGCAAGCTGTCACCTGCAGCTCTGTGAGCCCTCGCAATGCCGGCATGCACAAAACAAACCCGAACCACCCAGAGGCCCAGGCAGACTACTGTCCTAGCACCAGGGATGTAGGAGTCACAAGTTTCCATAGCAACAAGGAAGCAAGACAATTATCCTGCACCTTCCGGGGCCCAGATTACAAGGACACAATCCAAGCCCTTGAGCAGATGACTTGCTAAGGAGACAGACCTGACTGTCTCTCTCTTGAAATACTGACGTGCAGGTGAGAAGCAGTTTTTAGAACCACAAAATATGTTACAGTGATCTACTTGAACCTCTTCAGTTCTCAGAGAAGGAAGCTGAGGCCCAGGAAGGTTAAGCTCCTTGTCCAGGGTTGCCCAGCTTGCCAGGGGTGGGGCTGCAAGTTCCAGACTGGCATCCCGGTCCCCTGGACAGTTTCCTCTCCCCTCCCTCCCGTTGGTACTGGGAACATAGGGGCCATCACCTCTGCAAAGTACTGTGTCTCCAAACCATTTATCACATTTGTGCAAGGCAAATTCGGGTTTGCCATTGGATTCCTTCCTTTATAGTCTAAGAGACACTTTCTTCTTTATTTCCCATCAATTCTCTCTTGGCAGCACCTTCCAACTCTTTGGTGCTAAGGTTTTGTTTTGTTTTGCTTTCTAAGACCCAGCTGCAGCTTTTCTTCTAGCCTTTGGGCAACGTCTTTAATGGTCAGTAAATAAACTTAAGTAGGTGAGATGGATCCATTAGTTCACAGGTGAGGAGCCAGGGATGCCTGGAACCTTCTGTAGCCTCCCCACTGGACAGCTTCCCCCTGCGTTCCCAGCAACACAACACCATGGCTGCTGGTTGGCTCTGTCCCTAATGAACTGGGTCCTCCGGGGCCCTCTGAGGGTCCGTGTGAGGCTTCTCCTGGGTTCAGGCCTGTGTCAATACCTGCTTTGCCTGTGGATTTTCCTGCAGGAGGTTGTGAGCAGTGAGAACGTCTCCGGACAGCTCTCCGGAAGGGCAGCCAGGCCAAGGGACAGTTATCTGCCCGCTGTTCAGGAGAGGCCTCCAGGCTTGGCTTCAGCTCTAGAGTCACACAGAAAGTTCCAGAAGGGGAGGGTGGTCTGAGCATCTTTCTGGGAGGCTTGGCTGCAGGGCAAAGGCGAAAGGCGGAGCAGGGAGGAGGGAATGTGACTCCAATGCTGACTAAGCCACACTTTGGGACAGTGGAGGGCTGGGGCCCTTTGCTTAGTCTCAAGCCCTTGAGAGGGAGCCTTGGGTGTCAGATCTGAGGGCAGAGCCACATGGGCCGGGTGGTTTTGTCCTCAGCACTGGCCCCATTCGGCACAGGTGCACAGTTCCCATTTGCCGAGTGGCTGAATTCATTCCTTCGGCAGGTATGGAGTGTGGACTCCCTGCCAGGTACCCCTCTAGCCCATGATGTCTCAGAGAGCAGGGCAGTTAAACATGCTCTGGGGAAGCTTACAACCTGGGGCTGAGTGGACAGGAGCCCATGAGAGACCTCAGAAGCCCCCAGAGAGACCTGGGGACCATCACTACCAGCAAAGTGTGCACGGGGACCTCTGAGGGCTGGCGTTGGAATCTGGCAGTGCTGTGCAGGTGGTGGCCACAGCTGTGAGATTCAAGAAGACAGTGGCAGGAGTTGGGGGGAGATCAGTGGGCCTACACCTGGCCGGGTGCTTTCCAGATGGCGCCTTGCTTAATCCTCCCAGAGACCCAATGAGGCCCTTGTTATGGTCCTCGTTCATAGAGGAGGTAGCTAGAGCTCCCCTGGGGTGAGCAGCTTGCCCCAGGCCCACCCCTGGGAAGGGAAGGCCCACTCTCAGGGCAGCCTGACCCTGCTCCATCCACAGAAGGTTGCTGCTGGTGAGGGCCCTGAGAGGAGCACCGCGGGCTCTGGGGCTCTGGGGTGGTTGTTTCGAAATGAGCTGCTGAAACCCAGAGGTGCTTGTGGCATGCTGGTCTCCCTCACCCTACAGATCCTGGGGTGTCAGCCCAGCATATTGGCTTGTGTCAGAATCTGGGGACACACGCCCCTGGTGGATCAGCTGGAATGAACCTGCAGCAGAAAGAACAGCCCCACCAGGTAAATTGGGACACCCTGGCCTTCCTCACTGAGTGGCCTTTCCAGCGCGATGCAGCCCTGGGGATGGTGGTGGCAGTGCAGGCTGCTTGCAGCACTGACCTTGGACTCAGAGCCAGGTCACGGTGTCAGGTCGGGTTTACATTCCGCCTCTGCTGCTTGCTGTTTGTGTGGCCCTGCGCCGGTCACCCAAACTCCTCAAGCCTGAATTGCCCTGTCTGCAAAACAAGGTGGAAGAGAAATCCAGCACAGGGATGTGATGAGAATTAACATAAATAAGATTATTAATGCACTCAGAAAGATCCAGCATGGAGCAAATGCTCAATAATTGGTAGTTATCATGACTGTTGTTTTTATATCTCAGTAATATCAGACTAAACTTGGTCGTGGAGCTGGGCTGGGCTGTAACTCACGCTCTATTCTGGCAGCCGAGTCCCATTTCCCAAGGAGGCATGGTGCACAGCTTCTTACAGCAGATAGAGCTGTCAGCTTTTTATGGCAGAGAATTCCAGACTTTGTTGTCTGAGGAGCTTGTTAAAAATTCACGTTTTAGGGTTTTGCCCCCTTCTACCTCTTCCTTAGAGATTCTGATTTGTGGTGAAGTCCTGAATTAGCATATTCAGTAACATCCTGAGGTGGTTCTGTTGTGGGAAGTCCAGGGCCTGGGTTTTGGGAAGAGCTGTCTTCTAACCTTTTCCTGCAGACCTAGCAGCTTAGTGGAGGGCCGTTCTCCACAGCCGGGCTATTTCTGTCTAATCACTGGGAGCGTTGTCTGGAATTGGACTCCTGTTCCCTGGGCAGCCCTGGAGACACACGGACAAATCCTTTCTTCTCAGCTCCCCGTCTAGACACCATGCAGACCTGCAAAATCTTTTCTTCTTATAAAACGTGATTGCCTATATCCTGGTGGCCACATTTTCTAAATTCTCCTAAGAAACATGGTTAAAGGATTTTTTTTTTCTGACAAGAATTCATCTTATTCAACACTATATTTGTCCTCATTTATATATCGAATGGATCCCTAGCCAGTGTCGAGCAGGGTTGCTCAGTGGTTAAAAATGCAGGCTGTGATTCACAGCTATGCCTCTTATCAGCTGTGTGACCTTGGGCAAGTTATGTAACCTCTCTGCGCCTCAGTTTCCTCATCTTTGGAATAGGACTAACAGCAGTGCCTATCCTATAGCGTTGTTAAGATTAGAAGAGTTGATATTGACAAAGCTCTTGCCACAGTGTCTGCCCCATGCAGAGCAGTATATTCATGTTTTATATAAGAAATAAAAGCAGATTGTCCTCCTTGTAGGGAGGAAAAATGTAACTGCATGAGATGACCTGGACAAGTCCAGAAGCACTAGCAACACACGCATTTGAGGAGATTGCATAAGGAACTTAGATAATGGCGCTGACTGGCTTAGGCCAAGCCCTGTTCTTTCCTGCTTTAAAATTCTGCCTTTGAGCATCACTTTGTGAAGCTCTGGTCACTGGTTTTCCAAAGCAGGAATGAACAAGACATAACAACGGTGTGTGACTACCACATGTGAAGCTGCACGTCATTTTGCTAAACCCAATTAACAAGCTCTTTAAGGCCTTCTCTTTATAGCTGTGATCTATGTAAGTGGCATGCAGGGACCAGGGGACTTTTTTCTTTGTCTCAATTTTCATTTCTAAGATACGGAGTTGCTGAAGGTCTTGGCTGGTTTCCTCGACTAAAGAGCCGTAGAGGGAACAGCTGATGTCATGGAGGAAGGAATTATCAGAAACCAGAATAGCAGCATCTGATGAGATCTTGATGAGAGATGAGGGTGGGAAGCTCCCACCTCCTCCCTCTCGCCTTCCCCTGCCAGAGCCACCTTGCCTCCCCCGGGAGCCCAGACAGCAATCTGGCTTAGCACGCGGGCCTCGTAGCAGACAGACTAGGTTGGACAACCTCGCCCTGCACCTATTAGCTCTGTGATCTTGGGAACTTTGTTAGCTAACCAGTCCAATCCTCCTCTGTAAGATATAGCTAATAATAGTCTCTATGTCACTGAGTTGTTGGATTTTTGGCCAATAATGTGTATTAAGTGCTTGGAACTCAATAAATAAAAGCTTTTATTATTATTATTGTTGAGTGGTCTGTTTCATGTGTCCAGTGTAGTCCAAGGTCTTGATAATTCCAGGTCTTTTCCTATATGGTGCCTTAAAGGTATAGTCAAGAATAGCTGGAGAGAGAACATAGGTTGAAAGATCTGCTTGCTTAGGCCAACCCATGAGCTACCGTGGATGTGTTTGGACTGGAAGTGGGTGGTGACTTAGAGCTCCTTGGATAGGGATCACTCTCCACATGGGAAAGGCCCTCCTTGTGATTTCGCATGACTCCTCTGGGTGCCCCAGAGGCAGCTGCAGGAAGTGAGGGAGCAGGCGGGAAAGCACGTCTGAGCAAGCAGGGCAGCGTGAGGCCCTGGGGAGCAGAACAGGACAGAGCATGCATGCGGTGTCCTGAGGGTAGGTGCAGGGGAAGACATGGGCCTGGCGGGAAAAGCACTCACTGGGCAGGCTGGGCCTGGGTCACAGCCACCAGCCAGCAGCACCAGCACTTCCCGGAGGAAGTCACAGGCAGGTGGGCAGACCTAGCAAGGGGAAATGAGGGGGAGCTGTGGAAGCCTCGCTGGGTGTGGGGTCAGAAAGTCTGGCTAGTGGCAGCTGAGCCCAGCCAATGGGCTGGGGACAGGGCAGGGCTCTGCTCCCAGGGAAGGAGCTGGCATGAGTGTGGGAGCCCAGCCTCGGAAAGTAGAGCCCATGAGAACAGAGTCAGCCCTAGGACATTGGAACTTCGCCCTGATGGACAATAAAGGCAGCACGGAAAAAAATAACATAGGAGGTTGCATCTATTGCTTCACTACATGCCTCAAATCATACTATTTCAAATATTCTTCACAGCACCCATTGAAGCAAATGTTATGATCACCATGTTACTGATGGGTAAACTGAGGCTCACCTAAGTTAACTGACCTGCCCAGTGGCCCAGAGCGCTCCAGTTGCAGAACGACTGTGGCACGCTGTTCCCCACGGTGCCAGAGTGCCTGGGTCTGCAGCTGGCCAGGGGCCAGGTCTGCCTCAGCAGCAGCTGTTCACACTCGTTCTTCTGTGTGTTATAGAAAGCACTGCACTGTGGGCTGGGAGCCACGCAGACACTACATGGGACTTTGGGAGGGATCTGATGGAGCTCTTCATCCAATCTCTTCAACTTAAAGATAAGGAAATGGAGGCTCAGAGAGGTTAACAGCCTTGCCTGGGGTCACCCAGCAAGACGGTAATGGAGCCAGGACCTGAACTACGTCTGTGTCTGCCCGCTCCGCGTTGTCCCCACAGCATCACGCTGTTTTCCTCCTGGGCTGCAGAAGATAGGGGCAGACTCATTATGTGCCACTGCTGCATGAGGAACATCAACAGAATCGAGCGTTTAAAGGCCACCAGCATATCTCACGGTACAGGTGGCAGGAGTAATTTGTGTCTGCAGTTGCATTTGTAAACACAGCGTGGAGAACACATCAAGAAGCTGGCAGGGATTGCACAGGTTCTATTTGTCTGCTAATTAGAATGAGGGAAATGCCAGTGGAGAAGAAAATGGATTGGAGAAAACGTGTAAGTTTTCAAGTCACACAGAATGACAGTAAGCGTGGTAACCCCATGTCTTAGGCGAGCATAGACATGTACCTCAGTGGGTGTGTCCAGGACTTTGGTTTGACCATTGCTTTCTTATCTGTCTCCCTGACTGGCTAAGGACAAGACTATGTCATCTTTACTATTGCATCAACAGCACCCAGCACAAGGTTTGGCATGGAATAGGTATCTAGCAGCTGTTTGTTGACTGACTTACTGACTGACTGAATGATTGAAAACCATTACCCAGGGTAAGCATGAGACCAAATGGCTTGTGTGTAGCTCTTTCTTCCTTTCATATTATGTATATTATGGACTCAAACTTCCTCCTTCAGAGGGCCCTGGGAGATCCCATGATCATCATCTGTCTCTTTGTACATCGGCCTCCCTCGGGAGCCATCAGCTTGGTGATGGGAGTCACCGTTGGAACTTGTTAGTTCTGACTAGTGGTGGCCAAGGGCCTGGACCAACTGCTCATGATCAAGGATCTGGATGCCAAAGTCAGGTTGCCATAGTTCAAGTCTTGACTTTCTCACTTTCCATCTGTGTGACCTCGGGCAAGTCTCCTGACTTCTCTGAGCCTCAGTTTCCTTATCTGTAAAATTGGGGTGATAGCGTGGGGAATGAGGACTGAACGAGAGGATGCACAATGCTGCCCAGAAACATGGCTCGATCCATGTTAGGTCTTTGTACCGTCATTCTCTGGGAGCATGACTGGTCCCTCCCGCGGGCAGTAAGCAAGCGGTGGCCGTGCGCCACGTTGCCTTTGTTTGGGAGCACGGAGGAGAGAGGAGATAATGAGGCAGAGAGGAGAGGCGCGTGTTAGAAGCGGCACTGGGAGAAAGCATCGTACGTGCAGACGTGCGCCAGGGCAAGCCCACGATTGGATAACGCTGCCATTCTGTTTCCTTCGTGCATAACTTATTTATTTAAAGGGCAGGAAAGAGCCAGAATCCGCTGTTTCCTTTATACAAATGGCGTTTATAAATAGCTGTTGTGGTGAGGAGGCAGCGTAGGGAGCAGCATGGAGAGATCGGGGGGCCCCCATGGTGAGCCCCACTCAGTGCCGGGGCTCGGGGGCCCGGCTCCTGCTGACCTGGAGATGTTACACGCGTCTGTCTCTGAGCAAACATTGCCTCGCTCCTGGTGGCTCCTCAGGGAGGCCCGAGGGCCTTGGCTTTGAGGATGAAGAGCACTGCAGCATTCGAACGGGCTTTGAGGCCATTAGCATCGCTCGGTGTGGCAAAGACGGCAGGGTTTGGAGCAGGGCAGACCTGGGTTTGGATCCTGGCTTCCTCGCTTACCAGCTGTGCGGCTGTTGGCACATCGTCTGGGCTTCAGTTTCCTCTCTGTACCGTGCAGGTGATGACACGTCACTAACAGGGTTGCTGTAGGATGGAGCGAGCTAAGGCAACGACCTCATTCTTGGTGGCAGCTCAACAGGAGTTCATTGCCAGCTTTGGCAAGATAGGCAGGTATTTCTGAGGCCAGACAGCTGTAGCATTGTCCAGGGTTTGGAGATTACCTACAGGCAGGGGAGTAACAGGACTAGAGAGGGGACCAGGGCAGCGTGCTGGTCACCATGAGGAGGCAGGTGTGCCCAGACCCAGCTTTGCCCTCTGAACAGGCTCCAGACTTTGAGCCATCTGACCTTCAAAGGATGAGTCTAATTACGGTTATTATTGCAGTTATTTCATACCCTTCTTGCCGTCCGGTCAATTACCTGGCATTTCAGTTTCCATCAGCAACGTGGACTGTCTGCAAATTATCTGCTGTCTGTTGAGTTCCTGCCCTGGCCTTGCCGAGAGGGTGGACTGAGTGTTGTGTTAGCAACTCAGGCTTTCTGATGTCCCAATTCTCAACCACGCATCAAACCATCAGAAAGCTCTTGTCCTAGGATTTAATAACTAACACCCATGGCTTTGACCAAGGGCTGGTGGCCTTGAAGCAGCACAGTGGGAAGCCCCCCATGTTTTCTGTAGGACCGTAGCCACAGACATATTCCATTATGTTGTCCAAGATGATCTGAACTCAGGCATTGACCCATGCGGCCCTCTTCATGACTGGTGAGCTTTCTCTTTGGATTTAAGTGCGCCATTGGATTTCCTTCCCAGCTTCAGTTCAGTTTTACCAGCATTGATTGGGCACCTACCATGTGGCCATGATTGTGTTCCAAGTGAGGGAGACAGAGAAACAGCGCAGGGGGGTGGAAAGGGCCAGGGCTCTGATGCACCGGGGGCTGGATGCCTCTGCGCTGCTCATTGCTGTGCGCCCTTCGAATAGTCACTTAAAGCCTTGGGGCCCTGGTTTCCCACTTGTAAAAAGAGATTAATGACTGTCTACGTGGTGTTTAGAATGGAGACATGGTCGTGAGGTTCCTGCTGTATTGCGGGTGCTCGATGAATGGCAGTCATGTTCTTTTGCTCCTCTCTCCTCTCCTCTCCTTCCCTCTTCCCTACTTTCTCCTACTTTTGTCTTTCTTTCTTCCTTGCCCTCGGGGAACTTACCATTGAGTTGTGGGGCCAGGTAGATACCAAGCTAACCATTTTGAAATGGTGTCAGGATGGGAGTAAGTACAGGGTGCTCTGGATTCAGAGCTGGGTGCCCAAGGATGGCTTTCTTCCTGTCATCCTTGGAGGTTCAGGGACAGGTGTGTCACATGCATGTGTTCACGATGCACACACATACACAGCTGCAAGTGTATAGATCTTGGCTGCACCTACACTCACACACGCACGTTCACACCTACCAGAAGGGACCTGGCCTGGAGCAGAATTTACTCCAGTGGTTCACACGAAGAGATCACGATGGAGAGGTCGGGGCAGAGTCAAGGGAACAAAAAAGGAAGGATGAGGTTGTTCTCCTCCAGAGACTCACGCAGGAGGAAGCTCTTGCCACACCAAGGACTGGCTGGATAGGGGGAGAATAGTGTTACTAGGGTAGGGTAGGAAGCAGAGCCTTGGAAGAGATGCTGCCTGGTGGGAGATACAGTCACGGGGCGTGGTGGGTGGTGGTGGTGGGTGGTGGTGGTGTGTGGCTACTGCCAGAAATGTGGGCCTGAAGTTCTGCAGAGGGGAAGAAATATCCCAACCCCTCTGCTACCCTCTGGTCCTCTGTGGATGGCTTCCGTTGGCCGAGCCTCACTGGGGAGGCTGGGTGCTCTTAGTCAGGGGCCTCCTTCCTGGGCACAGAGCCTGGCAGAGCAGGGAGGAGAGGAGCAGCCGTGCGTGCATGCATTTATGTACACTCAGGTATGGGCGAGCACAACTTGCTGAGCCTCTTCCTCCAGGGCCCTTGGGGTGGAGGAGGAATGAGGGGTCGAGGAAGGGGTGGTGCAGCTGGCCTGACTTCCAAGCCCCTCCCACATGTCTGCAATGCTGGGCCCGGCTCTCCTAGCCCTGTGGACGGGGCTTCCTGCCGGGTTTTCTCAAGGCCTATACACTGTGATGCCTCAGTTGCTTATGAGAAACCATGATTGGCTTCCAGCCTCCCTGGTCTTTGCTAAAGGCCACTGTAGGTTCACATAAATTCACAATAAATCTGTGTGTGGCGTCTTTCTCATTCTACCCCAGCACCATGCTCAGGAGGGATGAGAGGTCCAGTGAAGGCTCCAGGCAAAGGCCTGTAGCTGACAGGAGGCATGTCCTCAGAACAGACCCCAGCCTGGGGCATGGGCACGGAGTCCCAATGTGGTCCGCAGTGAGTGACTTGTCCCCACCCTCCTCTCCCTGCGGTCAGTCCCCAGAGGCTCTTGTGGGCTCTCTCTCACTTCACTGCACCTCCCTGGCTCTGCCCCTCCCTAACACTGCTAGTCTTGCTAAGACTTTTGCCAGTAAGTGGGAGCTGGCTCCAGGCTGAGCTTCCATCAAGCACCCAAGGGACAGTAGGTCTCTGGTGCTGGTTGACAAGAGAACTCTGTGCTCTCCACCTATCTGCGCAGCTGGCCAGAGTGGCCACAGGTTAGGAACACTCAGGGGCCCAACAGCTGACTCTGTCCAAGTGCTAGGCGGGATAGAATGGTGGTTGGGAGCTTGGTCTCAGGTCCTGGCTTCTCACCATCTGGGAGACCTGGACAACTCCTGGTCAGTTGTCCACCTCTCCTTTTCCTCAGGAGGATGCCTGCAGCACATTGGCTGCCAGGTGCACCCCAGATGACAAAGCTCATGGGCCTATCTTGCCCATTGGCATGTTGAGCAGTGTCTGCCCAGAGTGGTGTCTGGATTAGGGTCCAGTTGATGTTGCCCCGATACTGGTGACAGATTCCGCAGCTTGAAGGCCTCTCTTGGAGGCAAAGACAGGGCCTGGTCCTAGCCCATGGAAGATGACTGCCTTCCTGTTTGCTGTGACAGAGGGCATTTGTCTACTTTTAAAAAATTGCCTTAAGTTACTGAGTGCGTGTTAAAGATGGCAGGGAGCCAGGGGCCCCTCCCCCTCTGCTTAAGTCACTTTGGGGCTGGAATTTGCCCTCACCAGTCTCCTCTGTCTCTGGCTGGCCTGGCTTCCTCCTGAAGGGCATGGCAAGCTGGTGTCAGGGGAGGGCTAGGGGGCCTGGCCCTGGGGCATGAGTAAGGCCTTGGCTTCAGGAAAAGCTGCTCACACAGGATCTGGATATATCTGTGGTCCCTGAGCCAGCTCCCAGCTGCCCTGCTCAAGTATCCTTCAGTGTCAAGGACTGGACTCTGAAGAACTTCTGGAAGATGCAGGGAGGTTTCTGTAGAAGAATTTATATTGAGTGTGAAAACCAAGGACAGCAAAAGCTGGGTAAAGACATACACAGTCACATACACATACACACGCACATGCGCACTCATACACACGTACGCAGTCTCTCTCTCACTCACACACACACACACACTCATATGCACTCATACATATGTACACACACTCACACATACATACACACTCATACACATGCACATTCATGCATATATACAGTCTTTCCTTCACACACACACACACACACTCGTATACACTCATACATACATCACACACTCACACGTACATACACACTCATACACAAGCACACACCCACACACAGTCTCTCTCTCACTCTCTCTCCATGTAACACACATGTGCGCACACACACACAGACATATGCAGACATATGCATATTTACTCAGAACAGGTAAACCTGTCCAAGGAAACTGCTGCGCTCCTCTGCAGAGCCCAGTGACATCCCCTTCTGGATGGGTCAGGTTGATGTGGACCACGCAAACTGGGGACAGAGAAGGTAACTCTGGGCCCTGGGAGCCCAGCCGTTTCTGGGACAGGAGGCACCATGCACTGCTGCCAGGGCCTCTGTGATCTCAGAGACACCAGGACCAAGGGCAGGGTTGTTCTCCTCCTTCCTGAGCAGCAAGTTCCCTGCAAATCCCAGGCTTGCGCTACTCACTAGCGTGTGGGCTGGATGTATCTTCCACGGGTCAAGTTGCACCCCTCCGCGAGGCCATGCCTGGCTGCTCCCTCCCTCCGCAAGGCCAGCACGTTTGGGCATAGGACCTCAGTGTGCCCACGGAAGTTTACGTGATGTGAAAACTCACCCTGTCTCTATTGTGGCTGTTTTTCTGTGCTTAGAGAGGTGGCACTTTTCCAGAGAGACAGCATGGGATGCTGAGAGCACAGGCCTCGCAGTAAGCTTCATTTGCATCCACATCCGGCTAGCCGTGTGGCCTGGGTCAGAGCTCTGAGCCTTGGTCTTCTCATCTGTAAAGTGAGAATATTCACGCCTATCTCTTAGGGCTGTTGTGAGGTTTAAGTATTATTACGTTGGTTATGAAAAGCCCACATACAGGAAGTGCTCAACGAAGGGGAGCTCCCTTCTCCTGCCTTAGTTCTACATTCTCCTGGCAGACACAGGTGTCTCTCCATGTGGCCTGTGCTGGTCTAGCCAGCTCTGATGACACAGGGACAGCATTCTGGCCTGTGCTTTCTTAACCTGGTGTATTAGGGTTCTCCAGAGAGACAGAACCAACGTGTGTGTGTGTGTAAAGAGATCTATTATAAGGAATTGGCTTACATAACTATGGAGGCTGAGAAGTCCCAAGACCTGCAGCTGGCAAGCTGGAGATATAGGGGAGCCCGTGGTGTAGCTCTAGTCCAAGTCTGACGGCCTGAGAGTCAGGACAGCTGATGGCATAGGTTCCAGTCCAAAAGCTGGCAGGCTTGAGACCCAAGAAGGACCAATTTTTCAGTTCAAGTCTGAAGGCAGGAAGAGACCAGTGTCCCAGCTCAAAGAGTCAGGCAGGAGGAGTTCCTTCTGTCTATTCACAGAAGGGTCAGCCTTTTTGTTCTATTCAGGTCTTCAGCTGATTGTTTGAAGGCCACCCACATTAGGGAAGGCAATCTGTTACACTCAGAATCTGTTATACTGATGCAAATGTTAATCTCACCCAAAACCACCCTCACAGACATATCCAGAATAATGTTTGATCAAATATCTGGGCACCCCATGGCCCAGACAAGTTGACACATAAAATTAACCATCACACCTGGTATCTGGTGACCTCCTGCATCAGTAGGTGTCCTGGCACAACATAAGGATGCCAGTATTTGTATCTCCTAGAGCTTTTGGTCACCCCTGGAATATAGATGAGGCTGTCCTCTCGGGTGGGCCCATTAGCCGTCTATCCATGGAGCTAGCAAGGAGCCTTGGCAACACCCACACCAGTCCTGTGGGCCTCTCTTGGTAGCAGAAATGTCCAAGCTTTGCCCATTAGCTTGTCTGAAATGACACTCATTATCTTCTACTCCCCCACACCCGGCTTTAACAATGATTTTTGCCCCATGGTTTGCACCAGAAACCTGAGCATTATCTTTGAAACCCCCATATGTTCCTGACCCACATCCTCTTTGGATCTAAGTCCTTCTAATTTCTTCTTTAACGTTTTCTTCTCAGGTCTGTCACATTTCTCCCTCTACCTGCTGCCATCACCCAGGTCCCAGCCTCCATCATCTCCTGCTGTTTTCCAGCATCCTACCTTCTCAGTGGTTTCCTTGTCCAGTCTTGCCCCGCATAGCCCATCATCCACACTCTTGTCAGAGAGAGCCCTCTAAGAGATCTGGCTGTGTCACTCCCCAGTTAATTCCACTTATCAGCTTCTTACTGCTTAGTAGAGTTTGCAAGCTGATGCCCTAAAGGCCAAATTCAGCTCGCACTTAAAAAAAAAAAAGTTGAATCCCTTCACATCCAAAGGTGTTAGCCTTCTAGTTTGCCACAGTCCTCACCACTCCCTTATGGTCTCACACCTGCCCACTTCGCTCCTTTGTTTCTCGTCTAGTCTCTGACATCAGAGGCCCAACCTCTTCCATATAATATTAGAGTTCCTTCACAATTTGGTCCTGGCTGACCTTCCCAGATTTATTTTTAGGCAGTTCTACTTAAGTTCCCTGTGCTCTAGCCTTCCTAGTATGTGTCCCAAAGGCACAGTATTCTTTGCATTTCTTTGCCTTTATCCATGCTGTTCAGTTTGCGTGGGTGGCCTTCCTTTGTACTCCTGGATAATTCTTAATTATCCTCTAAGACTCTATGCCACCTATTCTTTGTAGTTTTTCCATAACATTCTTGAAGACTCAGTTTCCTCCTTTGTAAAATGGGGGTAATAATAGGACCCATCTGATGGGGTTACTGTGAAGATTAAAGGAGATAACTCGTGCAAAGTGCTTAGCACAGCATCTGGGATATTGGAAGTGCCCAATTAGTATCCCGCCGCCTGGCTGGCTGGCAGGCAAGTGGAGATGTTGGTGGTTTGGGAAGTGGAAGGGCCTCTGCTGTCTGTCTCTGGCCAGGGTGCCTGATTTTGACAAGCTCTTACCATTCACAGTTAAAGAAAATAGAGAATAATTGGTGTCCAGCAGGCAATGAGGAGGAAACGGCTCATTGCAGATGCCTGGCTTTGATGGGGTTGTGCATGATTGGGGGGAGGAATTTGTTATGCCCAGAAAACTCTGTTCCAGGAAGCAGAACACGGAAAATGAAATGTGGTTTTATAAATGCATTTAGACTTAGGGCTTTAAAAAATGTGTGTGTGTGTGTGTGTGTGTGTGTGTATATATATATATATATATATATATATATATATATATAATCTCGAGGAAGTTTAAATATCTCATGGACCATTGCTCATGGCCTGGTACCTCTAATTGGTGAACTTTGGTGTCAGAGGCAGTGTTTTGTGGCATCTGTTTACAATTCTGTTGAGTGAAACGCATGTGAAAGTTAACTTAGGAAAAATCTGTTAATTACAGAACCGCGTAGGAATAATGATTGTCCCTGTTTTAGTACTGGAATGAGTAGGCTGCATTGGACCAGAGACTTGAAAGGCAAACAAATATCTACAGGGGTAAAGAGAAACACCCCACTGAGCAGCAGACCAATAGAGACATTTGATCAAAAAATGTCTTAGATAGTAAAATATTGGTTCTGTGCCAGATGGTCTTTTTCTCTTCAGTGACATCCTTAGTCCAGAGTTGGGGCAGGCACCTTCAAAACAGTGAAGACTTTTCAAAGGATCACAATGCAGGGAGTACAGGTGTAGACATGAAACATTCTGGGCTGGGAATACCAAGGTCATTGGTAATCTGGTGTCAAGGCCTGAAGAAATGCATTTATAAAGGGGAAAATACAATCCCTATGTTGAACTCCACCTGAGGAGGTGTCTACATCAAATGAGAATTGCCACCCTCTAGGTGAAATACTGTCACAGGCATTGAAGGAGCTAGCCATCTCAGGGTATGGTATGTAATCAACTGCATTGCTGTTCACTGAGATCTGCTATGCTCCTGTGGCAGGGTTCTATTCCCCACTGCTCCTGGATTTCAGGCTTGGCCATGTGACTTATTTTGACCAAGGAAATGTGAGCAGAAGTTACATATGTCACTTCCAGATGGAAGCTTTTAAGAGCCGATATGTGCACAAGGGTCAACAGTACAGGTATTCCTGCAGCCTGTATCCCAGAGTAAGGATGACAATGAGGAAACAGGAATAGGGCTCCTGGTTGACCCTTGATGGATATGTAGCATGAGTGAGAAGTAAAGCTTTGTTCTTAAGCCACTGATATTTGGGGTGTTTTTGTTACTACAGTATAAACCCGTGTTCCCTGACAAATACACTGTATTTTTAAAAGGAACCACGAAGTGGGCATTTATTACTTCCGTGAATAACTAGACATGTTCTGATTTTTATAGCAGAAGAACAGTGAGAGAAGTGCCCATACATACCAGAAAGGGACCAACAGCTGAGTTTGTAAAGGAACACCAAAGACGCCAGGAGTCTACTCATTAGAGTCTGCAAATTTATTCACGAAGTCATACCTCACTGTCACACAAACACTCCCTCACCCGCAGAAATGATTGATCTGTGGCCAGTTCCGTGGTGTGTGGGAAAATGTCACACAGAGAAGCCACATTTTGGCTTCTCTCCCTCCGACCACATCCAATTGCTGCTCTTTCCTGATTACATCCTGTCTGTATGGCCTTGTACATCCCTGATCTCTGCCTGGACTGCCATCGTTCTCTTCTCTTCCAACACCTTGTCCCGCTAGGGGGTGCCTAGTGGACCTAGTGCAAATGTCGGCGCTGCCTCCAGAGCCCTTCCCACACCCTGCCCCACTCCAGGCAGACAGGAGCTTCTTCCCTAGTTTCCAGTTACTGCTGGACGCCTCCGTCGCATGGCCCAGGGACATCTCAAATGTGATGTGTTCAACATGAAATCATCGGCTGCTCCCAAGCCTGTTCCCCTTTCTGCTCCCCGCATAGACACAAAGGCCATCCATTTAGGTTAAATCTCTGATATAGTCCTCTGTGCCGCCTCACTCCTTCCTGTCTCATCTCTCATCTAGCCAAGTCTTGTGGATTTCACCACTGAAACACTTTGTGACCTTTTTTGCTCTTACTATCATTGCTTCCGCTTGGACCCTGATCGTCTGGCGCTGGTTTTAATCTAACAGTCTTGTTCATTGCGCTTTCTGCTTCTCATTCATCCTCCTTTCTACCACTTCCAGGGTGATATTTCTAAAATAAGGACCTGCTAAAAACTTTCAGTCATTCCCATTCCCTTCAGAATACGTTTGAAACTGCTGGCCTGGCATTCTAGGCCTTTTGAAATCTCCTCCATTTAGCTATTTTCCTTCCATTCCTCCTCCCCACCTTGCCCATATTCCTGCAGCACCAAAATATATTTATGTATGTATATATATTTTCTGGCATCTCTCTGAATTGCATGTTGTTTCCTTTGCATTGAATTCCCCCCTCTCTCCTCTTCAGCCCTCTCTGATAACACTGGACTTAGCCTTTAAGATCCTGTTCAGAATTTATATCCTTTGGGGAGCCTCTCGGAACCCCCAGGCAGAATCTCTACCTCCTTTCCTATTGCTCCCCAGGGCTATATTTATGCTTCCTTTAAAGCATTTCCACTCTCTGTGCCAGCTATGATTCAAGAGTGTCATGGATAAGTGTCACGAAGGCAGAGCCCGGGTCCTATTTGTTCATGTATTTCCTTTGTTTAGTAGACAGTGGTGTGGAGTGGTTCTCTGTATACACGTATCAGTCTGTTTTGTTGTAACAAACAGCCCCCCGCCCCTCAAATCAGTGACTTAGAACGAGAAACATTTATTTCTATGCTCATATTAACGGTGGAGACTATGTGAGTTAATTGTGGCTGTGACAGCTCTGCTAGGTTCTGTTCCATGTGTCTTCCTATTCTGGGGCACAGGCTGAAGGACCAGCCCCTATTTGGGACATGCCATTTTCCTGCAAGAGAAAAAAAAAGCAAGAGGCTCCCATGCAATGACTCGTAATGCCTCTGCTAGGGCATGGTTTATATTGCATCCTGTTGGTCAAAGCAAGTTACGTGCTCAAGCCCAGTGTCAGTGAGGGAGTATTCTCCCATAGGGTGATGGTATACTGAAAGGAAAGGGTAATGAATAGCCATGTATAGTATTTTTACAGGGAAGGGAGAGCAAATAAATGGGAATTATAATATACTTTCCTGCAATGTGTTTGCTACATTCAATGGACTCATGCTGCTGAAAAGGACCTTCAAGAACTCCTTGTCCAATTTCCTCATATGTTGGACTTTGTCTTAGGGGACCACCCAGCATCTGAGCCCCCTTCTTATGTTTGGGGAACTGCCTACGTTTTGAGTCTTGGTGGGAGCGGAGGCTGATCAGAACAGCCTACTACTAGAGAAGTGATTTCCAGACCCCCTTAGATTTAGAGCCAGGTCCATGACTTGGGCTACATCAATCAGATGTGCCTTTTCAGGCTTTGAATCAAGAGCTTGTGCCTAGCACTGGCTAAGATGCCAGGAGCTTCAAGCTCTTGGGGCCCTGGTGGTCACAGTGTGGTAGCAGTGTCCAGTGTCCGAAGTATTGGCAGTGTCCAGAGGGGTGGTCCTCTACTGAAGTAAGACTCGGGGTGATGTTCTTGGTAACCTAACCAAAACCTGGTTCTCTACCTCTACTGGCAATTCCATGAGCTGCCCAGTGTCCTTTAATGAATTCTTTTTCTACCTCTGTCAGTGAGTGCTGTTGCTGTTGCTTACAGCCTTGCATCCTGGCTCACATGCCTCCTTCCCTAGGGAGGCAGGGCATAAGGTTTTTAAGAGCAACAGCTTTGAAATTGAACTTACTGAGTTTAAAGAACTCCAGCTGCTCTGTACTTGGGGCAAACTACCTAACTTCTACAAGCCTCAGTTTTGTCCCCTATAAAATGGGGGTGATGATAAGATTTGCCTATACAGTTGTTGTATTAAAAGAGATAATAATGCGCACGGAAGGGGTCCAGGACCTATTATGATATTATTATCCACAAGAAGGCTAAACGACTTTCTCAAGTTTATAATGTCTGCTGGTGGCGAAGTTGAGTCCAGAAGGCAGGCCTCCTGGCTCAAAAATGGCGCTGTGGACCTCCACTCAGATGGAATTCATCTTGCGGACATAATGAAAGGGCTTGTGATAAGAAAGAGCATGAAAATTGCTACTCCCTTGGCAAGCAGTTTATAAGGGAAGGCCTCTGCCTGAATTGTTGGCAAATTGCACTGAGCCTGTCTCTTATTTTACTTTGGTCTGCCCCATCTGAGAATGGAGAAAGCAGTTTAATATTTGATGCTCCACTGGAATTTCAGAGTGAGGGTGGGGAGGGTGGAAACCCAGCTTTGAATGGGAAGTTCATCTAATCCTTGCTGTCTGTGTGGCTGCAGGATTCTGAGACAAGTGGCACAGATTGTGCACAGCCAGCTACATGACAAGTGTCCTTGTCAGTGGAGGAGGAGCTGTCACCCTGAGACCATTAGACATCTTGAGTTCTGTGGATACAGTGGGCTATCTGTTTTGTTTTTGTTTTCCAACATCCAGAAAAAATCCAGCCACAGTGGCTTGTTTAAGGATTCTAGCAAGCTCTGGGCTCTTCTGCGTCAGTCCCAAGGAGCTTAGCATGTGGCATGGACCAATTGGAGCCTTCTCCCTGCTTGTTGCACTGAGTGGGGTGAAATGGCCAGTGCAGGGCCACGTGGGCATGCCTCTTTGCCCCTTGTCTGTGCTGTGCACCGGGGCCCTCAGTCAAAAACAACTACAGACTTGAGGGGAGACCCTCATCCCCTACTCCCCGCTGGTGCGAGGGCCTGGCCCCAGCCTTGTTCTTAGCTCTAAGTCCTATCGGCCGCTGGCAGTTGCATGGAAAGGGAGAGAATGCAGGTCAGCTTAAGGGCTTCAAAGGCGGGCAGCCCTCTCTCAGAGGAGGGCCACAGAGCTTGTGGAGCAGGGATAGATGTGTGTCCGATCTGGTGATTATTCTCTGGAACAAGGAGAGGTCAGGCTGAGGCAGGAGGGGAGGAGCACTTCAGGGAGGACTCCTGGGAGAGAAGAGGCCTGGGGCCCTTCCCACGTCAGCGGGTAGCAGCCATCCCTCCCTAGGGTGGCTGGCTGGCATGGCTCTAGGGTCTTCCCCATTTGTAAGTCACCCTGTGTCCCTGCTATTTGCTTCTTGCTTTTTCTTGGGCCTCAGGAAAGTGTTCTTGAGGGTGGACTCTCTGGGGTCAACTGGTCCCTCTGTCTCTGCTATGGGATTACAGTGAAGAAGTCCCTGTATGGCCGTCATTACTGCAGCTTGGCCCTGGCTGCCCTGAGACTCCATGGGGAAGTGTCTGTTGGCTTCCAGGGCCAAGGGGGAGCACTAGCTGCTCCTCTAAGTGGGCTTGCCCGAGTCACCTCAGTTCCCTTCCTATAAGCTGCTATCAGAAGCCACTGTCATTGTAGTGTAAATTATGTTTGGGAACAAGGTGGCTTTGAACAATTCTTTGGAGCCCCTCCATTGTAGTCTTAGCTGACATTTTCTGATTGTGAATAATCAGACAGTTTAGGGCTAAAGTAGGAACTCAGGACAGTGGCTGTCCCGCCTGGCACTTCTTCCCAGAGGTAATGAGAACTCCCCTGGCCTCTCAGAGCATCTTTGCTTTCCTGGTGAGGTCTGCAGCCTCCCCGGGAACTGGAGAGCAAGTCAGTGTGAAGGGATTGCGGGAGCCACCGATCTGGATTAAAGGACAAGGGGATGAGGACTTGAGTCCAGCTGATGGTCAGGGTGTAAATTGAAAATCCTGGAAGGCGCAGCTGATCCTGCAAGTCACCAGGGCTCAGGACAGACTTTCTGTCCAAGTTTTTATATTTCTTGTATTTTTTTTTTTTTTTTTTTGAGCAGAGTCTCACTCTGTCATCCCCAGTAGAGTACAGTGGCATCATCATAGCTCACTGTAACCTCAAACTCCTGGGTTCAAGTGACCTTCCTGCCTCAGCCTCCCGAATAGCTGAAACTACAGATACGCACCACAATGCTGGGCTAATTTTTCTATTTTTAGTAGAGACAAGATCTCGCTCTTGCTCAGGATGGTCTTGAGCTCCTGAGCTGAAGCAATCCTCCCACCTCAGCCTCCCAGAGTGCTAGGATTACAGACGTGAGCCACCACGCCTGGCCTGTAATTTTTAAATGTTTACTAATTTTTACCGCTATCTATATCCAAACAATTGTGATCGTTAAAGGCCCTTACAGCCCGCTAGCTCTCCAGTGGGGTGGAGGTATGAACTAGTGGAGCACATTAGAAGGTACTAAAGAGAGCCAGGAGGTGGTGACCCTGGTGCTTAAAGTGAGGGAATGTAGGATTCCTGAAGCTTCCGTCCCTGAGGAATTCGCAGTCCATGGCTGGCTGTCAGCCCTAGTGAGAGGAGAAGTTGGATGCTGGACGATGCAGCCAGGTAGCCAGGGACAAGGGCATGGAGAGCCTTCCTTGACAGACGTGGATGGGCAGCCAGAGCCTCTGACATGTACCCTCTGACGGATCCTGCAGTGTGCTTCCAAGATCCCCTCCAGGAATGAAGAGCCTGTTTCCCCACATGCTGCGGGTACGGCCTACAGAAAGCCTCAGCGTCTATGGCAGTGCTTTGGCTAACAGGGCTGCCTTGCCCAGGCCACGCACCCTCCACAGACTGACCTGCAGGCAATGCCTGACCACTGTGGGGCCCTTCACCCCTGCTCATGACAGCTCTGAGGGGCTGCCCATCTTTAAAACTCCCCTCGGGGTCAGCACTGTGTCGCAGCCCAGCTCCCCCTCTGCCCAGTCCTGCTCCTCCTCTCCCAGAGGTGTGGGTCCTCTCCCGAATGGACCTCCTGCCACCCTTCTCCATCTCAGAGGCTGCCTCCCAGGAACCCAGCCTGCAGCAGCCCCTTCCAAGCCACGCAGGCCCTGGGCCATCTCTGGGACTGTTGAGGTGTGTTCGGTGAGTGGTGCAGAGCGTGCCTGCGTGTCTTGTCAGAGATGCCTACGTGTCCGGGCAGGGCAGCGGGAAGCAGGCCACTCACCTAGGGGCCGTCGGTGTCTGTGGCTGGCAGGGCCACGGTGGGCATGCCCACGCTAGCTCAGCAGGCAAGAGAACATGCCCAGGTACCTGACTGCCTGAGTTGGAGTCTTGCTCTACCATTTCCTCCCTGGGTGATCTGAGGTGATTTAAGCCCTCTGTGCCTCAGTTTTCTCATCTGTGATGTGGAGACGATAATTGTACCTCCCTCATCACCTTCTTGTGAGGATTAAATGGGGAAATCTGAGGGCTTTTAGAACAGTGCCTGTGGGGCATGCAGTGAGCACTGTAGGCGTGTTGGTCCAGGGTGCTCTGCAGGGCACACCCGCGTGGGAGAAAGGCCACGTGCCCTTGCTGCCCATGCCAGTCTGCTGCCACCCTCTTTGTGGCCTCTTGCTCTTGGGTCCCTCCTTTGGTGCCTGCTGTGGGGTCCTTGGCTGGCAGTCCCAGCCCTGGCAGGCACTGGAACAGTCACCGGCTGCCTGCACTGTGGTTGTGGCCCACCTTGCCCACCTTACCCGCAAGCTTTCTATGCCCACTAGGAGGGGGAGTGGGTAAGGGGCTCCCAGGCCACAGGCAGTTCCTGGAGAATGGGCCTACAGATTGTCCTGTTGGCAGTCTGGTGAGTGGGCTGTCGCCCTCCTTTCTACACTGCTCCTGCAGACAGGGAGGGAGGGGCTGAGGCACAGGGAATGGGAGAGTGCACGGGAAGTGTGGCAGAGGAGACCACAGAGATCCCACAGGGGAGGGAGGCAGTCAGTGGGGGGTGAAAGCAAGATGCAAATCCAGCTGGCCCATGTGGCCCCTTTGTGAGAATAAGACACCAGGTTCCTGGCCTAGAAGTGTTTCCTTTGTCCTTCTCCTCCACTCCCCACTTTTCTTGGCGCACCTTTGGGTCCCAGGAGGCTGATCTCTGTGGACTGTGTCAAACAGGCTTCCATGCCCCTGGCTTCCAGGTGGGTTTAGCCAGTAGGTAGCATTTGGCAGTAGCTGTGTTCTTCCATGAACAAGGCTCCTGGCTGCAGCTCCCACTGCTTCCTGCAAGGACACTTTCCTCTGACCCCTTCACACCTTAAGTGGCAATAGCTTCACCCTCTTGCTAGCCCAGGGTGCCTCTACTGCTGTTGACTTCCCTTGACCCTGCCGACCTTTGAAAATAGTGCTTTCATTCAACTCTCTTGGCTAATTTCCTGCTGGGGCCCTGAGTGATACACACCCTGGGGGGCTGACACCCCCTGGCCCATGGCTGGATTGCAGCCTCCCGCCAGCCCCAGCTGCCCACATGCAGGGCAGGATATGTACGACCGCAGCTGGCCCTGCTGGGTGGGCTCAGGTGCCTTCTTCATCCCCCATGTGGTGCATCCCCTCCATTGTCAGAGCAGAAGATCTGGGTTTGGTTCCATCGAGGAAGCTGGCAGGATCTTTTGGCTGCTGCGGCATCATCCTTAGGTTGGGAAGGGCAGAGAAGAAGGCTGGCAGTGCTGGTGTAGCCCACGCTGGGAAAGCGGGCCTGGGATGTTCTGAGGGCCATGGGTCCGTAGTCTTTTCCTGTTCTGCGTTTAGAGAAGCTGATGGGTCTGCTGCTCTGTCCCCATCCCCGATGACTAACACCCTGCTCTTAGACAATTAATCTACTGGTTCCGCCTTATTTCTCAACTGGAATCCTTTCCTAATGAAAAGCCGCAGACCACAGGGGCCCCAGATCTTTCTTCTTCTAAGTCCCTTTCTTGTCTTTTCAACTTTGTGGGAGGACCAAGAGTGACTCTTACTGTCTCGGTTTAGATGCCTGGCTCTCGTTTGCCCTGGGCTTTAGCCCAAAGATTTCTGAATGGAAAACCAACCCTTCTAACTAAGACACCCAGATACATCATCTCTACTAGGAAGGATTCTGAGCAGTGGAAAAGCCCGGAAATCCCAGATCCAATTAATAATTCCACAAGACAGTTCATTAGAATGCACAAGTGCTTAACTAAACAAAACCATAATCGAAGTTGTCAGAAGTGATGCACGGTTGTGTTAGAATTTTCTCATTCACACATCATTTCCTCTACAATTTAGTTAGATAACAAACACTGCTTATCCCGTCACTGGCTTTTTCAGCCATGAAATACAGTTGGTGTCTGTATTGGGCTCACAACAGAGAAAAGGCTTTTTCTGCTGTGAGAAAGGGAGATTTTGACTGGCTGGTGAGAGGGGTCTTAGCCTGTCTTGTGCAAACAAGCCCAAAGTCAACCAGGTGTCCTGAGAAGTTCCCTGTGACCTGGCTTTGTGTCTGAGGATGACACCCTTCTGCTGGCATCTTGTGGCTGTGCCACCTTGGAGATTGCTGGAGGAAGCCAGCCCTTTTTTCAGGGCAGAGCCATTGAACCAGGCCAGAGCAGGCACTGGGGCCTAGAGGAAGCTCCTCCCGGGATGCCTTACATCCCACCCACCATTACTGACTCATCCCTTTAGCCGAAGCTGTCATACTGGGAAATTGCAGACTCCTTTTCTTAGGTCATTTTGAAGGGTTGTCAGTGTACTCACCCTGGTTAGGATAGTTTGCAAGCCTTCTTAAGACTAGGTTTTGAAGGCCTAGGCTTAGGCTGGGGACTCCAGAGTTGAGAAGAGGTGGCCCTGGGTGGCTTAGCGAGGACAGGTCCCTGGGACCGAGAGTTGTGGCAGAGCCCCGTTTCTGCAGCCTCAGGTGCAGATAGAGAAGGAAGTAACTGCTTGTCTGAAATATTGTTTAGGACAGGCTGGATCTACATAGCCCCAGACCAGAGGTGCCAAGGATATATGTGTGGGTCCTTTTGGCCTTTAGTTGTATGAGGGTAATTGAAACACCACAAATATTCATTTTAGTTGACATCTGCATATATAAGCATAAATATTCCTATAAGCCCTCTTTTTCCCTCTTTATTTCTTTCCACCTGGAAATAATATTCTTATATATAGTAATGAAAAAATATTCTGCCCTTGCAGAGTTGAGAATCCCAGTAGGTGTGGGTGGGTGGAGGCCGAATCTCAGGTTTCCCTTGGGCTGTCTAATCGCCCTTAGCCAATGACGACCTCCACATGGCCCGTCTTACAGAGCTGACCTTGCCTGGGTGTCTCAGTCCATGCAGACTGCCATAACAAAATACCATAGACTAGTGGCTTCTAAACAAAAGGAATTTGTTTTCCACAGCTCTGGAGTTGGGAAGTCTAAGAATAAGGCATCGGCAGGGCGGGTGTCTGGTGAGGAACTGCTGCTTCTTGGTTCATAGATGGGCGTCTTCTCGCTGTGTCCTCGCATGGCAGAAGGGGCAAGAGAACGCTCCAGGCTCTGCCCTCATGTCCTAATCAACCCCCACCCCCCGCCTCCTAATGCCATCAGCTTGGGGGTTAGGATTTCAATGCGTGAGTTTGGGGGACACAAACATTCGGTCCATAGCACTGGGCATATTGCCGCTCAGTCAGCCAACAGCAGCCATGGCCTTGGTTCATCCCTCAGCTATAGCACATCCACACGCTGTAGCGGCAGCAGGGACCACTACCAGTGATGGAGGACCTACTGTGTGTCAGCATGCATGGGTGCTCAGTCATGTCTAGCCCCGAGATACCCCTGCAGGGTGGGTCTTATTCACAATGAGGAGATGGAGACTCGGAGGGGTCAGATGACTTTGCTAAGGCCACTTAGTGCAGAGCTGAGAATTTAAGTCCAGGCTGCCTTTGATCCAACATTCTGGGGATGGGCTGTTAGGAGGAAATTCTCTTGACTCTTCAGGGTGCCTAAGGGTATTTGCTTTTCAGTGTTTTACATTGTAATGAATGCCCTGCTTCCTTGTCCCTCTACTTTCTTCCCTCCCAGCTGGGCCCTGTTAGCGCCTCCTAAGCCCCACTGGCCTGCTGGGGCTAGAAGGAGGCTGTAGTGAGGGCCAGACTCAGGCCCAGCCCCAGGTACCTGGACCTGCTTCCCTGCTGTGTGCCCCAGTTTCTGGGGCCTCTCCCTCCCTTATCCTGTGGGTGACCGACCCCAAAGGAACCCTGGCCACCTGCCCTGTTTGGGCTTCTTGCCAATGGCCCTTCTTTCCCTCTGGGGGACCCGGCTCTCCTCCCAGTCCCTCCCTCCTGGTGTTGCCCCCTCCTGGGGCCTTTCTCTGTCCTTCCTTCCTGCCCAGCACTCTGCTCCCATGGGGTCTCCGCACTTGCCCTTCCCGCGCCTGGGATGCTCTTCCTTCTGGAGAGCCTGCTGAGGACAGGGGCTTTGTTGGTTTTGTTCACGGCAGCTGACAGGTAGGTACCATATGCAGAGAGCAGGGGGCTTGGGGGTGCACGGAGACTGACGTTCCAACCTGTCTCTGCCACACACAGATGTGTGACCTCAGGTATATTTGTCTGTAAAACAGGAATATTTATTTATCTGTAAAATGGGCATATTAATTCCTGCCTCCTGGGCTGTTGTGAAGATTCATGATACTAGCTCACATTCACTAAGTGCAGAGCATGTGCTGTGTGCCCTGTACCAAGCACTTTGCGGTGACCTCATTTCATCCTCAGGATGTCCGAGGAAGGGTGCCATTACTATTCTTGGTTTACAGAGAGCACAGCTGAGGCACACAAAGGTGAAGTGATTTGCCCAAAGACCCACAGCTAGAAAGTGGCAGATTCAGAACTGGAACACAGGCTATGGATCTAGACTCTGTACTGCCTCCCATTTGGACAGCATGTGCTTGGTGCATAGTAGGCCCTCAATAAATGATAACTGTTCTCCTTAGTATAATCTCTCTATTCCATGGCTACATTATCTGCTGGTTTGAGGTCTGCTTTTGGATTCCTGGTCCTTTAACCTCCTATGAACCACCAAACCTCTGTTATTTCCTGGTCCAGATACTTGGCTTGCTCTCACTCTGGAGGTTTTCTGGGGCTCTGGGCTCCTGCTTGCCTAGTCTGGTTGCTTCTACCTCTGCTGCCACTCAATCCTGACAGTCATGGTGCTGTCGACCTCTTCTATGACCTCTGGCCCCCCTACCAGCCATCAGGTGGAGCAGCTGGGAGCACAGGCCGGAGCTCAGGCCCAGGGTGGAAGTCTGTTAGAACCACTAGTGGCTTCCCTGAGTTTGCCATTTATAGGGCAAGAGTAGGAAGGGGACGTAGGACCGGTGGCTTGTGGCCACGAACAGATTAGTAGCAAGCAATGGGAAATGTGAAATTTCACATTTAGAAAACCCATTCTTCTGTGTGATAGTTCTTATCCACAGCTGGCAATGCCAGGACCGGTGACGCCAGGCCACAGGGAGGCCCGCCATCCATTGTCACTGCAAAGCAGTGCTCAGGGAAGCTGCCTCCTGGGGGGTGGCTTCAGGAAGGCTGCTGTGTAAGGCAATGTGTCTCGCCATTGCCGTGGGGAGCCTCTGCCTGCAAATCGGAGGCGGTTCCCCTGAAGGGCCGGCCTGGGGCAGGCAAGCGCAGGAATGGGCTGTGGAGCTCCAGGGCCTTGACCTGGTTCAAACCCAGGCTCCGGCACTTACTCCTGTGTGACTTCTCTGAGTCTCAGTTTCCTCTCTGTAATGTGTCCTGGGTTCTCTTTAAGTGAGGGTGTTTTACAAAGCTCCTTCCCTGGTCCCACCCCTCCTCTGCCATCCCAAGGCATCTCACAGGGAGAGGGTCCCCTCACTCTCAGTGGCTCCCAGCGGCCCATGATGGGTCCAGCACTGGGGGTCTGATCGCTCACCAGCCATTTGGCCCATTTTCCATCTCAGGCCCGCTTAAACCTGGTGCCTTTGTCTAGAAGTCCCATCAGAGTTGATCAAACAGGACCCTGTAACTGCCTAGAAACACATTTCAGTCCCACTTACAACAAAAGAACAACAACCTTTAAGGCTTTACAAAAAATAAATTATGTTCCCCATGAGCAGTCCCAGAAGAAATGTCATTGGAGACATAAAACTGTTTTACTGTGACCTATGTAAACGTCCCAGGAAATAAACTGACTTCTCATTCCATAAAATCCTCTTGTCCCTTGTCTTGTACGAAACAGATTGGATTATTCGAAAAGCAGGAGCTGGAAGCTGGGCAGAGAAGACAAAGTTCACTCGTAATGCACGGGTGCGGGGCAAGGCTTTCCATTACGTCTACCCAACATTGTTAGTTTCATTGCCAAAGTCCTCTTTGAGATGTGCCAATCACGGGCTCTCATAGGGTGCAGAAGGACAATCCATGACTTTGAAAGAGGCAGATCCTGTGGCCAATGAAAGGTTGAAAAAGCCAGAGTCAGATTTTCACTCGGATGATTCAATCAGGATTTGCTCAGCGTGCTGGTTTGTTTTCTGCAAGTCACTCCCAGCCCGAGGAGAGAGGTTCACGATTCCCACATTTCAGAAGAGGAAACTGAAGCTCAGAGACGTGAAGTGCCTTCCCTAAGGTCACAGAGGAACTGAGCACTAGAGTTTGGACTTGAGCCAGGTCCAAGTGTCTGCAACTCCGCGGACATGTGCTCTCCATCAAGCACATGCCTCCCTGTGGTCCCCAAATGTATTTCTGCGGTTTAGAGGGGAGGGGTGCCTATAGCTCTGCCTCTGTCTGTTGGGAAATCTACATGCAGTCCCATATATGCTTAGTATCCATTGCCTTTGGTTTTCATGCCTGGAATGTGTAAACACCGCATGCACGTGCACAGGCACACCACACACACACGCACACACACTCACACATGGGCCATCGGAGTGATGACAGGAGTTAGTGTCATCCTTTTCCCAGCCAGCACCTGTGTGTTCTGATGTCCATTTGATAGATGGGGTGAGAGAGCAGCCAGAGCACGGGTAACACCACCGTGTTAAGGCACATAATGAGCCTAAACCGCGGGTGCTGCCAAACCCTCCATAGCACCTTCTAGATACAGTCCCTGCACAAACTGCCAATTTGGATGAAGAATCTGCCACTTAAATTAGTTGAATAAGGTCTGAGCGGGGCTGAGCTATCCTGAGGCTATGGCTAATTTACCGTCACAGCACTGGGCTCAGAAGGAAACTGCGTGTGCCTTTGCGTGTGTGTGAGCATGTGTGTGCCCCCGCATGTGTGGGAGTACACATCAGACTCCCCTCCACCTCTTGTCCCTCATTCCTGCCCCACTCGGACTGCGGAGCCTCCACAGGACTGGGACGCTTCCCTCTGTCTCTGGACAGAATCCAGAGAGAATGTCTGTGAATGACAAAGCACCATGAACTACTTCCACGGAGAAAAACAGTCCGTCCTCCTGGCAGATCTGGGTCAGGCGGAGTCTGACAGCTGTGAGACAGGGTCAGGAGTGCCAGGCCTCCAGACAGACTGCGCTCCTCAGTGTGCGAGGTCACCTGCCACTTGCACCTAGGGCTGACTTCACCCTTTACTCCTGCCCGGGGAATGAGGCTCCGCCCTGAGCCCATGGGGGCAGGAGGTTTCAGATGGAAAAATGAGCTTTCTTCTTTGGTGACTTTAATGAGGAAGGTTGCTGAGAACCCAGGGTTATTGGGCTTCTCGGGAGATTTAAAAACAAGAATTTTTAACCTGGATGGGCTTTAGGGAATCTAAACACAAAAGAATGATGGAAATAATTCTGCGTATGTATATGTGTATATGTAGGCATGTGTGTACATATGTAGACATGTATATGTGTGTATATGTATACATATGTATGCATACTTATGCGTGTTGGTCAGTTCGAGCTGCTACAACAGAGTACCATAGACTGGGTGGCTTATAAACATCAGAAATTTATTTCTCACAGTTCTGGAGGCTGGAAGTCCAAGATCAGGGTGCCAGCATGGTCAAGGTCTGCTGAAGGTCCCTTTCTGGGTTGCAGACTGCGGACTTCTCATGGCATGTGCACATGGCAGAAAGAGAGCAAGAGAGCTCTCTGGCCTCTTATAAGGGCACTAATCCCACTCGTGAGGGCTCCACCCTTATGACCTAATCACCTCCCAAAGACCCTACCTTCAAATACCATCACGCTGGGGATTAGGGGGTTGGAGGGACACAAGCATTCAGTTCCTAACACAATGTGTGTATGTGTGTGTGTGTGTGCAGTGCACACGCATGTGCGTGTGTATACATTTTCTGGGAAGATAGTCTAACCCTTTTCTCAGATTTTCTGAGGGGTATGTGACTCAGAAGTGAAGAACCACTGCATTAGCAAAGTCTCCCTAGGATTGGGTGGGGCCTATTCTGGGGAACATGCTCTGTCAGCTGTAGGGGACTGGCTCAGCCGTGCTTCAGCCTTGGCTGTGGGGGACGTGGCAACCTCGGGTTATAGCTCTGTGCAGCCCAGTTTGTAAGGTTTGAGCCCAGGGCCTGGTGGCAGAAGCAGTCAGTGTTGAAGAGCCCTCCCTGCGTGCAGCTGGACAGCTGGTGCTCTGGGTTTCAGCAGATTCCTCTGCTAGGATTGCAGGATTCGGCTCCTGAATGCTGCCCTCAGACACTTAGGTGCTGTCATTCCCAGTGGGAAACCACATTCAGTGCAAGAGGAGGGCAGCCTGCTTTCAGAACTCCCAGGAGAGAAGGCCCTCGCTGCAGCCTGGCCCTCCCAGTGTCACCTGGCAGAGTGTGTGTCTTTGTCAGGAGTCAAGTGGAAGGCAGTACCAGCTGCACCCCCACCCCCACCCCACCAGAGGACAGGGTGCCTGCTGTGTCTGCCCAGGCACCATCCTCACGATAGAGCTAAGGAGAAGTATGCCGACACTGCAGACAGTTGTCTGGGGCAGGAAGTCCTACAGCCTGAAGGATGGACTCGTCACCCTGAGGGTGGAGTTCAGTAGATGTCTATACAGGGATGTGCTCTGGGACTGTCCCTTGTCATAGAAGCCTGTCTTTAAGTGATGTTGTGGTGTACCCAGCCCCGAGATTTACTCTGGGACCACAGAGATGTGCCTTTTCTGAAAAAGATCACGGCTTAGAAGAAGAGACAGATGGGCCAACAGGTCACACAAGATGGTGTGAAAAGTGGCACAATAGCCCAAGAACTCCTCAAAGGCAGGCACTTTCATTTCTATTTCTCACACTGAGCCTAGGGGCAGACCCAGGAAATGCATTACTAAATGAATAAATGCCTTACACATAGTCAGTGCTCAAAGGGGCTTTCTGTATCCCCAGTGCCTGATATAAGGCCTGGCAATTCGTTGTACTCATGGAAGGTTTGCAGAAGTGACCGTAATGGAGATCAGAACATGATAAGACTTCATTATAGAGAAGACCCAAGGTAGGCAGCTTTTTTTACCCAGTTTCATAGTTAATGCTTCTTACCTGCCCATCTCATGGGGTCCCTGGGAGAGTATACTAAGACAATAGATGTTAAAAACGCTTGGTGCACTTCCCTGTTGGGTGCAAGGCTGGCTGCTATTAAAGGTGATTTTCCTATTGTGAGAATTTCCCATGCCCTTCATCTCACATTGCCTTGTATGATTCGCGGGTGCCTCAGATCCAAGTCTCTGTGACTTGGTTGTATTGCTCCTTTGGGGCAGGATCTGAGTCTGCCCTTGTGTTGGATTTCCCACCCCATGGCCGCCACAGGCACTTGATTGGTGCTCACTGGGCCATAGCAAGTTGTCTGGCGTTCTGGTGCGGTGACCAAGAGCCCGAGGGGTGTGCTAGTGGCCCTGCCCTCAGGAGGCTTCTCAGAGGACATGGCCACCTGTGCTGTGTCTTTTATGAATATTCTTTCTGAGTGGTGCTGGGGGTGGCTCCAAGCATAGCCAAAGAAGTGAGATTGTTCTTCCGTTGTCACCATTAATATGATCATCCACTTTTGCCCCAAGGATGGAGCAGCCCATGTGTTGACCATAGGATGGTGAAGGTCTTGAATTCAGATATGCAGGCATGTGGCCACGGGTCCATGGCCCACCCTTTGCTCTCTGACGGTGGCCAGGCATAGAGGACCGAGGCCCTATTGTTGATGAGATGTGCTGAGGGTGGGATGTAGGGGTGGAGTATTGAGGAGGGGAAAGTCATTCTATCTCCAAAGGAACAAAGATAATTGGGGTGACTCCAAGTCTTCTCTTAGTCATTCAGTAACTCTTATTGAGAAGTTACCATGCATAGCACATCACGCTAGGCCTGGGGCTAGGGGAGAAGTAACATGAGTTCTGTTCTTGGCGTTTTCAGACAGGGCTACATTAAGATATATGGGGCCCTAAGAATTATAGTACTCCCTCCCCTTCTAACCTATAATTCAAAATAAAATATACAAAAATTATAAATATACTCAATTATAAATATAAGGAATACTAGAAGTTCTAATTTTTCTCATTTTCTAATTTTTACTTACATGTTTAAAAAATCTTTTTTAGATATAAAATTCTTTTTATTTTGCCTTTTTTTGCATTTAAAAAATTTCAAAATATTAAGGGGGTACAAATGTTTTTGTTACATGAATACCTTGTATTAGGTTATTAAGTATGAAATGTCCGATTTCCTTATGTACTAAGGGTGACAGTTGATATCTCTGACATTTCACTTTAACATTTCTAGTTTTATTTGTATTGTGAAGGTACATCCTCAGTCTCTCAAACGCACATTTTGGCTTGTGATTTTCTTTCAAATTTTTTTTAGAGCAATTTTTGTGAAACCATGGATAAGTCAAAAATTTGTTTTATTTTCAAATATGAGTTCTGTTGTGGAACCAATGCAGCGCAGACATCTTGGAATATCAATGAAGTGTTTGGGAAGGATGTGGCTAATGAACACACAGTACATTGATGGTGTGAGAAGTTCTATTCTGGTGATTTTAATCTTGAAAATGAGCCAGGTGGGCGACCTGAGACCAAGATGGATAATGATGAGCTGGAATCTGTAGTGGAAGCGAATCCGTCTCAACCTACACGTGAATTAGCAGCAAGGTTTGACGTTACTATTCCAACAATATTTGAACATTTGAAACAAATTGACAATGTAAAGATGCTGTATAGATGGGTTATGTATGAATTAAACGAATGTCAGAAAAGAAACTGTCTTGAAGCTTGCCTTTCTCTGTTGTCACGACATAAAGGTGAACCATTTCTATACTGTATTGTTACTCATGATGAAAAATGGATTCTTTTTGACAATTGCAAGCATTTGGCACAATGACTGGATAAACATGAAGTGCTGAAACACAGTCCAAAGCTGAATATTCATCAAAAAAAACTAAAGGTGTCTGTTTGGGGGACCAGTGCTGGTATTACCCACTACGGCTTCATGAAACCTGGTCAACTGATTACCGTGAATGTCTACTGCAACGATTTGGATGAAATGATGAGGATGCTTGCGATTAAGCAGCCAAGATTGGTCAATAGAGACAGGCCAATCCTCTTGCAAGACAACACTCAACCACATGTTGCACAAACAACGCTGCTTACACTGCAGAGTCCGGACTTGGAAACTCTCTGTCATCCACCATATTCACCAGACCTTGGACCAACTGACTACCACTTCTTCCACGCTTTGGACCACTTCTTGCAAGGAAAATGTCAATTCTCAACAAGCTGTGGACAATGCTTTTTGAGATTTCATCGCCACTCGCTCTCCAGGCTTCTTCACTGCTGGCATAAACAAGCTATTGTTATGATGGCAAAACTGTGTTGATAAGTAGCCACATACTTTGATTAATCATACTGCTTCTTGTTTGAGATATAGTAAACTACACTTCTGATTTGAAATTGGACATTTCATATTTAATAACCTAATATAATGCTTAGGTTGGGGTTACAGTGTGCCCATCGCCAGAATAGTTTTCATTGTACCTGATAGGTAAATTTTTACCCCCTCACCCCTGCCCACCCTCCCAGATATCAAGTTCTTTCAAAAATATTGAACTTCATTGATCTTCTGAACACATGCTCAGGGAACCATTTGAATACCACAGCCCTTTGGAGAGATAAAATACACACAGAACCACAACATGTACCTGGGATCTAATTATCACAAATTAAGAGAACTCAGACAAGGGGAAGGTTGCTTTTTAGCAAACACTTGTGGAAAAGCAAAAATTTGGCCTTGGCCCTCAAAGCTAAGTAAAATTTGTAATTCTATAATGGGAATCAGGGCATTCAAGATATAGGATGCAGCGTGAGCAAAGGAAAAGGGTGGGTGCATCTAAGAAGAAGAGGGAAGCTCAGTTTGGTCGGAGAGGTGGGGAAATCATGGGAGAGAGGATAGGAAGTGGGGCCAGATGCCGCAGGGCCTGAATGCCCAGATAAGGAGTTTGGGTTGTATTGAGTAGTTCTTGGGAGCCACTGAAGATTTCTGAGCCTTTCTTTGTTATTGTAGAACAATTTTTACCTTCGGGATATTCAAAACCACCCTTGCATTGCATTTAAGAGTATCTACAGTGATGAAGTGATGCCAGAGTAATTGAATATTGGTAATTGCTTTCACTGTGCTTTGGGAGAATGCATTTTAGAAATGGAGTTCTATCCTATAAGTGCATCTATAGGAAAAATGTGCCAAAGGCTTCATTATCATTAACCAGTGCCAAATGGGATTTACAGAGATAGTGAAGTGAATGAAGACCATGGCTCTGTCTTCCATTACTGCTCGAATCTGTTAGGGAAAGAGCACAATAATTGTAGTGATTAAAAAACAACAACAATTTGGGGAAGCAGATATTCACATGGCCTCAGAGTAACTCCCCACACATTACTTATTAATTACAAAGGAACAAAGTAACTTTACAATGGAGAAATATGGCAGACACCACCTTAATCAAGTGGTCACACTTAGCATTTCTAATAATGGGACAAACTGACATTATGTGGCTTTTGATAGAGTGCAATGGGAAGAACACAGCACCACTTGCGTAGTATACTTGCCAAAAATTTTTGACCTGAATCTAATAAAGAGAAATTAATCAGATACATTCATATTGTAGGATATCCTATGTCTACTAGCATAGACTGAAAAAATATCAGTGGTTTGAAAGACAAAAAAGGGTGTGTGGGTGTGGAGGGAATCCAAAGAAGACCAAAAAGACGTGACAAACAAATGCAATGCTTGATGTCAGGTTGGATTGTGAATCATAAAAATGAACAAAGAGCTATAAAGGACATTATTGGGATAATTGTGAAAGTTTAAATATAGAATGTGTATAAGATAATATTGTTAGTTCTATCCATGTTAAATTTCCTGCATATCACAATGGTATTATAGAAATAGACAAGAATGCTGTGATACCTGATGATGTATTTAGAGTTGAAGTGAGGGGAATGGGGAGAAGAGAGAAAACGTAAATGTGGTAAGATGTTAACAATTGATTAATCTAGATGAAGGTTGTACAAATAAATGTTCTTTGTGCTACTATTACAACTTTTCTGTAAGCTTGAATTGTCTTGAATTAAGATATGAAAACAAAGCAACAACTCCTTGTGTAGCAATATAGAACAATGTATGTGCTCATAACTGTGAACTCAAATTGGCGTGAAGTTAACTTTACATGCTGTTAAGCTACCCTGGGCCAAATGTACATATCCCTTGCTTAATAAGAGAGATATATGCTATAAGTTGGCTGCAAAGTGAACTTTGGTAGCTGATCCTATTTTCTCATTGATTTCCATTGCAAAAATGGAGAATAATTCTCTAATAGATTGAGGTGAAAACGGAGAACCCTAAGAGAAGGGTTTCCAGTGAACTGCCATTCTATGTCATCCCTGCGGGTATTTGCCCAAGAGTTTTAGGACTCTGTAGAAATTTTCTTGGTTACGTGCTTTGCTTTCCTTAGTGTTTTCTTCACTCTACTCTTGCTAAGATAATGTGTCCTGCCGTGCTTGGAGGTCTCTAATCTTCCACCCCTGTCTACTCCCAGCTCTTGGGACAGTGTTCCTGCCAATCCTCTTCTCTCACAGTGTCTAAGAGGACTAGGCTGCCGTGCCATGCTTTGTCAGTAGGTGTCAGTGATCCAACCCTTTTAAAATTGTCTAAGTCTGATGCTTCAGGATCTAGAGAAGTTATAAATAATCTGCCTTATCAATTCTGTGAACTAGAATCTATTTGAACTTTTTATTTAAAACCAAAGGATACCTTTAGAGAAATTGCAATTCTGCGTCTTTAATTAACATTGCACCTGTAGTTAACACCATGGGATGACTGTAGCTGCTTGTAGGACATATCCAGGGAGATGAAATCTTTAAAAAAATTGTGAAATACCCTCAGAGAGTAAGAGCAGATGTTGCATTCAGGTAAGAAGATTCATTTGAAACAAGAAAGATCCAAAGCACAAATCAAAGCTCCTGGGAATTAATAATTTGGGGGTAAAAATGAAACACTCGGTGGATTTGTTGGAAGCTAAAATCGAGGTTATCTTTTAGAAAGTAGAGATAATAAAAAGACAGAGAGATGGAAAGTAGGAAAGAAAAAAAGGTAATTACAGCATCAGTCCTAGAGGTTCAATATCTGGATAAGTGTTCCATACAGAAAGAGGGGAGAAAATCATGAAAGAAATAACTCAAGAAAATTTTTCCATAACTGAAGTGCATATTGGAATTGAAAGGGTCCACTGAGTGTGCCTCATAATGAATGAAAATAAACCCATATCCAGGCATGTGAAGGTAAATTTTCAGCATATGGTGGACAAGTGAAGCTCCTGTAAACTCCCTTTCAGAAAAGACAAAAGATTAAGAATGATAATGGCCTCTAATGGCCCCAGATTACTCAAAAACAATGTGAGAAACTAGAAGAAGATATAGTGATGACTTTAACATTCTGAGGGAAAATAGTTTCTGGCTTGGAATTCTATACCCAGCTAAACTATGAAGTGTGGATGTGGAATAAAGTAATTTTCAGAAATGCATAGCTGGAGATGGGTGGGGAGGGGTGGCAGAGTATGTTTGTGGAAGAGAGTTATCTTTATCTTCTGTTAGGGAAAGTCAATAGAGAATGCTTAAAATTGGAAAAAAAAAATTAGGAAGAAGTAATATGGAGACATGGCAGTAAATACCAAGAGAAAAAGCTAGAAGAATTGAAAGCAGTTGCCCCAGGGGAATAGAAGCTGTTGGGAGTTATTACTATGAATGAGGGTGGAGCGGGATACTCCTATAGAAAGGTTATGTTTTATAAGGTCGATAGAAGTATTTGACCCTTTAATCCTTGTGCATGTAAAGTTTGGAGAGATGTAAGAACTAAAAAGTTGGGGGTGGGGGAGAAGAAGGAAAGAAAAAGGAAAGGGAAAAGGAAGAGGAAGAGGCTGAAGCAGAAGAAGAATAGGAGGAAAAGAAGGAGGAGGAAGAAGAGAAAGGAGAAAAAATAAAAAGGAACGTGCGCTGGGGCTGGTGCTTGGGAGACTGAACAGTTGAGGGTTTTCCTCTAAGGCTCAGCTTCTCGTTTCCGAGATAGGGAATACGATGTCTTCTTCGGTGGGTTTTTATGAGAATTAAATGTTTCTAGTATAAAGTAAATCTTTAATCAATGTTTATTTCAGTGATTCCTCCTTTTGTTTTGAATGAATGAGAGACTTAAAAAAGTAGAAATTCTCAACAATGGAAATTTTCATTTATTAATTTGCTCATTATTCACCAAACACCAGTGTCCATGTGATGGTCTTCAATAACAATGCCCAGACAGCCGGCCCTCAGCCACGGATCATTTTCACCTGTTTGTTTGCCCACATTTTCAGATTCCCAATATAAGGGGGACATTCTCTGCCGGGGAGAGGCTTTTTTGCAGGTGCTCTTTCCAGGGGGAGCAACCTGAAGGGTTTTGTCCTGCACTTTTCCTTGTCTGGGGCACGTGGTGTGGAAGGTGGAGAAGCAAAGATGTGGTCTGGGAAGGAACGTAGGACTGTCTGCGAGAGGACCGCTGGCCGTTTTCTATGGCCAGCTCCCTCCCCTCCTTGGTAGTTAGGTGTCTTCCAGGACACCAGGGCTGTACCTTCCTCCCGTCTCCTGAGTATTTTCTTGTCCACTGACTGGAAATGTTGTTCCCTCAGTATCTGGAAGCAGCATGATCTTGAGGGTTTCTTCTCATGCCTTCACTTTTCTAACAACACAGTTCTTTCTCCAAGTTGGTTTTTAATTAAGCTAAAACAAATGCCCCACTTTCTACCAGAAAATAGCAATGACAGGAATCAACAGTGCTGGCTGATGCATGGCCAGCCCTACTCCAGGCCTGAGCCTGGGACACGCATTCTCTTCAGTGTGAGCACTCTGGGAAGTCGCCTCCTAAACCAAACACCTGAACCACTTCTTGGCCAGTAAGTGCCGTTGCTCTTCCTTGGTCTCCTTGTAGCTATTTGAGGAAGTAGTCACCTGGACAGGGTTTGGGGAACCTGCGGACTAAGGCCACATGTGGCCTTAATGATCCTTAAGTGTGGCCTTTTGACTGAATCCAAATTTTAAGGCCACACTTAAGGATCTAGAAGGCCACATGTATCCTTAAGGCTGCAGGTTCCCCACCCCTGGAACCTTAGACAGAGGGTTTGACATCTTTGCCTGACCATCCTGGGTCTGCAGTCATTTTTTCGCTGCAGGAAAAAAAAAGGCCACATGTACTGAACCCTTATTAAATATTTGGTGGTGGATTTTCTTTCACAGAATGCATGACTAGCTCAGATCTGGGGGGCCATAGCAAATCCATGTGGGGTTTTATGGCGTGCGTGTGTGGCTTGTACATTTTTTATATGCACTTGCTGGCAAAGCTATATGCTGGAGCCCTGGGGACATAGATCGTTTGAAATCAATAAATAAATCCTAAATTTTATTTCAGCTGGTAGCTTCCACCCTCTTGCTCGGCTGAGCCTTTCATCACAGAGGCTCCCAAGGACTAAAGCAGCCAGATGGTTCTGGGCATTACGAGTTGCTGCAGGGCGACAGAGGAGGCCTCAGCAATACATAATTTTGACCCTGAAAGCTGAGTTGGGCTTTAAACGCTTGCCAACCTGCACTGATCAGGAAGGCCACAGGGGAGGGTGACTCCCTTTCGGGGGAGTGAGGGTGACTGGTTGGCTCCTCTGCCTCTGAGATCAGATCAGTAAGGCCTGGATGAGGGGATTTACTGTGGAGAAGGGCCAGATCTGAAACCGGGGGAAGGCAGTGTAGACGGAGCTTGCAGATGTGTGGATGAAGGACGAGAGTGGGTATGCTGGATTCGTGGAAAAGAAAGCAAGAGTTTCCAGGAGAAAGTGAGTGTGGTACTAGATCATAATGAGGACTTTTGAATCCGGTGAGGAGAAAGGTGATGGAAATTTTAGAGAGAACACTTTCAATGGCGTGTGGGGGTTGAAGCCAGATAATATGGCATCTATGAGGGAGGAGGTAGTGAGGCAACAGAAGCCGTAATGTGCAACCCAGGGTGATGCCAACGCCTATCACCGTGTGGTGACTGCCTGGCACTCTCTGTTGAGCAGGTTGATTCTGTGGATCTGGAAAGAGTGCTGCGATCGATTACTTAGGTCTGCTGTGGGCGTGGGAGTCGGTGTTGGCATGCATGGCAACTACGTGTAGTCCTCAGTAGATATCATGCATTCAAGGAGCTGTAACTCACCACTGTTCCTTCAATGTGTCCTGTTATTTCCTGTCTTTCTGTTTTTACTCAGCATGTATATCACATCTTACAACCAGTCCGTGACTAATGATAGCAGACCCTGGCTATACACAGTGTGCCTATGCGGTGTATGCTACTAAACTCTCCTGTTACTCATGCTGTTTACTCAGCCTGCAGTGTCTTTTGCCTGTGTTAATCTAGTGACCCCACTCATTTTCCAAGCCCTCTTCAAATGTCATCTCCTCAATGTGGCATTTCCTATGAACTTTGCTCCTTTTTCTATGTTCCCATGGCACTTAGTGCATATCTGGATTACAGCTGCAGCACTCTAATATTGCAGTTGTTTGTTTATGTCCCGTGTCTTCCTTTAGCCTGGAAGCTACTCATGAACCGCAAGCATGCCTGGTTTATCTCTGAGTCACCAAAGGCCAGCAGAATGCCTGGCACATCATTGGCACTCAGTGAATTGCTCCTCTTGCCTAACATAGCATAGGCTTTCATTAAATGTTTGACGACCTGATTTAGTTGTGATTAGATTTTTTTCTTTTTCATAAGAGAAAATGGGAATATGTTTGAAGGCAGAATAAAAATGCCTGGTACTCAACAGAACTTCAACAAATCAGGAGTGGGCCAGGGTTGTCCAGGCCAGGTGGGCAGAATGACCTAGAAAAGATGCCTTTGCCCTGTGGTTCCTTCTCAGACCCCGTGCGCCATACTCCCTGCCCTGCACCTGTTGGTTCTGACCCTCCTTTTGCTCAGGTGTGTGGAGGGATCTGATGTCATCATTTGTTTACTCAGCACAAACTTAGCGAGCACCTACTATGTGCAGGCTCAGGGGACACATGCCCTAGCCCTCAGAGGCTCACCAGGAAAGAAAATCATGTGAAGGCAGAACTTAATGATACAGAAGGAAACCCTCTCATTGTTTGCCTGTATATGCCCAGGCCAGGAGAGAGAAGAACCTAGCACAAATAATTTTTTTAGAAGATAATGTCAAAATGGTAAAGCAGGCCAAACAAACCTATGCTGTTAGAATTCAGTGTCGTGGTTATCCTCAGTTGAGTAGTGGGGGAGGAAGCACAGGGGTTTCTGCTGTGATTGATGAAGGCGATGGTTGTAGGCAAATGTTCAGCTTGTGAAAATTAATCAGGCTGTACATTGTTTTTGATGTACTTTTCTGTATGTACATTATACATCAACAAAAAGAGAAAAGAATAATGCCTGAAAATAAAGTTGGAACTGCCACAGACGGTAGTGAAGCTTTCTCAAAATCCACAAGGATCATATTTCTATTGTAATAGTTTTGACTCCAAATTAGGAAGTCCTTTCCAACTGTCAAACTCACCCACAAATGAACTCAGCTTCCTGGGAGCAGGGTCTTTATTTTATCAGTTGCTGAATGCACCGTGCCCAGTGCCGGGCCTGGCCTGTGCAGGCGCCGTGGAGTCTGTGTGGACTGACAGGATGGATGAACGCCTACAGGCTGTGGTCTCACTGCAAGCGTTCAGGTACAGGTCTGACCGGAAATTGCAGTGGAGGTGGGCACCTGATTAGACTCTCTTTGATAATGATCATAGAGGTAGCTGTTCTTTATCAAGCAACGGCAGTGACCCAGGCCCTTCAGATGGTCATCTCCAGGCTTCATAGCAGCCCAACTTATCCTTATGGAAACTGAGGTTCAGAGAGGTGAAATAACTTACTCAACACCACTCAGCTAATATGTGGAGACAAAGCTAGCATTTGAAATTAGGCTTCTCTGGCTCATGCCTGTAATCATAGCTCTCTGAGAGGCCAAAGCAGGAGGATTGCTCGAGCTCGAGAGTTCGAGACCAGCCTGAGCAAGAGTGAGAACCCGACTCTACTAAAAATAGAAAAATTAGCCAGTTGTGGTGGCGTGGGCCTGTAGTACCAGCTACTTGGGAGGCTGAGGAAGGAGGATCCCTTGAGCCCAGAAGTCTGAGGTTGCAGTGAACTATGATGATGCCACTGCACTCTACCTGGGGTGACGGAGCGAGACTCTTGTTGAAAGGAAGGAAGGGAGGGAGGGCGGGTGGAAGGAAGGAAGGAAAGAAAGAAAGAAAATTAGGCTTCTCTGACTCCAAAGCCTCACTCTTCCTCCTATAGTGCAATACCTCTGACACCTTCAATGTCTGGTCCCAGTCTTGGGATTCTATGGTACTAAAATCCGTCTACTTCCTCAGGGTGGCTTTGGGAAGAGCAGCCTATTTTCTTCTGCCTAAGGACAGAGGTGTGGCTGTCGGTGTGTGCATGAGGCAGGCAGGAAGCCCCCGTCTCCCAGGAGGCACTTGCCTGGCATATGCATTGCAAACATTTTGATGAGAACTGGAGTCCAGGCCGATGGGTCCTTATGGGCGGACCAGCATCCCAAGGGAGTGAGTGGCTGTGCTTCCATCTCCACTATTCTGCACCTTGGGCTGGAAAGTTTCCTTCAGAGAGAGTTAAGGACTGAAGCTGGTGAGAAATTCAGCCGTCAATTTCTCTGAGGATGCGCTGTGCCACTCATGACTGGCAACTTATTAAATATGTCACAACTTATCTGCAGCTGGAAGGATAATTTAGCAAACTCCGCACCTGCCAAATGAGGGTGTTTGCATTTCATACAGAGCATCCTGTTCATGTGGTAACAGAAGCGATCAGGGGAGGAGGCCTCTCCATCAAACAAATGATTAACCTTAAAAACAGACACATAAACAGAACCACAATGGATGAATTATGCAGCGGGCCATCCCTGCTGCTGACACCGGCCCACAGCTGGTTCCTCTCTGCAGACTCTTCCTGCAAATGACTTTCCCCCTCTGCTTCCTCCCTGGCTCTTGCTACCTGTTTTCCTTTACACAGAAGCCAGCAGAGCGTGGCAAAGGCTTCCTGTCTGTGTTCCTGAGCAGTCCTTGCCCGTAGGGGACAAGGCCTCTCGAAGGGCACACGCGCTCCTGCCTGCCCGCTCGGCCTAGGAACACCCCAGAGCAACACAGGAAGCCTTTCACCTCGGCCTTAGGAGCCAAGTCAGACAGTCCCCAGAAGGGAAGGAGAGGCAGGGACTGTTGGTTTAAGCTTGTTTGCAAGGGGCCTTGGGAGCACATAAATCCTGCCAGCCTCACCTCGCCTTAGAGACACATTTTATTTATGCAGTCTGAGCCTCGCTTTATGAGGTGCTGAGCCAGCTCAGGGGTGGGCACTTTATCCTCAGACAGGCTCTGCACTCAGAACTGTGGGTGTGTTCCTGCACACTTCCTGCGTCGGACCAGACAGGCATTTGGCCACGTCGCAGGCTGGCTCTTGGCTCCTTCCAGCTGAGAGCCTCCTCCTTAGCGGCCCCTTCAGATCCTCTTGCAAGGCAGTGGGCAAGGGAGCGAACAAGACCGGAGCAAGATCTTAGGCCTTCCAGAAACTGCATGTGCTGCAAGAGGGGAGTGTCTGCTAAGGGGGCAGAACCTCCCCATGCTACAGAGTCAATAAACGGAAAGGGTCAGGCATCTCAGCAACCTGGAGTCCAGCACCCAGAAACGCACAGCCAAGCCTCTTGTGTTCTACCTCCTGGGAATCTGAAAATTATCATGGCTGATACTAATAATAGAAGCCATCATTGTTCTAGGACTTTTGGTTCTCAAGGCACTTTCCCCCATGGCTTCTTACATACTCAGGCGAGGTAGAAACAGGCCTTATTGAATTTAGGAATGAGAAATAAGTGGCTTCACTTGGGCCATTGCTGGGGAGACACATTATTATATAATATAGGCAAATTGTGTCTTGGAATAGTTTGCTCAGGAAAGAGTAAGATTCTAAAAAATACTGTGCTTCAGCAACTCCATGAATCACCTCTGATGCCTTAATAAAGAGAATGAATAATGGAATAATATTAACTTTTGCCACTTTATCAAATGGGTATTTTCACCATTTAAAATGAGGCTGGTCAGATCCAAGATTCTGCGAGATTTAAACATCTCCTTCCCTCTGTTACTTATTCATTCCCATCGATGTCTTGGTTAAATAGTTACAGGGCTTGAAAAGTAGTAGCGCTGAATTTTTTCTAGCACAGACCATTAGAGTACCATGAACAGCAGAGTATGAAACCAATGTTTGTTCAATAATTGAGTGAACTACTGAATAAACGAATTCTGGCTTCTACTTTCTTAATATGGGATTGTTGTCAGGTCTGGGAAAAATGGTGCATTTAGGGCCTGGTAGGATGGTCACTTTTTATCTTTCTGAGTGGAAGTTGGAGAGGGGTTCTCAGAGGTGCCACCCAGGCCTCGCTGTCTCTCTGACATCAGCCGCCTTGGAGTTGCTGTTCTGTCTAGTTTCTGAGCTGCGACAGGTGCTGCCTGAGGGCCTCTGTGCCAGCCAGCTAGCAAGTTTGCCTATCTTGATCCCACGGATCAGGGCGGGAGTAGCAGGCTGCAGTCAGGAGTGAGAGGGCAGTGGGAAGGCTGGAACCGATGAGATAGACTTTATTTCTAATTAACTTGCAAAGCAGAGGGCAGGACAGTGATGTAAATGAGGATTTGGTCAGTGTTGACCGCTTGCTGCCTTGATGCCTGCCAGCCCCTGGGAATGCTGACTGCATCTGGTGGCTTCATGGACCAGAGGAGGGACTATAGTGTTGGGACAGAGAACTGGGCTTCGATCTTGGCTGTCATGCGTGAACACTATCGTACAGTCATAAAGCTGGTTATCGTAGTACCTGCTTTGCAGGGTGACCATGAGGACTAGAGGTGACATGTAAATTGCTAGCATAAAGCGGGCGCTCTAGAAATAGTAACGGTCAGCAGTGTGTGTCCTTTGACTCAGCGAAGAGCACACTTTGCTCTCTGTTTTTGTGAAATATTGTTTATGACATTGTCAAAAATTTGAAAGATGTGGCAAAGTGTTAAGAAGAAGATAGCAATCTGCCAGAGAAAACATTTTGGCAAATTTCCATTTAGTCTTTTTGACAGTAATTACAATTACTGTTACTATTACTGTAGAATCTCTCTTCTTAATCAAGTCACAAACTCACCAGTGTTCTCCATTCTCTTCTTCCTGTAGAACCTGGTGATTGATGGCCGCAGCCTGCAGGGTACTGACGGCTGACAGGGGACTGCGAGTATTCCTCCGAGCTCCTGCCCCCCAGCCCCCATTGGGGGGAATGCTTGCCAAGGGCCAGAGAGTGCATCTCTTCCCTTCCTTCTTGTGCTGGCTGAGCTTGTTATTGTACTAACATAATGTAATTAAATATTGAATGACTCAGTAACATATGGGAAAACAGTTGTTTCTCAGGAAAACCAAGTTGCATGCTTTGAACGACTTGGTAGAAGTCAATTGCTAGCAACGATGGCTGTCCAGTTAGTTGTGGGCAGGGCAGCTGATAAATTAGAAGACATTTGTACATAATCCTAGAATTTTGCACTCAGATGGTTTCATATATAAGCTTAAGTTCTTTCTCCATTTTTAAGGCAAGTTCTCCCTTTTGGAGCCAAATCTGGAAATCACAGATAATAAAGTGTATGAATTATCCCAAAAAAAAAAAAAAGAGAATAAAAGGAAAAAAAGTTGTAGAACTCCAATCCGGAGACACAGCTCAAATAGAGGTCTTGGCCCTACATCAACAGATTGGGAAGAAATGTTTTAAGTTGCAGTAGTGTTTAAGGTGTGTGTGTATATGTGCACATATACATATTTCTATGGATAATTTCAGTGATTATTGCTTTATCCAACACTTTTGATTAACCTATAAGTTGGTCCTGACCATCAGATAAGAGAGTCGTTACTTGAAAAACCACGTGTTAGGTACTTTTTAGGTGCCATGCGCTCCACAAAATTCTTTATGTGTAATTGTCTCACTTAATTCATACAAGAACCCTTTGGGGTATTCTTTCATCCAACATAAATTTATTAATCAGCTATTTTGTGCCAAACACTGTTGCAGGTTCTGGAGGTGTGGGTGAGCAAGATAGGCCAGGTCCCTGCTCTTATGGAGTGACAATCTAACGTGTGTGTGTGTGTGTGTGTTGGGAGCAGGAGGTAAAACATAAATACTAAGCAAGGTGATTTTAAATAATGACACATGCTATGAAGAAGACAGGACACAAAGCTTTGATAGTGTGACTGATGAGGATGCTGTTGGTGGAGGGTGTGGATGTGGGGTGGTCGAGGAAAGCCTCTCTGTGTCAGGCAACAATTGAGCTGAGGCTTGGATGACAAGAAGTTCTGGTCCTGGGTTGTAGCATCCCTTCCTCAGGAGACAGCAGGCACAAAGGTCCTGGGGTGGGAATGAGCCTGGAAGCAGAAAGGCCCATGTGGCTGGAGCAGAGTGAGCAAGAGGAAGAGTGGGCTGAGCAGGACCTGTGAGGCCCTTGTAGACCAGGTGAAGGATGTGGATGTTACATAAGTGAGGGGGAGGCTGTTGTTGAGTTTTAAGTGAGGAAGTGATGTGATCTAGTTGATGTTTTTAAAAGTGCCCTCTGGCTACGGTGGCTGATGGATGGCAGGGGGTGAGGGGACTGGTGTAGAAGTGGCTAAGTAGGTGGGAGGCCATTGAGGGGATCTAGGCCAGAAATGGCGAGAGGTTAGACCACTGCAGTGGGGACAGCAGAGGCAGAGGGGTGGCAGGATAAAGAGTAGTGTGGGATCCTCACAGGGAAACTGAGGTTTGGTGTCTCCCCGGGTCACTCTGCAGGGCCAGCCCTTCCTTCCTGGAGCAATTTTTCCTCTTTCCTATCCCCTTAATAGTAACCTCCATCTACTCCTCGGAGGTGTCTGCCAGAACCTACCAAGAGATAGGGAGCTGCTGTTCTGTAGAAGTGTAGAACTGATGAAGAGGAAACCCCTTCCTGAGTAAGAACCGTCTCCTGATTTATTTTCTGGCACGCCCATTATTGGAATTGATAGCATTCTAGTGCTAGGTAAGTGGGCTCATGGCCACACCCAGGGGCTGCTAGTTGTGTTCATCCGAATCAGGCAAGAGCTGGCCCTCCCTGTAACTGGGTCCAGTTTGCAGTGTGGCAGCGTGCGGAGTGTGGATGACGGGTGAGGAGAGCCCAGGCTTTTTGGTGATGGGTGAATCAAAGGGGAAGGGTTTGTCATTTTCCAAGCAAAGGATGACTTTCTGGTAATCAAATGAGGTCAGTAGGTCATCAAAACTCCCTTGCTGTATTCTGAACTAAGATCTTTTAAATTGTGTGGAAAAGTATTTGCAAAGACAAAAGACACCCTTTCTCTACATTTGTTCATTTATCCCATCATTCAACAAGCATATAATAAGCTTCCGGCTCTTATTTCTTGCTGTGTGTCTTGAGACAAGTTATTTGACCTTCCTGAGCTTCAGTTGCCCCTGCTATGAAACAGGGATACTGAAAGCACATACATTTTAGGATTAAGATTATGAAGATGTAATGAAAGAATGGATGTAACACACTTTGCAGAGGGTCCGGCGCATTGTCGAGGTGGGGGGTCTTGGAGGAGGTGGCAGAGGACTGACTCGAAAGGAGCACGTGCCCATCTCTTGGTCACGACCTCTTACAGTGCCACCCTTTCTGCCCTGGCATGTTCCTAGCAGAAGTTCCCACTCCTAAGGCACCTCTGGGAGCCTCCGCTACCTCCTGCATAACCAGATTGCCCTAACTTGGAATTCTCATGGGCTTCTAGGCTCGTAACTGGTGGGTCTTCACATTTTCTATTTAGTCTTTGCCTTGGTGCTTTTGGGCACTGGTCCTTCCTCCCTAGGCGCCTGGTCTCTGATGCTTTCTAAGTGCATCCCCCTGGATGGAGGCTGTTTGGCCTGACTTTCTGTTGTGACTTTACTTCATCTCCGATTCCACTTATGTCCCTTTGCTCCCAGTGGACGAAGGAATACGGCTGCCTAAGAGCATAGCTCCTGTGGTTTCCTCTGGAAGGCCAAAACCCTGCTTTTGCAACTTGATTTCCTGACTTGATGGTTCTTGGTGTGTGGCCTGTGGGACCCTTGTCTCACAAATTATCCCTCTCCGAATGCTAAATTCATTTGGGGAAAGTTTGCATACCCAATCCCCTGTTGAAGATTCGCATTCATTATCGGCATAGTCAAGGCTCTGAGAAGTACTTCAGTAAAGAATCATGTTTAATTTTGTGGAAACTGTAACAACATTTCTGTCTACACTGTGGACAAATGCTGTTCTTCATCTTATTTTGCTGAGTGGACTTTAGGAATCAAAGCTGAAAACCTAAGGCTTGAAACTCCAAGTCCAGGCCCTCAGCACAGAACTTCAAATGGCTAACAGATTGCTAATGTCTTTTGATTCACATCTCTTGAGCTGGATTGGATTTTTTAATTTAAGATGTAATTTCACAGTTTTTTTGAGACACGCCTCATCCTCCCCCTTCCCTGGGCAAAGCCAAGGTGCTCTTGAAGATTCATGTTGGGGCTTCTACATTTCTATGCTCAAACCACAGAGCACATGGTCGGCTTATAACTCCACATTATTGCATTTTCCTTTGGTGGAATTTGGCATCTGATTTGTGACACTCCCAGATGATCATGGTTGGAGTTGTAAGATTAAAATACGTCCCCTCCAGTGAGAACATTAGTCTTATATCAGCTCTGAATAATGGCGCCATGGGCTGGATCCATCTCTCTGACTCGGCCTTAGTAGAAATGCCCCAAAATGAGGAGTGTGGGTACTGACAGAACGGGAGAGGAACTGCTGTCAAATCCACGCTAATCCTCTGCAGAGTTAGAATCGAAAAAGGCCGTGGCTGTGTAGAGATGCTTGTGTGGCAGGTTGCAGCGGGAAGAAGGGAAGTTGCAGCACACCGTGAGGCAGGACTTCTGCATCAGCTCACCTGCAAGGGGCCTCCCGTGGTCAGTGCTGTGGGGGAGATGGCGAGTTTGAGCTCAGCTTTGCAGAACACGAAGATGGTTCCAATCCTCTTGGATGTGGCAGCGCTGGGCGTGACCCCTTGGAGTAAGTTGTCATTCTCAGACAAGGTAGCCAGTGACAAAAACAGACTGGGGGAAACAGGCTCTCAGGGACACATGGGGTCCTAGACTGGGAGGCGTTGGGGAAGGGGCCCAGCTCCGAGGCTCAAGTTTATGCTGCTCCTTAGCACAGTAAGTTTTCTGTTAGGAACTTGAATATCGTCTTCCTGCGCTTAGATCCTACTTCCAGGACCTTATTGCTTTTCTCCTCCTCTCACTCCTGATGATGATGGTAATAATAACAGTATCTAACATGTATTGAACATTTACTATATGTCAGCACTGTGCTACATTCTTTACATGCACGGCCTCATTAAATCCTGAGGCAGCCCTCTGAGCTACTCTTATTAACCCATTTTTATGGATGAGAAAGTAGAGGCACAGGGAGGTTGTGTAACTTGCCCCCTGGGATCTGACCTAAGCAGTCCGATTCTAGAGCCAGGCCCTGAGCCATTACGGCATGGCCTCCCTGGAAGCTCCCCAAGGCCTCCCTTCTGCTGCCACGTGCTGGGACAGAGAGGCTGGAGAAGGAAAGGGAATAAATTTCTGTTCACCTTGTGGTTACCAACTGGGAGGCCTAGTGGTGGTTGCTCCTCATGGCTTTCTTTCAAAAAAATCTTGAGATGTAGGTAATATTATTTCCATTTTGTAATCAACAACAATTTACTGAGCACCACTGTGTGCTGGAGACTTACGAAAAACTTCCAACATTATCCCTAATTCTCCTAATAATCCTTCAAGGTGGCTAACATCATCCCATTTATAGATGGGAAAACTGAGGCTTCCACAGGGTAAGCTACTTATCAAGCTTGTCCAGCAGGTTGAGCTGTTTACAAAAGCAGGAGGTTTTTATGAATGAGGGGTATTGTCTCTTGAGGAGTCTCTGGCCTTGGGCTGTGAAGAGAAGCCAGATAAAAAGATCTGCCCAATTGAGGGAAAGTTGCCCTACCGAGGCCCAAGAGATTGGGAAGTCATGGCCTTGGGCATCTGCTCTGGAGCTTCAGAACACAGATCCATTTCTAGTCCTGTGCTTTTGTCTCTTTGTGGCTTGGGTCGGTGCCTCCCTCTGTTAGCAGCATTCTTGGCTTCAGTGGCACTGTTGTCGTTGGTTTCTAAACAGGCAGCTGCCAGGTACCTGAGATGGCCCTTGTGAAGCCACACTGGGTAGGAAAGTGACCCGGAAGGCAGCACGTGGTGTCCACTCATTTCTGTATGCCATCTGCCTGGCAGCACATTAGAGCCGATCACTGTTGGGCGAAATGCTTGGTCCTTGCCTGACACCAGGATGCCTGGTGCTACTTAAACACTAGAAAACAATTTGGAGTGATTTTTCCCTGCCCTGAAGGACCTTTCTTTCTTTCTTCTGTTTTTTCTTCATTTACTCATTAATTCTGGTTGAGCCAATAAAACAGCATCACGCATTATTCATTTTAGAATTTAAAAATCAAATTTTGGGTCAATGCTAAATGGATTACAGGTACTCTTCCCTTCTGTGAGCGATGAGCTTTTCATTACTGATTCCGTCACTCAGAATCGCCTGCAACGGGCAGGGTTTGCTCCCCGGGTTCAGTATGTCTGTGGATGCCAAGTGAGATTGTCTTGCTTCTGCAGGGGAGCCGATGCCTCAGAGGTCCCCTCCATGCCTCTGTGGCTGTGGTGTGGACCGCGCCAGCCAACATGGCTCGGTCCCTCCAATCTGCTGCCCTAGCACTTTGCTGCCAGCCCTCCCAGGGTGCAGATTCCGAAGTGAAAGGGTGAAGTGAAATTGTGTTGAATGATTAAATGAATATGCATCAGAAAATGCCCAGCAAGTGCTTTGAAGCGTAGAGATTATCAGCGGACTCTGTGCACAGCCATATGAAAACCCAATCCATCGGGACGCGTTAGATCTGCATTGGGAAACGCAGAGAAATGGCTCAGCAGGAAGAGAGCCCCAGCAGCCAGGAGTTTGCTCCTCTGAGCGAATCAATCAGCTTTCTAAAACCCCGGCTTTAATTGGTTATGCCCTGGGAGAGGGTTTTCGATACATCCGCCATCTGGCAGGACTAATTGTTCTTTGCATTCAGTGAGTAGTTTGGTGCTTTGAGCCCCGGAAGGAGGCCTGCAAGGTGTTCATGCCTGTCAATGTCACTCCTCATGGCTCTTTGATGATAGTGGGTCTTTTTGGACACCTGGCTCTTGCAAATGATTCGTAGGATATGTTTTATAACTGAGCAGCTGCCACAGAGCCCCTGGGGTGAGAGAGAGTTGAGGTGCCCTTGTACAGCCAAGGCATGTGATGGAGAGCCACCTCGTGTCACCAGCCTGGCTTCTGACCTCCTTGGTGATAGTGACCCCACCTAGGCCAGGAAAGCAAGTGATATGGACCAGAGATGACCGCCTCTCTCTGGACACTGGCTGGACCTCAGATCTGTGACTGCCCCTTGCTCCCTCAGGTGGCAAGGGGGCACCCGCTTCTATCCCTTTGCCACTCATGCCTCCAGTATCTGGAAGAGTCCCCCTTGGGGACTGGGCTTTCAGGGCTGGTGAGTATGGCTGTGCCAGAGTCATAGTGCTGCCAGTTGCCTTATCCAATCTTGGCTATGCCAGACAAACCTGCAACAGTCCACGTTGGAGTGTCATTAGCGAGAACAAGGCCCAACAGCACGATGTGGAGAGACCACAAGTCAAAGGCAACACAGGCTCATTGGCTGCAGTTCTGTTGGGCCAGACCTTCTGGGCAGGGCTGCCTCTGACACGCGAGTCAGAGGTGGTCCCACAGAAGGCCTGCATTTCCTGGTAACCCTGGTCACACCATTGGCTGTTGGGCAACAACAGCCCCTGTCCCTATATGTCCCTGGACTTTGCTGAGGCGCTCTATCGCTGAACCCCAGCCATTGGTTAGCTCGCATGTTTGATATTTATTATATCGAGGAGCTAGCATATACTTGCATTATATAAGAGGCATTATGCATGCACATTACATCAATATCTCATGTGATTCCTAACTGCCCTATGAGGTGAGCTACTGTCTTAGTCTGTTTTGTGTGGCTATACCTGAGACTGCATGATCTGTACTAAACAGAAAGGTATTGACTCATTCTGGAAACTGGGAAGTCCAAGGTCACTGGGCTGGTATCTGGTGATGGCCTCTTTCTGAGTCATCCCATGGTAGAAGGAGGGGGTGGGGTGGCATTTGTCCTTTTTATAAGGAACCCACTCCCACAATAATGAGCCCATGCCTGCCACAATAAACCTATTCCTGTAATAACGGCATTAGTCCATACATGAGCACAGTGTCCCCATGACCCAAACACCTTCTATTAGGCCCCACCTCCCAACATGATTGCATTGGGGATGAGGTTTCCAATACGTGATTTTGAGGGACACTTTCAAATCACAGCAGCCATGTAAGGCAGTATAGGGTAGTGGTTAGGGCCCCTGAGGCTGGAGTCTGACTATACGTGTCTAAATCTCAGCTCTGACCACCATCAGCTCTGTGACCTTGGGCAGGTTGCTTAAGATAGACTTTCTGTGCCTCAGTTTCCTATTTGTGAAATAGAATAAGAACAATATCTGTAATACTTTACTGGATTGTTAGGAGGAATAAGAGTTAACACATATCATGCTCATCCAACAGGGCCTGGCACTGGGTAAACACACATAGTTTTTGCTATTGTCAAAATCATCATCATCTTACAAATGGGAATTCTGAAGTGAAATTAAGAACATTCACTAAGGTCACCGATGTTTGTGTGGCAAAGCTGGCATTAAAACCAGGTCTAACTCCCAAGCTCCACCTGCTAAACTAGATGGAGTTGATCCTATCTTCTCTCCAGGGAGAGCCCACCAGAGAGATGCCATCTGCACGTGGGCTGGTGTGGACAGTGATGGGCAAAGTGGACGTTGCTCTCCTGGTGAAAGACCCTTGCACCACATCCCCTGCCCATGCTATTGTCTCAGTGAGGATCTGCTGGTATGAACAGGTTTCAACTTGATACTTTCTAATCCCCTTCCAGCACCACATCCTCGAGACCCCACCAAAGTCAAAGGATGGAACTTCCGGGATCCCAGGTCTCTCACCTATGAGTTTGCTTCCAGCAAGCCATTTCCACCCATGCGTGAACGCCTGCTCTTTCACTGTCATGACAATGCACCCCATTTATACCTCTGTGGGGACTGGGTAAAATAAACTCCATAGAGCTTTTATCTCAGGGCCTGGCATGTAGTAAGTGCTCAGTAAATGTCAGCTATTGATATATTATTATTACCAGGTTGCTTTCTTTCCAACTTTGGGGCATATATCGCTTTGCCTAGATAATACTCCCCAGCAGTGGATTCTAGTTTTGCCCTTTGGTTCCCAGGGCAGACTAGCCCTCCTTCCTGCCCGTCATTACATCACCAAAGAGAGGCACCCCATGGGCCCAGGGCAAGGGCATACCTGGGCCTGCGAAGAGCAAGGAGGTCAAAGCTCTTGCCTTTTGGGGTGGCTTTCTTTGGACCTTACTCTTCTTTCTGGTAAGTGTGGCTTTTTAGGAATCCATGTGGTAAGCTGCATCCACAGTTATCTCTCACTTGGAAGTGGCCCTCTCACCCTTACAAGGGCCTGAGCTGGGTCCAGGAGAAAGGAAGCTTGGATCAAATGGACCAGACTGGCTCCACTGTATACTTTGATGCCAAGGGCCAGGAGTTCACCCAAATACAAAAATTTCCAGTAGTCATAGAGCACTTATTATGTGCCAGGTATCATTCACCTGCTTCTCCAAACAACCCTATGTGGCATGAAGAATGGTGGCCCCCACATATGTCCACCTCCTGATCTCCAGAATCTGTGAATACAGTTTATTCCATGGCAAGGGGGAATGAAGTTTGCTAATCAGCTGACCTCGACCTGGGAAGATTATCCTGGAGTGTGTGGATGGGCCCAGTGTAAACAGGAGGATCTTTCCACGTGGAAGGGACAGACGGGAGCGTCAGAGTGATTCAGTGTGAGAGAGATTCAACCCACACTCCCTTGCTGACTTTGAGGATGGAGGGGCAGGACCATGAGTCAAGGAATGGGCGAAACTTATAGAAGCTGGAAAAGGAAACAAAATTGGTTCTTCTCTATAGCCTGCAGGAAGAATGCAGCCCCGCCAACACTTTGAGCCCAGCAAAACCCATTTCAGATTTTTGAACTCCAGAACTGTAAGATAATAAATTTGTTTCATTTCACATCACTAAGTTTGCAGTAATTTGTTACATCAGCAATAGGAAACTACTATGTCCTGTAAAACAGACATATTAAATAGCTATTATCTCCTGAAGTTTAGAGTGGATAAATAACTTGTACCGTATCACAGATAGTAAGGCTTGGAGCTAGGACCTATTCCCAGCTGTTTGATTGCAGGGCCAAAAACCACCATGTTAGAACATGACCATTTTCATCATTTTAGGAGGTACGGAGGCCTGGCTTGCAGGGATGCTGGGAGAACTGGCCAGCTCTGCTCATCCCTGGCCCTGCCTCAGAGGTCGTGTGATGGAGTTTCTGGACAATGACCCGGGCTAACTCTGCTCTTACTAGCAACCAGTGTGTGGAGACCCTCAAGCTCAGCTGCTGAGGAAAAACTATGTTGGGGCTCAAAATGAGGGGAGAGAAAAATGATTTTGATATGTAGCTAAAACAGTTGGAAGGATGCATGGATGAATGAGTATTTTCAATGGACCTCAAAACTTCCAAACTCATGGAATATAATTTACTTGTATTAGCAATTCCTGATGCCAAATAATGTTGATGCACTATAAAACTAGTTTTATTTTTTTTTTT
>NW_012150174.1:8156799-8274310 GCF_000956105.1 Propithecus coquereli
CTTTGCCCACTTTTTGATAGGGCTGTTTGATTTTTTCTTGCTGATTTTTCTGAGTTCTAAATAGATTCTGGTTATCAGCCCTCTGTCAGATTTGTAGTCTAGTTTTATATTAATATTGCAAAGATAGCTTCTCATAGGAGAAGGGATGTGGAATGGTTAAAAATAAGACAGGGGTGGCAAGTGGGGAAGAGTCAGAGCATTTATTGAGTATTAACTGTGAGTGAAAATACAACCTAGAGTAGCTTGGGGATGGGAAAGAAAAGAAGGTTGAAGAAGACTGTAAAGAACTGGGCGTATGTGAGCTGGGGAGGGCAGACGGGTGTGAGGAAGCACCGGACAGCTGCTGGCAAGTGTCCAAAGCAGCGCTATCCAGCCCAGTTGCCAGTGGCCATGTGTGGCTATGGAGCACTTGAAACGTGGCAAGTTGAACTTGAGATGTGCTCTAAGCGTGAAATATGCACCTGATTCAAAGACTTCAAATGAAAACAGTAATGTAAAATATCTCATTAATTATTTTTATGTTGATTATATATTGAAGTGATAGTATTTTAAATTTGTTGGTTTACATAAAATGCATTATTAAAATTAATTTCACCTTTTTTCTTTTTATTATTTTAATATGGCTACCAGATAATTTAAAATGACATATGTGACCGTGTCTATTTCTGTTGGCCAGTGCTGGTCTACGGGGTAGAAGCGGGACTGATGGCGTAACAGGGAGGCAGTCTGGCCTCACTGCAAGGGAAAATCTTCTAACAATCGGCCATGTTCAAAGAAGATAGGCAGTGAGCTCCCTGTCATCAGAGGTATATAGGCAGACATAGAGGCCAAGGCCTCTTCTCAGGGCCTTTGTGGCACATTGCTGTTTTGAGAGTGGATCTGGGCCGGGTCACCACCCAGAATCCTTTCATTGCCTAAAAGACTATGAGTGTATAAATGTGTTTTTGCATATTAATTACGTTTTTACATTTAATTAAATTTATTAATTACAATAATTACATTTTGAATTTTTAGAAAGCTAAAAATTTTGTATTTTCCTGGTTCTTCTCATTGCCCTTGGGAGAATGCAGCGGTGTTCTATCAGAAGTTTGGAGTGAGGAAGTGTCTTGATTCAAGGAAGCATACAGCTCTTCAGTGCTCCTGAGGCCTTGGTGGCCCCTCTGATGCTGAGGCCAGGCTGAGTCACTCAGTGTACAGGCAGACACTGTGCACCCCAGAAGGGCACAGCTACACAGTGCTTGGGGGTCCCACCTCCTGGGCATTTGCCCTGCCCACTCTTCTGTGGCCCAGGGCACCTGCATTGCTCTCACCCCAGCATGCAGCTAGAGAGCTGGAGGAAGAGCCCTGGGGTATGGCTATATGTTGTCCCTGCCCAGCCTAAGAGGCCTGTGACATTTGCTGAGCCAATGATCTGTATAAGCTATTCCTCACAGCAAGAGGAAATCAGAAATCCTGTAGAGAAGAAATGTTTTTAGGCTGTGGAGCAAAACTTTTCTGCATGATGTTCTAATTATTGAATGGAGACTAACACATACTCCTCATCTGCATCTGACTGCACGTCCTTGGAAGGGATGCTCCTGTATTTCCCTATAATCAGGCTGCTGTGCTGGATTTCTGCCAGTCCAGACTGGCTTTGCCCTGGGTATAACCACTGAGGCGCCAGGCCTGCCTACGACCCATACAACCAGAGCCAGCAGATGGGAGAATCTTCTGGCCTCCTAGGGCAGGAAATCACAAATATGAAAGGCTCCCGTGCCCCCTGGATGGCAGGGCTGTACAAGCACTTTATAAGCACGACCTCATTCAATCTTCATAACCACTTGGTGGGTATATGTTGTTATCTGCCTTTTATGGATAAGGAAGTGAAGGCTCTAAGAGGTTAGGAGGCCACATAATTGGTAAGCTTCAGGGCAGGACATAAAGACTGCTTGGTCTGACTTTGGTGCCCAAACTATTAACTACCGTATCTACTGTTTCAGGAGCTTAACACGACCAGAGAGGTCAGACTTGTCAGGTGGGGGTAGAGGTAGTAAGGAAAGAGTAGGACGAAGGGAGGAGGGTAGGGAAAAAGTGATATGCTCATTCATTTATTCACTCATTTATTCCTTGTGGCTTGGTTCCTGGTTCTTGGTGGGAGGTCAGATACGGAAATGAGTAGGACCAAGCCCTGCCCTGAAGAATCTCATTTAGTAACAGACAGTTGTGCTCGGTGGAATGGTTACAACCAGGGCAAACCAGTCTGGATTGGTGCCCTGCAGGTGGCTCTGCAGGTACAGACTAGCAAACGGCAAGTTCTTCCAGGGGCAGGGTGCAGTATGCCCAGAGAGTAGGAGACATTCAGCTTGGACTTGAGGGGGATCTGGTGTTCCGGGCAGAGGGAGCCACACAAGCAAAGGCCCAGGGACTAGGAGCACACTGGCTTCCTGGGAGGAGACTGGTGACTGGGAGACTGCAGTGGGAGGGGCTGTGGCCATCAAAGCAGGTCACGTGGTGGGGCGTGGCAGGGACATTCCATCCTTCTCTCACTTACTCAGCTCTTATCTGAATCCCTTTACATATGTGTATCGGCCACTTTTAGCACATGGGGGTCTTGGCTGGCCTGGGAGAGGAGCTGCCAGCTAGTCAAAGCCATCCCAGGGCCTGTCTTTCCCACTCAGATTTGCCTTGGATTTGAGGGTCCGGTTCAGCTCCCTGAAACCAAAACCAGTGCTGGAATGCAGAGAAAAGACAGGGACTCCCACTGCCGTCAGACATATCTCAGTGGAGGGAGTGGAGATTTATTGAGTGTTAAATGTCAGTATCGATGTAATAAAGATAGTACACTATAAGTAATAAGCACTTTCCAGGTGAGGAACCATTTTTAATAAGTTGTCAACCTGTCTAGTACTAGGAATTATTTAAAAAAAGAAGAAGAAGAAGAAGATGAGGAAGAAAACCTATTATTTAACTTTCACTTCCACTCCCCAGCTCTACCCCTTCTTGACAGGAGCATGAGGGTTCTGTCGTATCAAAGACCTTGGAGTCTGCACACCCTTCATTTCATAAAAAAGAAGCCAATATTCCTTTTGTTTTGTTTTTTTTTTTTTTTCCTATGATGGGGATAGTCTTGATGGGGCATGGATTTCTGGCCTTAAGAGGGCCTTGTGACAGGCAGAGAAGTTTCAGGAAATTAACGTAGAGAAAAGGAAGGCAAGACGTGCAGAGGTACAAGGCACTGGGATGGTTCCAGGCCTCTGTCAGTGCGGCCCAGGTGTCGCAGGCCCGCTCGCCCCAAAGATCTGTGCTCCTGGGCATGCGGGATCCTCCGTTTAGATTCCTGCTCTCTCTCAGGGACTCAAGGCCACCTCTGCCTCCTGGGTGCCCATCTGCCCACGGGCCATCTCTGTCATGTGCTCACTGTGCTGATGGTATGCAAGTTCTGCGAAGAGAATCCACCCACACCAGGGATTCAGGCACACAGTAGGCCTTTGTGAAGAAGATTTGGTAGAGTAACAACTTTAATTGGCTCCAGAAGCCTCCGAGTTCTTAAAGCATCTGCTGCCCACTGCAGTTCTTCCTGGGCTCGTGTCAACTTGCTGGCCTGACACGCACTGCCCTCTCTTTTCTTTGTCGAGGTAAGCCCCCAGTTCTTCATCCTGGCCGGCGGAGGTCGACTCCTCCCCTCTTCTGCTGTCTGGGCCATAGTCGGTGTGCCCTGGTTCTGACTGTGAGTGTGTGTGCGCACTCACCTGCTACCCAGCACTAACTCAATTGCTCTTACAAAGATTTCTTTCCCTAGGAGGAATTCTTCTGTCTGGGCATTGTGATATTATAAAATATGTGTTTGGTCTTAGTCCCCGTTTCCTGGCAAAAAATTCCTAAGCCCTTGGAATCTCTGGAGTGATGAGGGTGCTTTGTATGCTAATGAGATGACTGGTATCTGGGGGAGCCCTGGATAGCTTCAGGATGGGCCTGGTCATAGGAAAGACCAAGGTAGGGCTATAGGGTTGGGACTTTCATCCCCACCTTGCAACCTCCAGGGAGGGCAGAGGGGCTGAAGGTTAAGTTGATCACCAATGGGCAATGGTGTCATCAAGCATGCCTACAAAGTGAAGCCTCCATACAATCGCAAAAGGACAGGGTTGGGAGCTTCTGGATCACTGAACATGTGTAGGTTCCTGGAGGGTGTAGTGCCAGGGAGGGCAGGGAAGCTCTGTGCCCCTTTGCCTTTGCCTCGTCCTGCAGCTCTCTTCATCTTGCTGTCCATCTGTATCCTTTGTAATAGCCATTATAATAAACCAGTAAATGGAAGTAAAGTGTTGGCCTGAGTTCTGTGAGCTACTCTAGCAAATTAGTGGGACCTGAGGAGTGCGGTGGGGAACCCCAGACTAATAACTGATTGGTCAGAGCTATAAGCATATAGGGGTGTGCAAATATAGAAGTATAGGACACCTACTACTTGCAACTGGCATCCGAAGTGGGGGGAAGACTTGTGGGACTGAGCCCTCAACATATGGGATCTGACCCTGTCTCCGGGTAGGTAGTGTCAGAATTGAATTGGATTAGAGGACACCCAGATGGTGTCCACTGGAGAAGTGATTGCAGAAATTTTGTGTTGAATGGTGTATAAGAATAGGAAATGTTCATAGGGAAATGCAAGAGCATCCCTTCCAAGGGTGACTTGCCCAAGGTCTCATAGAGCCCTGGCTCTAGAAGCAGAGGCAGTATTAAATCTGGGCATGCAGATGCTGAAGCTCACAATCCAAGCTACGAGGCCCTGGACACTCCCAGCTGCAGGTGCTGGGGCCTCCACCTTTGGTGTGCTGATTTTTGGGCTCCACTACCAAGGGCTCTAGCAGAGCTGTCCAGTTTCTACTCACCCCTCCTGGGCCTGATCCAAGCTCCTTTCCTTCCCCTTTGCCAGGGCTGCTGAGGTCCCCGCATATCTTGGGCCCTGTCGTTCTAATCCCTGGATCTCTTGTTCTTGTAAGCCACGCGACTTCCTGCATGCTCAATCTTGTGTCCATTCCATCATTTGAAGGCTGCAGAGAGACCCTTGGGTGCTTATTAACATTTCACCTGGCTATTTTTGAAATGAAGCAAATTGCTCAGGACTAGCCTGGGTCTCCAGTGGTCAGCACAAGGCCTGTTGCATTTTGCAAGAGCGCTACTTTACAGACAGCCTCAGATGGGCATCCGGACTCCAGCACTCAGCTGCTCTGTGACTTTGAACAATAATTTTTATTTTTTAAAGTGCTCAGAGTTTCTGCTTCCTTATTTGTAATAATAGTTATCTTACTGAGCTCTTGGCAAGATTAAATGAGAAAAGTGAGGGGAGTCCCTGGCACAGAGTAGGAGCTGTTTCCCTAGGGGTGAGCAGGGGGCCACACATGAGACCCAACCAGTACAACCATGGCACTTTGCTCCCGGCCTTCATTTCAGCCTGCATCTGCCCACGCACAGCTCACACCTTCTCTTCTACAGCTTCATTAATCATATCTCCAAAAACACATGGGAAGGAGCCTAAATACCAACTCACCCATGGCTATTGAGCACATTATTTATTGAAGAAAATGTCAGTGCATCCCGAAGGCACAGCCCCCATCACCTGCCCTCCCATGGCTCATTAGTGTGACCAAGGGCTGTCTTTAGTGCCTTTTGCCTTTCAGGGTCTTGCCTCGATCAGGGGAGGAAAAGTGTGTGTATTTCAGAATGACCTCATGGGGTTGGCACTCTGACCTCTCCCGAGCCCTCTGCAGACCATAGCTCCCACTGACAGGCCAGGAGTAGGTGGGATCTGGGCTCAGGGCCTGTTCTCAGAGCCACCTGCTTGGGCTCCTCCAGAATGAATGGGCTAGTTTACTCTCAGAAGAGCATACAGTGGGCATTATTTTCCCTTCATCCAAGCTGTTTGAAATGTCTGTGCTAGCAGTTGGTTATATAAAGGTAACCACACAGCTGCCAGTGATGGGGAGAGCTGCACAGGCTGAGGAAGGCTATGCCATGATCAAGGACACAGTGCTCTGGGGGACCAGAGGAGGGCTTCTTACAGCCCAGAGGGTCAGGGGAGCTTCCCAGAAGGGGGCTTAGAGCTGAATTTTGGCAGACTAAGAATGGAGCTGGGAAAAGGAGGGCAGTCCAGGCAAAGAGAGCAGCAAGAGGAGAGGCAAGGGGGCCTGGCGTTCCCTCTCAGGCACAGTGGCGGGCGTGGGATTGGACTAATGGGGGGTAGTCATGATTTCAGACTGGCAAACCCATAAGCGTCTCTTGTCTTAAAGAAGTGAACTTTGAGCAAATGGAGTGTATCTGAGCTAAGGCTATACTTCTCAGATTTTAGTGTGCATATGAATCAGTTGGAGATTTGTTTGTTTTTTGTTTTTCCAGAGGTGCTATCTGGAGATTGAGATTTGTTAAAATGCAGATTAAGATGAAGTAGGTCTTGGCTGGGGTCCAAGAGTCTGCATTTCTGACACTTTCCAGGTGATGCCCGTGCTGCTGGTCCCTGGACCACTTTGAGTAGGAAGGGATAGACCCACAGCAGACAGGACAAGCCCTGTGTGTCTGACCTTGGAGGGTTTATTCCTGTCTCCCATGTGGATGGTAGCTGGCGTTAGCTAATTCCATAAGGTTGCCGAAAGGCCGATGTTTTGGTGGATGCACAAGCCCATTGCCTCAGTGTGCCTGGGATAATGGTGTGTTTTTATCTTCTTCTTAACAACATTTGCATTCAGTAGCCATGTTTCTGAATTCCCACCAGGGCAGGGTGGGACCTCCACTTTCTAGAGGAAGACAGACTGTCCTGTCTGTGGGAATCCAGGCTGGCATGACTGTCCCCACGGCTTCTGTGTGACCGTAAAGGGCTGGAGTCTCACCCCTGAGGAGGATGGCCTCTGCTCTCAGGGAGCCCAGCATGCCACCTGTAACTCTCCCAACCTCTGTGCCCTTCCCCTCATTGCAGAATAGTCCAAGCCAGGCCATATGCCCAGAGGCCTCTCGTTCCCTTGAGGGGCTGTGGGCCAAGATGAAGGGCTCTGGTAACTGGGCCATGGGAGCCTCAGGCAGGGCCAAATGTCCAGCCCATCGCATGGGACCAGCACAGCTGGGGAGGGTGGCAGGGCCCCAGGTCCTCCCACACGCTCTGGCTGCACATGGGCTTAGCAGCCAGACTAGAGCCAGATGCTCATTCTCACCCCAAGTTCTCCATACCAAAGGCCCCTGTGGAAGTTGGTTCTATTCAGGAACTGTGTGTTGAGCTCCCACTGTGGGCCCAGGACCCGGGGCAGTGAGGGACACAAGGGTTCTTCTCTTCAGGAGGCCCAAAACCCCGTAGGAAAAACAGACAAAGACACCAGCAACTATAATTCAGTGAGGCTAGAGGGAAGCACAGGGGCCATGGGACCTGGATGGGGGTGACTAATTCTGTGGAATGGGGTGGATAATTCAAAGAAATGTATTTAAGATGTGCTTTGAAGGATCCTTCATTCAGCAGTACTTACGGAGCTGACCCTGAGCTGTGTATGCACCGAGGATACAGCTGTGATGAGACAAACAAGGTCTGTGCCTCCTGCAGGGCCTGCTGGGTAGGAGGAGCGAAAGCGCCCTCAGCAGGTGCAGCAGGTGCAGCAGGCGCTGTCCTTGCCTTGCTCGTATCCCTTCGCCCTGCTCCTTCAGTGTGCACTGGCCTGACTGCCAGCCGCCAGCACCTGCATTTCTTTGCCTCCACGCTGTGTCTTCCCACTGGTGTCCACTGTGTCGGGCAGGCCACAGTGCTGGAAATTAACAGCCCTGCCCTCCACAGCAGCTGTCAACGGTGACTGCCAGGAGATGGTGTATAAATACCCCAGTCCCCTCGCCCCTTGGAAAAGACAGCTCTGAGGTATGCTCGACACTGAGTTTCCCCAGCAAGATTTGGCCCCAGTCACCCACACTGCTAGCTGCATAAAGCACCCTTTGTTTGCTGCCTCCCTGTCCTTGTCTCATGTTTGTCCCTTACCCGGTTTTCTTCACCTACTCCTTGCACTCAGATGGCTTCTGGGGGGAACCTAAGCTAAGATCATGGAGAAGGAGGGATTGGTGCTTTGGAAAAGGACATCAGCATGAGCAAAAGCATGGAAAGGGAGCACGTGGTGTGTAGAGAGCTGTTTGTGCTTGCTGAGGCCAGGAGAGGGGCGGCACAGAACTGGGGGAAGAATCACCTGGTGGGGCTGCTTGGGTGGCTCAACTGCTCTCCCGGTCCCGAGCTCGCTCACCCAGCTCTTTCAGGCTGTGTATGGCCAGTCACCCAGACCCACAGAGAGCCTCCTGCCAGGATCCCATTGGGGTATCCCTCTGGAAGCAGTTTGAGCAAATTCCATTAGATTGGAAGGTCACAGCTGAGGACCTTGGAGGAGATTATGCACAACAGCATTTTTCAAAGCAAGTTCTGTAGTACATCAGTTCCGGGATGTGCCCACAACAGAGGGCTTCCCAGTCCCATGGGTTTGCCCAGTGCTGCAATTATGTTTCACATTGGAGGTTCCCAGTGTATGTCAAAGACCTGGGAAGTCCTAAGTCAGGAATCTTTTTCACTTGACCAGGAATGACCAGTATTTCCCTTCGTCATTTGGCCATGGAACCTTCTATTTCTCAGCACTGAACAATTCTGCACAGAACTAGGCTCTGCAGAGCCTGCAGTGGGAAGTGCTGGTGAAGGGTGGGAGGACTCACCCAGAGAGTCGGGGGAGACTCCGGAGGCTGAAGCTGGCCTACCGATGTCACTCCCCTGCCGTCAGTGAGCCAGGTGGTGGCCAGAGACTGCTCAGAGCCTCTGTCTGCCTGAAACTAGAAGCAGAGAGTCTGATAAATTCATAATGCACTGCAGAGACAGTTGCAAGGCAGAAGGCAGCATGGGAGATGAGCGAAACCACTACCTGGAATGAATGCAGACTATTAGGCCAAAGGGAGATAGACGACTAAGAATGAACAGAGAAGAGCATCCCCAACCATTAGTAGAGGGTGGACTGGAACAAGGAGTGAGATGAGCAAAAGGGACAAAGCACGGAGATGGAGGGGAGTTACTACAAATGACTGAGAGAGAGCGAGCGAGCAAGTTTGCTCTTCTTTTACTTTGTGGCCACCACCTCTGACTTGTCCTGGGAGCCCACTCTCTTCCCTGGCCTCCTGGCGGGTCCTAGAGTAGCAACTTTGTTCCTCTCTCCTCATCCTCTCTTTTCTTCTCCCCTCACTCCCGGATCAGAAAGGTAGAGCGTGTAGGTAACTCACCTGTCCATGGTGCAGTTTGAGTTCAGAAGCATTGGTATGTTTAAAATGAGTTCGTGTTTCTGGCCTGAGTTCCTAGATCATCTAGATGAGGCTTCCTGAAGGTGAATCTCCAGAACAAAACATTGGTTCACTGGCCTCAGGCTTCAGGGTGTAGTGGAGACTGGGACTTGCCGAGGACGTAGATAAATCAATGTCTTAACTTTCACTTGTGGGAAGAGGTCAGCTTTGCAAGCTGTAGGTTAGTGAGTTTAATGTCATCCCTCAGCAAACCACTAGAATGAATCATTATTTTTAATAGCATTGTTGAATTTTATCAAAGTAATCCTTCACATAGTTAAAAACCTCAAATAGTACCTGTAATAAGATAAACTAGTTCTCTGCTTCACTGTGGTCGTCTTCCCAGCTCTGACCCCCAGAGAAGCTCCACTTAACCTTTTTAGCTGTTTCATCTCATGTTTACCATCATATTCCTACATAATATGCTTGCACCACTATTTCCTGACCCAACAGTATCGGGCATTATGAACTGATTTCTTATTATAGTCGATGAGGGTTTGGCTTTCTTATGTTCTCCACAAACTCCCCAAAACACAGACCTCCTTTCCCCAAATCCTCACTCTTTGGGTTAAAACCATAGACAGTGTTTGCATTATGTACTGTGAAAATACTGTTTACTGTTAAGGAGGCTTCCATGATGCACACCATTGCTTTTCCTGGTTGAATCCGTGTGTGGTTAGGAAAACAGACATCACTAAGCATTTTAAGCAGAAGGGACGGTATTAAAGGAATTTGTTACATGGGTCATGGAAGAGCTGGGAAGCCAGATGCGGGAGCTGAGGCCACCATAAGTGAGCACCAGCAGGAAGGTGCTGCCATGCCTAAGGCTGGAGTCCAGAGCAGGGCCACCAGGCAGAGGGCGACACCAGAGAAGCCATGAAGAGGAGGTGCCATGGGAAGCTCCTCCCCTCCTCCTGCCCTTCCACCCTCAGTGCCTCCTGCCAGCCAAGTTCAGGCGGAAGCCATGGAGAAACATGGCCTGTGGGAGCCTGCCCCTCTGCCCCCTCCAACTCCCAAGTCACAGATCAGGTCAGGGAAGAGCATGGAACCAGGTACGAGGGCAAACGGGTGGGCCTCAATACATACACGTTAATATCTGCCCCTTTTACAAAAAAAATTAGGTTAGCATTCAGCATTCTTTTTCTTCTGTCTGCTCTATCAGATCAGGTTTTCCCCTTTGATATTACTTTCCAAATGTTCAGCTGTATCATATAATCCCTCCATTCCATTTGGTTTCCTTTAGTGTTCTGTCCTTCTGCTCTGTTTGCTCCGGGCCTGCCTCAGCGCTGCCCTTCGAGGCGTGAAGATGCCTTCATCTCCCAGGGAGGCCCTCGTCCTTGCTCCGGGTGTTAATCACATGTCTTCCTCTTTCTTGGTTTACTACCTTTTTATAGGAGCACATCTTCTAGTAGCTTCCCAAGAATCAGGCCATGGGAAATAATTATTTTGCCTTTGCATGTCTGAAAATGTTTTTATTCTACTTGCATTTGATTGGCAGGTTAGCTGGCTTTAGAACTCTAGGTTGAAAACAAGGTTTCCTTGGAATTTTGAAGGTGCTGATTCATTGTCTTCTAGTTTGCAGGGTTGCTTTTAGGATCTAATACCATCTGGTTTTTTGCTCCTTTATATATTACCTGCTTTTTTCTCTTTGGAAGCTCTTAGGATCTTCCTTATATCCTCAAATTGTCTTTGTAAATCTAGACAAATAATCTCAAATATAGATTTGTTTTGCTGAGAGCATGAAGCCACTCCCTCCACAGTCAGGAAAATATCAAGGCCCAGTGGATTTGAAGCTTTTGATCTTAGATAAAGCATGATGTCCCAATGGATCAGCTCCTAATTGTAGGGCTTTCTGGCAAAATTAACCATGGGTGATCAAATAAAGCTTGCTGCTCTGACTTGGTGGATCCAGAACTTTGAATAAATAGGACTCCTGGGTGTAATTATAGAAGTATCTCCACCTTTGTCATCACTGTCCTTTTAAGTGCACTCCATAGGAGTAAGTCTCCCCCTGCTATAGGGTGTAAATTCAGATAGGACCATGACTTTCTTTTTTATTAATGGCAAGAATAAGTTGTAGGATTAATTTAAACCAAAACACAGTCTTAATTCCGTCACTCAGAGGGTCCAGTGCTATATAATCAGCAACACTTCAAACTTGACATTAATCCTGGAGAATCTGTAGTCCAAGGAGGGGGTGTGGGGTCCTGCTTCTCTCTGCCTGCTCTTTCTCCCCCATTGCCAGCTGTGATCTTTCACCGCTCCAGAGAGGAAGAAGGAGGAAGGGGTGGCGGGCAGGGTGGTTCTTACTCGACTGGTACTGTCCTAGAGTGGTGGTGCACTTCTGGGCCCGGTGGACATTTGTGATGACTCTTCTGTTGTAATTGTGCAACTCTAGAGTCGCCCCTGCTGGGCCAGGTGACCGCAGCTTCCTTGACTGAGGCAGGGCCTTGGCTTTCACCCACTGCTCCCAACCCTCCCGCAGTTCCTGCCCCCTGGCTCCCCCCACAGCAGCTTCTCAAGGGATCCCTTACCCTGGCAGGCTGCATTCTTGGGCGGGATACCTATTAAAATGACTGCAGGCTGACGTGACCCCATGGGCTCTGTGTTTGGCTACCTTTGTCCTGCCACTGGAGGAGGCTTAAGTGGCTTCTTTAGCTTTCTCCACCCTGAGTCAGGCGCAGACTCCTGTGTCCTCCAACTTCAAAGAACACATACTAATTGCCTAGAGGAGTCCAATGAGGCCTCTCCCACTACGCTTGGGAAGTAGGTCATCCATGCTTTCCCTCAAGGGTGGGTGGACCCCAGCTCAGAAATCTCTTCACAGATCCTCTCCTTAATCTTTAACAGCCCAATTCTCTAGCCCCTCAATTTAGGCGAATCTCTAATCAATTTTCATTACCTCCTTTGAAGTCCCATGCACTGGTTTGTCTTAGAACTCACTTAGGCATCTGGCATCCATCGCATCTTGGTGCCTGAGTGAACATTCCAGCTTAGCATTCTTGTTTTATGGGCATCCTCGAGAATCTGCCTTCTCCTGACACCTGTCACGTCATGCCCGAGTTGCTGTGAAATAGCTACCTCAGATATCTGAGCGCCTCTGAGCAGTGGCTCCTCAACAGAGACAGCGGGGGCTGGAAATTTGATTCCTTCAGAAAAGAGTTTCCTGAGAAAAGGACATCCCAATTAGTGAGCTGATAGCTCAGCCTCGTCACCAGGGCTGTCGATAGCAGAGCAAGAGTGCCAGGCGATGCTTTATGAGCCAATAAAGGAGGCACCTCCAGAGTCATAGGAAACACGTTTTATTTGCTTATTTATTGCCTTTAATTTTACAGGGTATAAGAGGAATTTCTCCCTTCTGATTGTGTCCAACTAGTTCTGCCCATCCCAGGAATCACATTCCCTGGCTCTGAGTGTTCCTGAATAACCACCAGAGAAAACAGGGAAACAGAACTGTATTTTTCTCTCTCTCTCTCCCCACCCCTCTGTCTGTGTGTGTGTGTATTTATCCCTGGTCTGAACAGTTCCAGACCCTAAAAAGTCAGCTATTGCAAGGGTAAGGACCTGGAATCTCAGGGACACAGCTATGAGGGTCACTTCTCTATGCTGTTATTAATGTTCAGGTGCTCCCTGATTTCCTTGCTATGCATGGGAAACTTGGCGGTGAGCTAGAGTTATCAGCTGGTTTGGGGAAAGTCTGAACTAATTGATTTCTGATTTCCATAGACCTGGCTGGCAGACATGAAGGGAAAATATGATTCTTGAGCTAATCGCAGCCTCCAGGGGACAGCTCTGTCCCCAGCTTTGTTCCCAGATTTGGTGCCTGTTGTTTCCTCCCGTGTGGACAGAGGAGTCAGGTTCTGCATGGTTTGGAATCCTATGGAGTCAAGATGCGGTGCGGCAGATGAATGTGCACCCTGACCATGACAATCCAGGGGGCCCCTGGGGACTTGTCTCACTTGCAGCTCCTTGCAGAAGTGCGGTTGGGGCTGGGAGATTTCGGCCGGCGTTTTCCCAGTTTTCTAACGTCACCCTGCCCAAGGGCAGGCACCTTCTGAAAACAGGATACAATACATACACGTCAGGCAGGCACGACAGCTGTCGTGGCTCCTCTCAGGGCTGGCCAGCAGTATTGTTAAGTACCAGAAGCACTTAACATGCTATGTGAGCATCAGCGACAGGATCCCGCAGCCTCTGGTCAGGTTTTGAGGATTTTGTTTTAAAGTAGGCATTGAGATTTTAACATTCATTATGACTAAAAGGAATAAAACTCAATTTGGGGTCTCAAGAGCCACAATTCTAAACTCTTAGGATGTCAGGAGCTGTGCTCTTCGCTTCTCACCCTACTGTTTTAATGAGATTAATGATTATTTTCCACTGAGCACCTACCTGTGATGTTCATAAAAAAAAAGAAATAAATGTCTCACACGGAGATTTGGAAGGATATCACTGTGGAAAGTGGATGTTAACAGCCTTTGGAAATATGATAATTATCAGCTATTTGAGATGCAGGGACTGTAATATGATAACAAGATGTATTATGCAGGTAGAAAGCACCCAGAGAAATGATATAAAGTAGAATTATAAGAAAAAGGAAAAAGAGATCTTGTTTGGTTATTCGTTTTCTTGTGATAAAATTGAAATGGGAGAAAGCTGAGATCGATGTGTTGAAATTTACCTAGCGTTCAGTAGCCACTCTTCTGTTTTGTAGAACGAGTGTGATATTTCCCTCTGAAAGGTGCTCACTGTGTGCCTGGCAGGAGTCCTGGGTGTAGCGCGGGAGCCCATCAGGCTCGGGGACATTTGGCCCACGTAGGTGCCCATTTTTTGTGTGGATCCTGACTCTGGGGAAAGGCAGCCAGTGTATTTTAGACAGCTTTGGAGTAAGCCCTTTATCTTGTGTCCTCTGACACTGCGGTCCCCAGCACCCAGGCTGCAGACCAGTACAGTCCATGGCCTGTTAGGGACCGGGCTGCACAGCAGGAGGTAAGCAGGGGTGAGTGAGCAAAGCTTCATCTCTGTTTACAGCCACTCCCCATCGCTCGCCAACCCCCGACCCCCGGTCCGTGGAAGAATTGTCTTCCATGAAACTGGTGTCTGGTCCCAAAAGGTTGCGGACCGCTGCTGTAATATATTTTCTAAAATATATACATTTATGTCATCTATCATGTCATCTATGGTGAATTGCAGGCCTCCGAAGCCTTGCTTGTGGTCCCGCAGCTCTTCCCATGGTCAGGAGCCTGTGCAGCTCTAAAGCTTCGCTGATACAGTGAGGAATAAATCCTCGGGCTTTGCATTTCTTGATCTTCAATGTTTGTTAAACGAATAAATCCACCTTTACTTAACATTAAAGCCCAGTGTTTCCACTTCTAAAACATACCTTAAATACCTCTCTCCACCTCCAATGCTGCCGGCCTCCTCCGAGCCACTTCTTTCCAGCACTACGCAATAGCTCCTAACTGGCCTCCTTCCATCCGTTCTTCGCCAGAATGAACTTGTAATTGTGTTAATCGGATCCTGTTGCTCCTTTGCTTAGAACTCTCCCAAGTCATCCCACTGCTGTTAGAACAAGCTGCACACCCTCGCCGAGGCTCACAAGGTTTCACGTGAACTTTCCCCAGCCTTCTACCCAACCCATCCTTCCCACTCTCTCAGCCAACCACACTGTCTCACTTTTAGTTCTTTGAGCCCCCGAGTTCTTTCTGGCCACAAGGCTCTTATATTTGCCATCTCCTTTGTTCCATGCCTGGCTCATTTCATCTTTCACATACCGGCTCAAATGTGTCCTTGGTACGACCTGTGCTGGCCATTCTGTCTAAAGCAGCGCCTCCCCTCCAAGTCTCTGTTTACTATGTCACCATCCCTAATGACCTGGATTCTTGGTTTATTTTATTAATGTCTTAATGTCTAGCGAGGTGCCTGACAGGTCTCAATTAGCATAACAAACTTACTGGCTTGACTTATGTCTGTCTCTCCAAACAAGCATATCCACCTTGGCTTTGCAGAACAATGCTACTGCTGTCCCTCAAGACCTCCCTCAGAGATGGCACTCAGGATGCTGAACGCGAAGCTCACATATTTCACTCTGCACCGTCTGTGCCCGCTGCTGTCTTCGGGCCTGAAATGAGCCTCCTGGAATCCTCAGGCTTTCTAAATGCTAAATATACAGCATTAATCGGATCTTGCATCTCTGGTGAATAACTAAGACACCTTTATGTTGAAATGCAGATTCTCCATTGAAAGGCAAATCTTTCATTTCAAACATTTGAATAAGACTGGGTTTGTATTTGTACAATAAGTTATATAGAACAGCATATTCCAGGCCCAGAGCGCTTTCATTTGATTGCTCAATAAATACGTTTTCACTCATCCAAAGCTCTTGCCTCCGAGTATTTTGCGCTCAGGAACTCAAATAAGTGACAGTAGCCTATTGAATCCTATTTAATTTTACGCAATAATGTTCTGCTTAGTTGCAGGGGTTTTCTGGGTATACCAGAGATGGACTGGGTGTGCCTTGTTGGGGCAAGGCGGGTTTGAGGTTGTACTAGGAGCACGGAGCAGAATAGGGCAGAGTGAGGTGGGTGACATGGATGGCCCCTCGCCCCCGCCTTGCTGTCTCCTCTTGTCTAAGAAACTTCTCCAAGTTTCCGTTTCCTTGTCTATAAAATGGGAATATTAATGCCTATCCCCATGGTTTGTTCTGAAGATAGAATGATATAATGAACATGAAAATACGTAGCACACTTTCCGGCACGTAATGAATGCTTTTGTGAGCATAGCGTTGCTGAACTTGAGCTAGGCGTGTGTTTTGATCATTAGCATTGTCACTCGAGTTGGACTCGGTGTGTGAGAGCCTGTGTCTCTGCTCCACGCTGTACATCCAGTAGGGGCTCGATAGCACTTAAGATGTCATTTGTTACTGATTTCTCATTACAGAACTAATAAGCATCATCAATTGCACGATCTGGAAATAACTGCTAACATTTTAGTGTAGTCTCTGCTTCCCCTCTCTCTGAATATACCCTTCTTGAATTGACTTCAGTTTGATTTACTGGAGGCACAAAAGGGCAGCTCCTCTGAGAAATGCACCATGCTAGAGAGAGAGGGAGGGATGGACTGCCCCGACGCACCACTTTCTGTGTGACCTCCTCACCCTTCCAGCCCTGAACCTGCCCTGAACCAGGGGTCTGACAGCCAGGCGTTGGCACTGGGCCCTGCAGATCCCTCTCTGCCCCAGTCAGGTGGCAAGGAGCGGTGGAAAACATGGCCTGCGTCCAGGTAGCAGAGCCCCTGTCTTCTCATGGGAATTGGTCGCTATTAGCTATTCTCAGTATGAGATAGATCGCCTGATCTTTCCTGGCTGCACACTCCAAAGAAACCTACTTATCTTGCAAGCACACCCTAAATAAAGCACAAATTGCTTCCTGCAAGTGGTTTTCTGCTGAACAAGGAGGCCACTGTTGCTATCCTCCTTGTCTGGCCACGTCCCCTTCACTCTTGGCCAGCTCTTTGCTGGACCCTCCATTGCCCCTGGATAACTGCGCCCTTGGTGGAGAGGGCTGGGCTACAAAGCTGTTTTATTTGTCAAACAGACATCCAGCCAGGGCCAGGTTAGGGCAGGAGCCCAAGACACCAACGGACCCACTGGTCAGGAAAGTACTCCAGAGCTTGGATCCTGCCTAACTTATTTTCTTACAGGGTATCCTCAGGCAGCTTTCTTAACTTCTCCAAGACTCAGTTTCCTTGCTTAGTATGGTTCTGCAAGGGTTTTCCTTTTGTGTGCCAAGCCTTGTGCCATGGGCTTTATAGACATCATCCCGATTAAGCTCAAAATTTCATGGCAGAGCTGGTGTGTGCAACAAAGTGGAAGGAAAGGGGGAGGCATTGAAAGAGACCCAGGAAATCACAGCAAGAAGCCTGGTGTTCATATTGCCACCAGCTCCAATATAAGCAGCCAGCCCCCACCTGCCTGCCTGTTCTTGATGCCACAGAGAGGTCCCAGAACAATACCATCCCAGAGCTGGACCAGTTCTACCTGACTCACTGATTTATAGATGAGAAAATGAGGCCCAAAGCGGGGTATGACTTATTTGAGTGGTGTTCATTTGCTCGTTCATTCATTCATCAAACATCTGTTGTGCATCTGTTAGGTGCTGAGGCACATGGCATGTTCTGGGAATACACACAGGACTGGAGTGCACACTCCTGCCCTCGGAGAACCACGCAACCATGAGCGGGTAGAAAGCCAACCGTAAGGATGTTTTCTTAAGGAGGAAGCAGTTGGTGTAGACTTCTCTTATAAGAAGACTGGAATGGAAGAAAAGGGAAGAAATGAGAAGATAGAATGAGAGGGACACAGGGACTGTTTTGTCACATGGGCGAGACTGGAGCACATGGATGATGCAAGGGGAATGGTCCAGAGGAAAGGTGGGGAATGAAGATGCAGGTGAGAGAGTGATGACTGATGTGCAGAGGCTCTTGAGTATGGATGGGGAAGAATCAAGAAGCCCTTTGGAGGGACATTTGATTTCCAGGCAAAGATTTTTAAGAGGGGAACACAAGTCAGAGGTTAGTCACCAAGACACAGATCCAGTGAGGTGGCAGAGTTTAGAGAAGGAGCAAACTAGGGGTCTGGGGACGAGGGAGCACTGTGTAAAGGACAGGGCCCTTCAGCTGAACCCTGCTCCAGCCTGATCCCGCCTTAGACATCTATGCTGGACCCTGTGAAAGACACAGTCATGATAGCAAATCTGAGGTGGGCCGTGGGTGGGCTTTCCTTTGAAGCATCTTCCTGGCCCTGCTGTTTTGCTGAGCTTTTCACGAGCTTTGAGTGGACTTTGACTTCCTTGGTTGTCTGCAGAACAAGATCCCCCTGGTGCTGTTGGGGAAGGGGGACTTCCTGTTGCACGGGCTGCTGTCACGTTAGCTGTGCTGTAGGACAGTCAGGCCACTCTCGCATCAGACTGAAGGACAAGAAGAGACTGTTCTAGATGTGCTGATACTAAAACCGGCATGGACACAGCGTTCAACACACACACACACAAATGCTTTGTGGCAGACAAAACTAGTGTGATTATCATGTCCATTTCACAGATGAGGAGGCTGAGGCTTGAAAGGTTAGGTATACAAACATGGCCAGGCATGCAGCCGGTACAGAGCAGAGAAGGGGCTTGTGCTTGGGATTTGGCTTCCAGCCCTTGGCCTTTCTGCACACTGTGCTAGTTCCACTCCACACAGGAACAATGATCTGAGTACTACTACTACTATTATTAGCTAATGGTGACTGGATGCTTATCATGGCTCAGGCATTGCTAAGCACTTTACGTGAAATATTTCATTTATTCTTCCCAACTCTGGGAGGTCAGTATTCTTTTTATCCGCCTCCTACAACTGAGTGAACCAAGATGCTGAGAGGGATTCAGGAACACGCTCGAAGCCACACAGGCTGTAAGTGTGACAGTCTAATGCTGGTGTGTTAGATTCTGAGCCCACTGTCTTGACAGCTTTGCTGTGCTCTCTCGCAAAGTGGATTCTAAGGAGCGGCTGACTGGTCGATGGGTGTGTGGGGCCGGGGCTCTGAGGATGGTGGTGGGCACTGGCGACTCGGACATGTGAGCCTGGCCTAGGGGAGGTTGCTGCCTGTGGCCTGGTGCTCCTGCAGCCTCCCCTGCCTCCCAGGACCCTCCCTGGGCTCCCAAGGAAAAGCCTGAACCGCTGAGGCAGGGGAGGCCCACGGATGGGTCCGGCGGGGCCTGCCTGTGGCCGTGAAGCACTGGAACTGCTCATGATGAGGGGTGGGTTTTCAGACCTGGCTCAGTGCCTTTCATCTGCCCCCTCTGTGACTACCCTGGGAACAGCCTGGGCCAAGGTTTGGGGCCTCCATTAGTTCTGCACTGTCTGAGACATTCATGGAGGCAAGAAAGCAGACTGGCTCTTTTGTGTTTACAGCAACTCAGGCTGCTTTTCTTGGCTACTAGGATCCAAAAACTAATATCCTCAGAAGCTAGCTTATTCCCAGTGACGTGGTTAAAGAGTGCTATGTTCTGCTGGCCTTGTCCCAAGAGGCAGCAGTTGTGCCTGGCACACTCTCCCTCCCAAACCCTGGGTGCAGCTGTCTGACCATCTGTCGGTAGGACCGTCCACCTATCTTGCCAGCTGGCGGGCCCACTGTGGAATGATGACATGCTAGCAACATACCTGTTTACCTGTCCATCTCATGCCAGAGAGTGGAAGGTCACCGAAGGCAGGGAGCCTGTTGGACTCATCTCTGTGTTCCTCTTGCAGTGGTTTGTAACCTTTCCCCTACCACCAACACCTGCAAAATCTGCCAGCCCCCATCAGTGATGCTCTAGCGAAGCCAGTCATTCTCGAAGTGGAATGGCACACCAGGATTGCTGAGGGTCCTGCTTGCAAAAGGCCCCAGTCCTGATAACTTTGCCTACAAGTGACTCAGGAAAGCAGGGACTCAATAACAAGCCCCTGGGGTCCTCTGTCCCCCAGCCAGACCTGGCTTTTACTCCCTAGCAACCTCCTTGCAGCCCCTGCCTCAGATGCCCTTGCAGCAGAGCTGGCTGGAGGCTTCTCTGTTTCTCAAAGTGTGTTCTGGGGAACACTGCATGGAGACAAGACTCAGAATCTTACAACAAGACTCGGCTGTTGATAAGAACTGCATGGCAGGCAGAAGGGCGGAGAGCACGTGCCAGCCAGGGCCTGGGGACCGCCACAGCCCAGGTCCTTGAAAGGCTTCTCTTTCTATACCTGAGTCTTCCCAAGAGCCCTCCACAGTTTGCCTGGGGGAGGTGGGGTATTTTTATGCTCAGGAAAGGAAGATGAAACATGATGTTCAGATGAGGAAATGAGACCTTGCAGTCATAAGTTATTAAACTTCCAAAAGCCTGCTGGAGAGAAGATGATGGTAACATATTACTACATCTGAATGACGGCAACATTTGTGATATATAAAAGGATTACAGTATTTCAGGGAATAAGACATTAAGGGTCACTTTGTTATTCGAGATTTGAGATGTTTCCAATGGCGTGAATTTCTGCTGATTAGAGCAGGGCTAATCTCTCATGACTTGTTAGTAATTAAACTGACCCAGACCCTCTGCTCTAGCATCTCTCGGGATGGAACATCTCAGGTAATCTGTATTCGTAAACTCGCCAGGTGGATTCTTGTGCACACACTGAAGTTTGGAAACGATTATCCTTAACACAATGGTTCTAAATCTTGGCTGCATATTGGAATCTCCTGGAGAGATTTAAAAAATGAAACAAAATCAACAAAAAAAGATGCCTGGGACCTCATCTCCAGACATTTTGATTCAGTTGATCTGGGCTAGGGCCTGGACATCCATTGTTTCTGGCTGTTTTGTTCCCCAGTTGCCTTTACTGTGCAGCCAAGATTGAGAATATGGGTTAAGCCGTGGTCTCAGCCATGGTGCCTGTCTGTGCCCTGCATGGGCATGTGTGTGGGTGTGTCTCCTGGGCTGATTCCAACCCTCAGAGACGTTTGTGGCTGGGACCTGGGCTCGCTGTGGCAAACAGGGTGGTTCCCTGTTGCATGCCTCTGTCCCACCATCAGACCGCATGGCGGCCTCTGCTGTGTTCAGAGGATCTTGTTAGAAGCTGGGAGAAGAGCCTTTGTCATGTTGCCTCTCCTGTGTAGCTCTGGGTAAGAAAGGGCTCTGGGAAGGAGCAGAGGGTGGCAGCTGCAGCTGAAACCAGCGGTCCCGGAAAGAGTTCTGACCATGGAGCCGTGGGTGACCTAAGCTGGGGCAGTAGCACCTGATGTCGCAGTTGCTGCAGAGCTGGGGGCCCTGACACTCAACGCTGGCGTCTGTATGTCAGTGTGGGGAGCCATCGGAGCCCTCCCGCCCACCACAGGCACATGCAGTGCACACAGTCGGTGGGCACACACAGGGTGCCTATCTTCTCTCCATCAAGGCCCTCCTGCCTCCTGGACCCCAGCTTAGGAGGATGCTCTTCTCCACACACACTGCTTGTGTTCAAAGATGATCAATTTATTTCCCGTCTTTTATTAATCAAAGACACATGTAGCTGTTAAGCAGGGCTTCTGACTCCCAGTAGGTGAGAAGTTTTTCTACCTTGAGTCTTCTAGAAATCTCACCCAAAGCCAAGGAATGGGGTCCTTTCATTGATCTTTGTGTATCCTTAGTTCCGGGCCTTTTGGAAACAGGTTGAAGACCTGCCTTGCCCAGGTCTCACCTCCTGTCTTGCTGCCCCCTCATTTCTGCCCCAACTTTGCCTGTCTGTGTTGTCTTCAGCATGTCCCTCAACCTCTCTGATGGAACGAATGACTGGCCTGGGCTCTCACTGGGAAATGAACTAGGTAAACTCACTAGCTTACGCTGTTCAAACCGTGTTCTTTAGCCACAGACCCTTTCTTCAAAGGGTTTATGTGAGATCCTAGTCTGTAAACAGATGGAGTTAGAGCTGCTCTGGTAAAGGGGGAAAGAGGGACCTCAGGCTCCCCCATCCCCATCAGAGTCCACCTTCCCCAAGGGGCCTGCACAGAATCCTTGAAAGCCGCTGTCCTATATAGGGTATTTTCAACGGAAGCTTATCCTTCCTTCCATGGGGCCAGGGGGCGGGGCAGCGGGGAGATCCATATCAAAATCTTGGGAAAGTTAGATGGCTTGTGTACTTTGAAAAAACATATTCCCAAATAGCCATTGTTTTTATGTGTTTTAAGTTGTGATGTTTAATTTATTTTCAAATTTCACATTATGTGAAAGGAGGGTAGGGATTTTAACATTGGTTTATAAAGGCTGCAATTCATTGATCTAGATCAGTGTTTTGCAAAATGCAGTCACAACGTGTTAGTAGGTCATGGAGTCAATGTACTAGATCGTGACCAGCATTCCTTCTTAATAGAATATTGTAGAACAAAATAGCATATATCAGTTAGTCACACATAGTAATGCTAAAGATTGTGTTGTAAACTGTTGTTTCTCTTATGTGTATTTGTGTGGACTGGTGTCATGGGCATTATGCACAAAATACGGTTCTAACTGTAGATTCTGATCAGGAAAGGCTGAGAAGCAGAGGTCTGGGTGGAGGACTCCTGTGGTTCCTTCAGGCACTGGTGTTGGCTCATGCCTGCATCTGACCCCCCGTGCTGAGCAGGGCGCTGGTGAACAGTGCAGCTAGGCAGGGGCTGGGGGTAATCAGGACCGCCCTGTAGTGACTGTGTAGGCCCCTCCCCTAAAGAGCCCAGCACCCTACACACTGTCCAGCAATTCCACTTCTCCTGCTGGGGCCTGGAAGGAGGCCAGGAGGTTAAGGTAGAGCCAGCTGACCATGTCCGAGTCCATGGTCCAGGGAGCTAACCAGGGTATGTCTTGTACAGGTGAGTGAATGGGTGTACAAGGTGGTCTGGGGATCTCCCCACAGCAGAGAGGCTTGTTACCTCCAGGCCTCTTTCGTTCACGGAGGCCACTCTCAGGACCCTGCCTGAGCTGAGCCTCCCAACCTCATGCTCCAGGTTGCTTCGGTTTCTGTGGCAGCTGAGATGCCATGGAAACGGGTCATGAGCCCCAGGATCAGAGGGCAGCATGACACAATCCGGGCAGCCTAGAGGAGCAATACTCAAGCCACAAGGAATCCTTGTGTTTTCCTGCAGAGTGATAGCTCTGTAGGGTGGGAACCCCTGCCTCCCAGTCCTGGGCTACACAATATAACAGACTAACATGGCAGGAAGCCCGTCACCTGCTCACCCAACTCCCCAGCCTAGGAGGCAGTCAGTCTGGATACAGAGGCCATCACTTGTGGCCTCCCAGACCTCCTCCCCTAACCTTAGCAGTACTGGGCTTGAGGGTCAGGGAATAGACCTTGCTTGGGTATCCCACGGCACCTCACTGCAGGGCACCAGTAGGCTCTGGAATCTTTCCACCCTCTTAAGGAGGATAGAGGAGCTGCCTTGTGTTCTAAGTTGCCCTGTGTAGCAAATACTGATGGGGAAGATGAGAAGTGATGACAGCCACACTGACAACCTTACTTTTTTTGCTCATAATTCTATCACCAGCTCCTAGCACAGTACCTGACCAGTAACAATAGTAGCAACAACAGCCAACGTTTATGTAGCACGTAGAATGTGAAAGGATCTGTCATTTGTTTATTCAGTCCTCACAGTAACCCCATAAGGAAGCAGATATTATGATTATCTCCAACTCCCCACATTAGGAAACTGAGGCACAGAGAGGTTAAATGACTTGCGTAAGGTCACACAGTCAGTGAGTAATGAAGCCAAGTTCCATACTCAGGCAATGTGACTCAGAGGTCTTGCACTTCACCACCAGGCTATGCTGTCTCTCTACACAGCTGTATCTTGATGCATATTAGTTGAATAAATGAGTTTCATTTTGTTTATAATGCCAAATTCATGGACGTTAATTTTCACTTCTCTTAGGTACCCAGAAAAGGTAGGGCAAGCCGATGTGTCTTCTTCAGTGTACAGGCCCATCAGGGAGCTTCTGTATGAGCCACCCACCTGGAGGAAACAGCATTAGACCTGGGCCCGTGTCACCTTCCTGAAGAGGAGATGTTCATGGGACCATGATAGGCTGTGCATCAGAGTGCCCTCTCTGGTCACCCACCAACTTTGAGGCTTGGTGAGGAGGAGGAACCTCAGGGCTGCAGGATTTCTGAGCAGAGAACTCATCCTCAGCTCTGAGCCTAGGAGACCTCGAGTCTCCAGGAAGGCTGGCTCACCCTCTTGAGATCCTTTCTGGGCACAAGAACAGGGTTTACTGTGCACTTGGAAAATCCATTTGTAGAGCAAAGACTCATGATTATGGAAGACAATTCAGAGCCTATGGAAAATCCCGAGACCCACTGAAGACACCTTTTCTGACCTTGTACACGAGGCATCAGTGTGGATGATTTTCAAAGCCCATGGCTGACAGAGACAGACAAAATGGGACCCTTTGCACCGCATCCTGGACATGCAGAGTTTCTTTGTCCAAAACCTTTGCTTGTTTTGTCTGGCTGCAGGCCGGGATTGCCTCCTTCCTCTGCCTCAGGAGCCCATGGAGCACGACAGGGTTGGTAAATTAAGAATTTGCCAGACGGAAAGGACTAATTTTTTTCCCCTTTCAAAATCATGAGCATGACGGTTTTTTGCACACATTCGGCCGGACACATGCTGCATTTATAATACAGAGAGTCGAGACATCATAAAGGTTTCACATCTTTCATGTGATAAATATTTTTACCGTCATGCTCGAGAAATGGATTTTGTTTGAAAATGGTCTATTTCCTTTGATGGCTTCTTTGACATGGATTCAAAGCCTTTCTTGATCCTGCTGGGGCCTGGGGTTGGGAAGGCCTGTTTGTTAACTTTTTTCAAAGGACAAATCGACTTCTCCCCGCTGCAGTACCACTGCAGCTGCTGGGGCTGGGAGATTTACGATTTAGGACAGTAATGGAAAGATGTCCGGCTGGCCGACAGCCGCTGAGAGCGATGGCATGCACAGCCCTGGGGCCGCCACCGTTGGGGCACCCAGGGGCGGTGAGCAGACCCCAGACTCGCCAGGGCCCTGGTTCTTGTTTATCCTTCTACCCTGTAAATTGCACTTAACCAATCAGATGTGGACTATTTAACCAAAGTGGAGCCCCGTAATATTTCTTCTTGCAAGTTTGTTTTTACAAGTGTTCTTTTCTTGTCTTTGAAATGACACAGTTTTAATGATCTTGCTACATGCAGTGAGCAGCCACTTGGGACTAGAAGAATCTGTTTTCAGAAGAAGCTTTTGCAGGCTGCTGGAGGCTTCTGTAACTTCTGTGTGTGTGTGTGTGTGTGTGTGTGTGTGTGCGCACATGTGTAGCTGAGTGTGTATGCCCATGTATGAGGATACACCCAGTAATAACTGAACAAAAGGGGAATTCTGCTCTCCTCTGGGAGCCCGGATCAATAGTCCCAGGGTCTTGTGATCAATATCCTCCCCTGCACACCTGCAAGCACTTCTTACCTTCCTGCCAGCCTCGCATGTAGGTTGCAGGTGCTCTCTGTAGATCTGGACCAGCCCTGGGAAGGAGTGTTAGAGGGAGGAAGTTTGCTGGTTTGCCCAGAGCTCAGGCTCTGGGGTTTGGCTGCCTAGAGGTACCCAGAATACTTGCTCATTGCACTGAACGGATTGCCTTTTCCCGGAGCCACTTTGCAGGAACCCCCGAGGGTGGTGGAGGGAGCACTGAGAAGGGACCAAGGGCATCCAGGGCCTTTTCCTACTGCCCAGTCCTAGAATCAGCTGCTGCTTAGCTGTGTGACTATCTAGACCTTAGTTTGTTTATGACATAAAGGAGTTGACCTAGAGGCCTAAGGGTTCCATTGAATAGGGGAAGCCACCAGGCCCTGTGTGAGCCAGATTCAGTGATCTGAGCCACCTTAGAATCATGACATTCTAGGACTTGAAAATATCTTGGAGATGACATTGTGTCTACTGGTGAGAACATGGAGGCTAAAGGAAAGGAAGGACTTGTCCAAGGCCACACGGTGAATGAGCTGAGAGCCAGGACTTGGAAGGAGGCTGTGTTCTCTTCTCTACAGCTCTGGTTCTTAGAGCAGGGAACCTGGACCAGCAGCCTCGCCATCCTCTCCTAATTCCCTAGAAATGCAGATTCTCAGGCCCCACTCTAGATCTGCTGATTCAGAAACTCTGGGGTGGGACCAGCCATCTGTGACTTAACAAGGCCTCTGGGTAAAGTCTAGTGCTTGCTGGTGTTTGGATACCACTACTCTGTAGCACACTGCTGCCCTTTAAGACCAGAAGAAAGACACTGGAAACTGGCAGGCTTCCCAGGAGAGGCCGTTTGAGACAGGAGAGCAAAGGATAGAGTAATATTACAGAGGAAAGGCACACATGATTTGTGTGCCTTAATTCAGGCTGCAGGTTTCCCAGAGCAAGGACTCTTGTTTGCACATCCTTGTGCCTTGGAGGGAGTCATGGCTACCACAAGCATCTGATGTTGGTCTGGGCCACAGGCTGTCCTCCTGCAAAGGGCCACATTTCTTGCTCCCTGCCCAACCCAGCTGTTCCCATTTGTGCATCTGTGTCCAGAGAAGTATGCCACTTTAACGTCAGCAGGGTAGGTCCAGCTAGCTCATTCCAAGAAATTGATGTGTGGAAACACTGCAAACACTGTGTTTTATGTGTGAACAGTCAAGTGTATGTTTAGAAGTCCGGGTGTCAGCTCGGTGGGGACTGTGGGGGGAGGATAATGGTATGTGCTTTGGAGTTTATTATCTCTCCTAGGCAGAATTCTAGGTTTAAAGAGTCGTTTTAAAGTAGCAAGTAATGACATATATAAATCCTGGTTCCTAAGTCATGGACATTTGTCATTCCCTAAAACGAGTTTTTCACATGGACTTTATATGGTTGGCTTAGAGTATAAAAACTTGACCCTTTAACAGCAACTTTCAAATAATTTTTAATCAAGTCCATTTCCATTTCTGTAAGTATGTGTGCACATGCCAAGTTCTGGCTGCCCCTACCTGCACCTGCCATCTCAGATGCACCTAGACCCAGAACCCGTCCTGTGTGGGTGAGGGAGGACACAGCAGTGCCAGCTTGGCAGGAGTGGGCATGGAATTTGTCTGGCTGGAAGAGATTGTCATGTAGTATCTGGAGTCTGCTTGTAGAGTCAGACATCTTCCTGTTCCTTGCCTGCCATCTCAGCTCAGACTGAAATGACCGTGCTTCTCCTGAGAACCCCAACTTATTCTCTAGTTCCTTGTTAGGACTTGTCACTTTCCTGAATCCTAGCTCCCCTGGCTGGGGTTGCCTTCCCTAATCCTTGCCAGCTCCTCCCGGGGTGTGGGGCCTGATGCCTCTGCCCCTGGCTGTCTTAGTCCATTTTGTGTTGCTATAAAGGAATACCTGAGACTGAGTAATTTATAAAGAAAAATGGTTTATTCGATTCACAATTCTGCTGGCTGGAAGATTGGGCATCTGGTGAAAGCCTCAGGCTGCTTCCACTTATGGTAGAAGGTGGAGGAGAACTGGCACGTCCAGAGATCACACAGCAAGAGAGGAAGCAAGAGAGAGAGGGGAGGGAGGTGCCAGCCTTTTAACAACCAGCTCTTAGAGGAACTATTGGAGTGAAAACTCACTCACCCCCGCTCAGGGAGGGCATTTATCTATTCAGAGAGATCTGTCCCCAGGCCCCCATGACCCAAACTCCTCCCATTAGGCCCCACCTCCAACATTGGGATCAAATTTCAACATGAGATTTGGGGCACAAACATCCACACTATAGCACTGGCCTGGCCCTCGGTCCTGCTCCCAGTGACTTGAATTTCCCGAATCATGACTGTCTTTTATCCTTCCCAGGAGGCGCTGAGTTAGGCATCACTCAGCCCCAGCTAAATGGGCTTGGGTTGTGTCCCATGAGGCTGATACCAGGGCAATCGAGTGGGTCCTCAATGGAGTGAGTCAGACAGGTCTATCAAAGCCCGTGTCCTCAAGGCGGAGGCCCCTCACCCGCAGGCAGGCACGTCCTACTAACATTTCCACCACGCTCACTATGTGCCAGACACTGTTTTGGGTGCTTTACGCACATTCACTCCTTCACTCACCTTGACCCCATGAGGCAGGCATTATCATCACCGTCTTAGGAGTGAGGAAACTGAGTGCCCAGCGTCTGTGCCACCACTACACCAGGGCTCAGCAAGTGGCAGCCCAGGGGCCAGACCTTCCCCGCTGCCTGCTTTTGGGAATGAAGTTGTCCTGGAACATGGCCACATCCATCATTTACACATCGTCTGTGGTTGCTCTCCTGATACAAGGGCAGAGTTGAGTAGTTGTGACAGAGGCCATATGACCTGAAGCCTAAAATATTTACTATTGAAGAAAAAAAATTGCCAACCCCTGCTTTACATGATACCGCCTCTCATGACTCTCATGAAATTGAGTACAGATTGTTCTGTGCATGTGCCAGTGTGCATTTTTCTGGGGAGTGGTCCATAGTTTCCATCAGGACCCTCAGAGGGTCCTAATCTCTCCCTCTGCCCCAAATAAGATCAACAGCAAACAGTGGAAGGGCAGCTTTAGGGAGTTTTGAGAGCCAAACGCAGAGTAGCCAAATGCCAACACGCAGTCCAAAGCACAGCAGTGGGAGGCAGAGCCGACGGTCAGGAGCCAGTTGGAAATGGAATGGTTCAGTCGGGGCTGCTTGGGAAGAAACAGGGAGGCAGGAGGGTGACTGTCGTTGTAGTTGCCTTGCACCACCTGGGTTCTCCCTTGTTGCCTATTAGTGGGTGCGTGAGGGAGGCAGGGCCTAGAGGGCTTCAAGGTCAGGGATGGGAGGACAGTCATGAGGCCCCTCCTCAGCTCATGGCTACCTGTGGCCCTCAGGTGCACCTGCTCCTTTGGACAGCACCTGGATGGCAGCCCTGCCCGGGTGGTACAGGGTGTATTCACATGCAGTCTCAGTGTCAGAGTGGAGAGAGCGGTTGTACTGAGAGTAGTGTGGGCACATGGTAGGCACTCTGCAAATGTCACCCATCTTTATTTTGCCTCACTATAACCTTGAGACCAAAGTATTAGAATCTCCTTTTTATAAATGGGAAAACCCACACCGATTGGACTCTTAGTGTGGCGGCAGAATGCTGGTCCCCCAAAGATGTGTGCATCCTAATCCCTGGAACTTGCGAACATGTTACCTTACATGGCAAAGGAGGAATTAAGGTTGCAGATGGAATTAAGGTTGCTAATTCAGCTGACCTTAAAATAAAGAGAGTAGCGTAGATGACCCCAGAGGGTGGCTAATGTAATTTTAGGGATCCTTAAATGGGACAGAGGAAGGCAGAAGAGAAGGTCACAGTGTTGTGATGTGGGAAGGGCTCAGCCCACTGTTGCCGGCTCTGATGATGGAGGAAGGGGCCCTGAGCCAAGGAATGCAGGCGGCCTCTAGACATCAGAAAGGGCAAGAAAACATATTCTTCCCCGGAGCCTCCAGAAAGGAGCACAGCCCTGCCGACACTTGATTTTAGCCCAGTTAGACCCATCAGACTTATTCCAGAATTGTAATATAGTAAATTTGCATTGTCTCATGCCACTGTGTGGTTGTTTGCTACAGCAGCCATAGGAAAGTAATACCGTTACCATGCATCCGAGAGTTTGCTAAACACTTTACTGGTGCCTATCACCTCACTTAATCTTTGCAACAAGCTTAGAGGTAAATATTATTATCCTTGTTCAACAGATGAGAAGCTGAGGTTCAGAGTGGTTTGCGAGCTTGACGACGGTCACACAGCCAGTCCAGGGCAATGCTGCCTCTGGAGCCCGCTGGGCTGGTGTGCTCAGCCCCTCGTGGAGCCTGCCCTTGGCCTTGCAGTGGGGCAGCTCTCCAGCCCACAGACCCTGTCCTGCCTTGGGATGAGGCACCCCGAAAAAGCCTCTCTTCTTCCCTGCAGTGCTCTGCGGGTGCCAGAGCAAGCGATCCTGGATTTGCCTTTGCCACGCTGAATAAAGTCCTTGTACAGAAGATTCTAATGGTGTTGGACCTGAGACTGTCAGGGCTCCTTCCTCCTGATTAGTTTCAAGCGCTTTGCTGTCAGATTCCACTTCGTTCTTTTGGCAGCTCTGAAGATTCTGGGAAGAGAAAGCCTAATTGTGGGGGCCGCTGGCAAAAGACCTTCAGCTCATGTTCTAATGCACCTCTAGAAGCGGAGAAGAGGGTAGCCTTCCACTCATCAGAATAGTGCATTTACTTATCATTATTAGGGCTCTTAACACATCAAAAGATGTTTTAAAAAAATCTGAAAAATCTCCCTTGGGAGCCCAACCACAAGCAGAGCCAGGAAGTCTTGCTTTGCCGAGCATAAGAAAAGGTCCATTATGATGGGCTGAAGTCCCCCTTCTCCGCCAGGTCAAACACAAACATGGTTCCATCTGAAAAGCAGACACAGAGGCACGGGGAGTTGGGGCTTTCCTAGCGCTGGAGGCTAGAGCTCTCAGGCCAGCCTGCTTCCCGCAGGTGTTGGTGCCTAGCTGTGGCTGGGACCAGGCACAAAGGCCGGGACTTGGACCACCAGGCTGGGCGTTTGGAAGAGGTGGGAGGGGAGACCCCTCCCCAACTGTGGAGGTGGCTGTGGAGGTGGCACAGCGAGCTGGAGGCCGCTGAGGCTGGACACTGCTGTTCCTGCTGATCCCCTCTGCGTGGTGGTGTGAACCCCGCCCTCATTAGCAGAGCTCAGATGAACTGGGCTTTGATGCTCTGCGAACACAGCCTGGGCTTCTCGGGCAAGGCCCAAGCATCAAACTCTTCAGTGGGAATAATGGTGACCTCTCACCAGCAGGAAGCCGGCAGGCAGGGGTTCACTGAAAGCCGACAAGACAAATGTATATTTCTGAACATTCAATTAGCCCTTTTCTTTTTAACCCAAAATAAAGCATGCGACAAGACGTCTCAAAAGTGGAAGAAAAGTTTTCTTAAAATCATTGAATTGTACATTGAAAATGGGTGAGTTTTTTGTATGTAAATTATAACAAAAGAAAGCTGTTTTTAAAAAAGGAGTGGAAGAAAAGAAAAACATCCTTTAGGCGTCCTTATCTGGGATGTTCAGCAGCGCCCACTCCACTGCTCTGTGCTTAGCCTTGTCTCCCAAAGCCGCTTCACAGCGCCTCGCCACAGCAGCCTGGCAGCCCATCTCCGTTTCACAAGGGAAGGAAACGAAGGCTTGGAAGACTCTGGGTCTGTCCCAAAGAGAGTGAATAGCAGACCCACGAGGGGAGGAGAAGGGTCCCCAGAACACTCTGGGAGGAGGACCAGGAGACAGGACCGTCTGTGTCTGTCCCCCACATGAACTGCAGACACAGGGTTCAGTGCCCGTGGCTGGCAGTGGACACAGGCCTGCCTGTCCCAGTTTCTCCTGCCTCCTCCTCATGGGTTCTGGATCGCATCACCAAACACCCAGAGCTTCGGCTTTGAGCACGGCCCGAGGGCAGGAACAGAAATAGCAGTGGCTATGGAACTGGCTGCAGGGCAAAAGCTAGGCCCCCTCCCCACCCACCCTCAGAGCCTCCTTAGCTACCCCCTCTGCCTAAGGGAGGGACACACAGTAAACAAGTAAAACCACAAGAACAAGAAGGAGCCATTGGTTTCCTGGGAAAACATCCCCAAAGGTGCCCGCACCAAGGGATGAGAAGCTGAGCGGCGGCTTACAAGGAGGGCACGGCCCAGCTTGGGAAACAGTCCAGGGCTCCTCAGCAATGTGAGCTGCATCCCGGGTGGTTCTGTGTGCCCCCTTGGTGGGGCTTGACTGTTGCTGTTGCCCAGCCTTGGGGTGAGAGCTACACACCACTTTGACCTCCGCAGAAGCAATGCATGTGACCCGCCCCGTTGCCTTGTCCTCCCATCCAAGGCCAGAGCTGGGTGCTGGGTCCTTGCTTAGGAGGAAGTCTGGTCTACATCCTCTTCTGTAGCTCCTCTGAAAGCCACGGGGACCACAGAGTTTGCATCTGCAGCAATGGCAAGAGTTGGCAAATGGCTGAGCCTCACAGGTGGAGGTCTGCAGGGGCCTGGTCCTGGAGAGCGTGGGCAGTCGCAACTGGGCAGGGTGGGCAGCAGTACACTGTCACTTTCACTCCAAAGCCCATGTCTTTGCCACTTGGTCATGCAGTCTCAGCACCGCCACGATCTTGGAGCACAAGCCCGTGAGACAGCCCTCTGGGTGGTTTCCTGCCGGCGCAGCCACTCCTCATTCAGGTGTTCTTCCTACTTTCAGCATCAGCAGCTTCAGGAGCCTCAAAAGCCTTGGCAGGGTCTCCGGATGTGCTCCTCTTGCCTGGCTGATTAGCCCGTGCACAACGCTCGGAGCCGCGGCTGTTGTTGCATTAATCGCTCAAAGCTCTGCAAGCTCTTTCCTGCCCCACTTCCCTCCTGTCTCCGTGAATTAGCACAGAGCCTGTCATGGTGTATCTGTAATTCTCCACTCTCATTAGTGGGCTGTGTGTCAGGCACTGTGGGCATATTTCTGAGACCATATGGTGGCATTTTCCAGGTGCCCTGTGTGATCATTGGTAGAACTTTCTGGAAAACAAGTCATGCACCATGAGGACTGTACATTTCCATGGGGAAGCAGATGAGCTGAGTGAGTGGGCCTCCAGAGACTCATCATTCTTATTGACAGGGGCCCCTCTAGGAAGGGTTTGAGCAAGTGATAGTCAAAATACACTTGGCAAACCACTGGCAAGGCTCAGGCACTAACTAATTTGCAGGAATACTGGCCTCAGCATAGAGCAGGGCCCTGGTGCTCCTAGGTGGACCAGGCATACATCTTTTGGTGGCTGGTTGGTGAAAAGATTTGGAGCACCTGGAGGTACTCTGCCATGAAGATATTTCATTGATGTAACTACTGATATGAATCAGTGCAGACAACTGAGTAGCCTCCTGGGGCCTGAGGTTTCTTCAGTCGTCAAGTCAGACAACACGGCCTGCCCGTGATGTGCAAGTGGGGCTGCGGGTGGCAGGTATGAGCTCAGCAGCACGCCCCTAAATGCCTCTGAGCTGCACTTTTATCTGTGACGGGAATGGTGAAACCCACATCCCAGGGGAGGCAGGGGCAGTGCAATGGAATTGGGGTAAGCTGTACAGGGACATGGAATTGAGGTACACTGTACACTGTACGGCCAGCTCCAGAGTCAAAGGTTTTGCAGGAGACACTCAAGATTGGCCTGCAGTTGGCTGTCAAATAATGCACTTTGCCACTTTGGAGAGTACATTTTTGTTTTGTTTACCCTGCTGGGCTTTGGGATGCATGCTTGTAGGTTCAAAAACTGTTTCCAAGTGATCTGGCTAATCCCAAGACTTTCAGTCTTGCAGTCTTCACTGTGGGTCTTCCTCACCCTGCCTACTGGCCATCCCAGGTTCCCTGCTTTCAGATCCGCACAGCCATCTGTCCAGCGGCCTTGAGGCCCGCCAAGCGCTCGTTCCTGCTTCTGCATCTCGGCTCTGGTTGGCCCCTCCCTCAGGTTGCCCCTCCCTGGAATGAGCTTGCGGATCACATTTATTCTTCATGGTCTGACTCAAGTGCCCCTCCTCTGGGAAGCCTTACCTGTGCCCCCTTTCCCTCACTTTAAGGGAACCAATGGCGTTTTATACACCTTCAATCAGAGCATTGAATACATTCTCTAGTTTGCCCTTTCCACTAAATTGGATACTGCATGAGGATAGGGAACAGGTCTGAGTAATCTTTATATTTCGATACCCAGCAATAGGCCTGGCACAGAATAAACTTGCTTAAATATTTATTGCTTGGCTGATAAAAGGGGTTAACACCCTTTGTGGACAGAGCTGACAGTGAGTGCCAGGCCCAGTGAACAGGGGCAGTGCAGCTGTCGGGGAGCCGCTCTGGACAGGGCTGGCCGGGCCGCAGCTGCTACACGCTGGCTCGCAAGGCATCTGGGGATGAACAGGTGACCACTGCCTGGGTCCCTCCAAGGCGGTCCCTCAGGGAGTTTCCCTGAGAAACGTCAACGATGAGGACAAAGTCAGCCTCTTTGCCTGTTGATGTCAGAAATATCATGCTTGACACAGACGCGTCAACTGTACCTTTCTCTTGAAGGGTGGAGTGATCCGTGTCCTCTCAGAGGAGTCTTCCCCTTGGAGTTTGATGAAAGGATTTCTGTGATAAGCACCTTGGGGACAAGGAGCCTCAGAGGAAGGACAGGCGGCAGTTTGTCTGCTGGAGCTTCGGGGACTTCCAAGGCCTTGGTTTCAGGGAAGGAAGGGAACACGTGGCCTGACTCTCTGGCTCTTTGTGGCTCTGTGGTTTGGTCTGGACACTCCCTGAAGGCATCTTAGGTCAGTTTTCTGGAGTGCCTGGGTCTTGCTCCCTCATGCCCTCTGCTCCTGGGTTTCTGGGGAAGGGATGTTTGGAGCTTTCGGTGGGATCTTTCTGTTTCTGAGCCCTTCCGGGTAAGGGGATTGGGGGGCAAGAGACAGACACAGCTTCCCTCCCTCCCTCCTTATCTTCCTTCTCTCATATTTTCAGCATACTCTGTGCACAGTCCTGTTTTAGATGATTGGGAGAGATGTAACCAGATACAGATTGTATCCAAGATACAATCTCTTGTGTAAGAGATTTGCCCAAAGCTAGGGAGAGCGGTGGAGATTGTCTACCAATGTCCATATTCCGTGGAACTACCTGAGAAGGTTCTGAGAGTGCACTGTCAGTCTGTCTAACTGTGCAAAACCATTTGCTTAAGTGGACTAGGCAGGTAATTAACCACGTGCAACTGGAATTCGCCCTGGCCATGGCTTCACTGGCTCATGCCCCCACCTGCTGGCATTGGACCCCTGTCCCCTTTCCAGTCTCTCTGAAAGATTTTGGGGGTCTCTAGCAGGCAGGAGGCTTTCCGATTCCCCCAAGACCTGCCGCTACTGCCGTTTGTTCGTTTTACTGATATTGGTCAAGCACCCACTAGGTGCCAGATGCTGTTCTAAGTCTGAGGGAGTCAGTGGAGAGCAAAGCAAACCTCACAGAGCCACATTCTGGTCGGGGAGACAAACGACAAGCAAGATAGACGGAAATTTTATATATATATATATATATATATATATATATATATATATATATATAAATACTGGGGAGGGGGCTGAATGTTGAGGACAGGCCTTGCTGACAAAGTGGCACAGAAGAGGGAACCTAGCCACGAGGACACAGAGGGAAATGCAAAAGCCAAGGCGCTGGGGTGAGATGTGCCTGGTGGGTCGGATGAGGGGCCGGTGTGGCTGGAGGGGAGAAAGCCAGGGGTAGAGGAGGGAGGCCAGCACCGGGCCTTGCAGGTGTTAGGTGGGACTTTGTCTTTGACATGAGGGAGGCAGAAGGCCACTGGAGTGTCCTGAGCAGAGAGGCGTGTAGCATGGTAATGTCTCCACTGGCCCCGGGGTCTCCTCCTGCCAAATCACGTAATTCATGGTGAGTCAGGGAAAGTGGACTGTGCCACACAAGTGCCACCCACGTGTGGCTGTCTGGTAAAGCAGCTCTTTCAGTTTCCCTCTCAGCCTATTTCTCCCTGGGACCCAGACAGGCAGCCAGGGCTGGAAGAGGGCAGGTGGGATAATAGCTCTATGTTGTACTCAGAATCCCCCAGACACTCTCCTCTGAAGGCTCTGGCTCTGCTCCTGGACCGAGTTCATTGTGCCCTGCTCAATCTTGGCCTTGAATGAGCCCTCCCTGGGCCCCCTGCCCCTGGTATACACACCTTTCTTGAGTCACCCCATCAGTCAGACGCGCCCAAGGAGGCGTGAACCCCAGCAGTTGCCTCAGTCCGCGTCCACTCCTGGGAGATGCCTTGTCCCTGGATAAGAGACATCCAAGGGCCTGATCATCACCACATGTGTCCAGAGACCCCAGAACCCCTGCAGAGGACCTGGCCCGGGTACTTCTCGGGCCTCTTTGCCTGTCCTGTCCTCTGCCATGTCAAAGCTGGTCCTCCTTTGCTGGACAGCCGTGTGCCTGCTTTCTTACTGGAGAAGGGAGCTGGGTCCAAACTGGCTCAGGGTAGGCCACCTGTCTATGGACATGGAGATCCTTCATCTGACAGGTAGACAGCATCAGCATCTTTCAAAGCTGGGGACCCCAGGACAGGGTCATCTTCCTCATCTGAGCTCAAGTGGTGTTGGTGGAAAAGTCCTGATGGGCTGTGTGCTGTGTGGGTCCTCCGCAGGTAGCATTTGTGAGAGCTTACTATGTGCCTTGCACTGTGCCAAGCTCCTTACATGGACCATCTCATTTACACTCACAAATGTCCATGAAGAAGGTGCTATTATTATCAACCCCATTTTCCAGATGAGGAAACTGAGGCTCAGGATAAGGTAGACTAAACTGGTAAACGGTAGAGCTGGAGTATGAGCCCTAGGATTCTGACTCTACAGCCAGCGTTCTTAACCAGTTCTTTGGAAAGGAAAGGAAAAATGAATGGAGTTCACGGAGGCATGACCTCCTTACCTAAGGGGAGTCAACTGTAAAGTGCAAGGGGTGGGGGAGGGCACACTTTTTCTAAAAGGGCCAGATGGTATTTTCAGCTTCCCAGGTCTGTGCTCTCTGCCATAGATGCTCAACTCTGCTCTTGTAGCCCCAAAGCAGCCAGTGATAATATATAAGCAAATGGATGTGATTATGTTTCAATATATTTACATAAATTGTTGATGGCCCTTGGGCCATGGTTTGCCCTGGTGTAGAGGAAAGAATATGGGGTTTGGAGAAGCCAGACCTTTGTGCAATGTCCCTGACCATCTGGGTGACCTTGGATTAGTCATTAAAACTTTTCATTTTTTATTTTCTTTGGTATAATAACTAACCACTCTGGATTACTTATTAAATGATCTATTTAAAAATTATCTGTTGAGTCCCTTGTAAGAGCCACATACTGTGCTAGGAGCCGACAATGCAGCAGGGAACAAGTCAGAGGTGGCCTTGCCCTGTGGAGTCACACCCACAAGGATGGAGAGAGGTAACCTTGGATAAGGAGGTGACCAACACAGTGCCTGGCTCTTAACAGGAATCCATGGTAGGAATCCAACAAAAATTGCTCCTTTCCCACCGTAGTGCCCCCAGCTCATCTTTCAGGACCCGTGGGTTTTGAGGCGGTTGTCATTCATACCCATACTGAGTAAAAAGATAGGAGCACGTGGTATCACCAGGACTTTAATATGTTTATAATACATTATTATGCAATGCAGGCCTAATTTTGAATCATAATTTTTTCATTAACTTATCTCATTTTACTTGGTAATATCCATTTAGGTATTTGAGAGCAATAAAACTGCATTTCTTTTAAACATTATATGATTCAGTTGGTTCACTGATTTAGATTTTTACTGCCCCCCGTTCCGAACGAATGAGTCATACATCTTTTTAGAGATAACAAGGACCTTCAAGATCATGCAGACTTGTGCTTCCCTTCAAGCACGCCTGGTAGGGGCGAAGAATGCGCAAGTGCACCCTGAGTTCTGGGATGGAGCTTCGTCCTCAATATATCCTAATCTGTTTAATGTTTCTGTTTCCTTTTGCATCTTTAAGGAAATTTGGCTACTGAGACGGTATGCCATGCTTGCCTTTGGAATTCAGCATGTGGAGGGAGCATGGCATAGTGGGAGGAGCACTGCCCAGGGAGGCAGACTTCCAGGGGCTGGATCTCCCTACTGCACTTCCTTCTGTGTGATGCTGGGCATGTTTCTTACCCTCTCTGGGCCTCACTTCCTTTATAAAATGGAGGTGATGATAATAGTTCCTCCCTTACAGAGTAAGGTGAGTCAATACGTGAACAGCGCTTAGGACAGAGCCTGGCACGCGGTAGGAGGAAGCACTCCGCACGTGTTAGCTATGGTGGGTACCCCAGGAGTCAGGCAAGTGTCCGGTCTGGAGGTGTCCGGGAGAGGAGCGGTGGCTTCTGTAGGTTCGCCTAGTGAGTTCAGCCGGCACTGGGAGTCCATGCATGCATCTTTCTGTGTCTCTCTCGCTGAGGTCTCTGGCATCAGCATGCTCACTCTGCTTTCACAGTCATGAGCTTTCTAAGTACCCTTTTGCTCTCAATAGCCCCTGTGCACTTCCGGCGATAGGCGCTTCCTGCCACCGGAGCACCTCTTCCATGGTAGGAGGAGCCTGGGTGTTGGAAGACTCCTCCTTTTGTTCCCAGGCCTCCTTCTCTCTCCCAGAGCTGCTCTTAGGAGAGTGACCCAAGAGGAGGTGGCAGTCTGTATCCCTGAGTTCCCAGCCTTGGAGACCCTGGAGCCCTAGCCCCTTACCTGTCTCCAGCCTGTGCCTTCAGGTGGGCCGTGCACCCCCTGGCTCCACTGGGCAGCTGAGAGGACATTGGCAGGGCCCCGAGCCTGCCTTTCCGGTTCCTGCCCTGCTCTGTCTTATTCCAGGCTCCCGGATCCATCTCTTCCATGCCTCACATGTTTGTGGGCACAGCAGGCACTGTCCAGTGTGCTTGCCATCTCTGTCCAATCTCTCTGACTTCTGCCCTTGAATGCTTTACCTGGCTACCTGTCCCAGGGAGCTTATTCCAAAGTCCTGGCCTATCAACCCATGTCCTGGCAAGATCTACCTGTTATCCTGCCCCCCTCCCCATGAAAGAGATTTAAATGACCTTCCCTTGCGTAATAACTCTAATTACCATTCATTGTGCACTTGTACTGAGACATATGCCAATCTGAGTGCTTTATACACATTATTTAATGTGATCCTCACAAACCTCTGGAGGGTGGGTGGGTATTATTCCCACATTACAGGTGGTGAAATTTCAGCCTAGGGACATTGAGTGTTTGCTATGGTCACATAGCCAGTACATGGTGGAGCAGTGATTTGAATCTGTGACTGTGTGAATCCAAAGCCTCTGCTCTTATAGGTAATAATGCCCTCTACATTTTCTTGGGAAGTTCCTGGGAATCCCTGAGCTGTCCTCGAACTGGAGTCAGGCTGCCTCCATGAAGTCCACCAGGGTTCCAATGAGCAGGGCCTGGAGTGCAGGGCGGGCTGGGGTGGCTTGGCTGTCGCTTGTGTCACTGATTCCCTATTCTGGTGGGCAGCGTCTGGAAACAGCAGGAGGCGGTCTGGCCAGGGGTGCTCACGGCCAGGTGAACGTCGTATGCTGGGTTCAGGCAACTCACAGCAGGACCAGACAGTGGAGAGGGAGCTGGGCTGGCAAGAACTGGGCAGAGGAGTGGACCCCTGGGTCAGGGGCCTGGGTATGGCAGGCTCAGGATGAGTGGGGAATGGGCTGGGGAGAGAGAAGCAGAAGCCCAGGCCAAGGGCTGGGGTCAACATCTCTGGCAGGGAGGCAGACTGGAAAAGGAGGCATGAAGCATCAGCTCCTTGGCAGACCCTGTTGGGTATATTACTGTATCTCTCGTGCCTAGCAGTTGTTGGATGGATGAGTGGATGGATTCGTGGATGAATGAGTCTTTGGTAAGCATGAAAATTCTAGTCTCCCCCCATCCCCCAAAGAAGGGGCTAAGATTGTTTTACCCACGGCTGTTGTGAGGAAGGGAAAGGGGTTGTCATGGCACATGCAGGGGTGCACTCTGACCCACCGTCTCCTGTTCCTTCTTTCTCCAGAGGCTCCTCCCAAGCCCGAGGAGGCAGAGGCTGAGCCCTTCACAGACTCCTCTCTGTTTGCACACTGGGGCCAGGAGCTCAGCCCCGAAGGCCGGCGCGTGGCCCTGAAGCAGTTCCAGTACTACGGCTACAACGCCTACCTCAGTGACCGCCTGCCCCTCGACCGGCCCCTGCCCGACCTCAGACCCAGTGGGTGAGCAGAGTCAGTGACTGGGCTCTTGTCAGCCTGGGGAGATGGGGTCCCCGCAGTGCTGGGAACAGAGCCAGGACTGGGCGCCTGGACTCCTGGGTCCCTTTGCTGCTTCAGCCAGGGTCTGTCCCCACAGCCTGCATTAGGCAAGTCACCCTCCTCTTCCCTCAGCCTCAGTTTCTCCATCTGCTCAGTAGGGGAAGGCTTTCTTCCATTAGAGATTTTGAGGATTCGTAACCTAATTTACTGCTTAAGGGCACTGGAATCATCTGGCATTTCCTTTAATATGTCATTTTAACCCAATTAGTTGCATTTTATGAACAATTTTTTTTCCGTAAATGAGTTTTTAAAGTACATCCATCTTGCATGGCTAACAAGTCATTACATCTGACAGAGAAGTCTGCCTCAGCTTCTCTCATTGTTACAGAAGGATGTTCCTTTAAGGCTCAGTGAGAATTTTTATTACTCCTAATTATTAAAAATGTGGGCACGTACCACAGCTGAAAAAAATCTCATTAACTTTTGCCGCTCCCCACACCTTCCTTTCCCCTCTTTCTCCTTATTTTTAAAATGTTCTTAAAGCTGCAAACCATAGTGAGCCTATAGCTGGGACCTTTGGGAAAGGTCTTGCTGCTGGGTTTGGAGGCTATGTTCTTTTAGAGGGAAGATTCAGTTCAGCTTCATAGACATTTATGGAGCACCTGCTGTATGTTGTATAGGTAGCTATGGTTGTTCCTGGCCCTATAGGGATGAAAAAGCTGAGAATCTGCAGAGGGAGAGAAAAATATGTATCATTTAAAGGTTATTTGTTAAGCGCTTCTGAGCCAGCACAGCCTAGGCGCAGGGATAGAGCAGTGAACAGAGCAGGAACCCCTGCCTTCGCAGAGCAGGCGTTCTAGTTGGACAGGCAGTAAACAAAACAAAGACGTCTAATATGTAGTGTGTTAGATGGTGGTAAGTGCTATGGAAAGATGAAGTGGGAGAGGGAGGCAGGGCCACCTGGCATAGGAGTGGGGGTGGCAATTTTTTATAGGTGGTCAGAGAGGGTCTCATGAAGAAGGTGACATTTGAGCAAAGACCTGGAGGAGAAAAGGAAGTGACCCATGGGGATGCTCAGGGGAAGGGGGAACTTCCCAGGCAGAGGGACCAGCAAGTACAAAGGCCCTGTGGTAGAAGGCAGGAACATGCTTGGCATGTTTGAAGAGGAGGAAGGAGGCCACGTGGCTGGAATGCAGCACAGAGGGCAATGGTCAGGGATGTCAGAGGGGCAGCAGGAAGCCCATCAAGTAGGACAGTGGTTCTCAACCTTGGCTGCATATTCGACTCATCTGGGGAATTTAAAAAAAAAAAAATCCTGATGCCAGAGCCACACCCCAGACCAGTTAGATACGCATTCCCAGGGCTGGCACTCAGCATCCGTGTTGTTTAGAGCTCCTGGGTGATTCCAATATGCAGCCAAGGTTGACAGTCACAGGAGAAGGGATTTGTAGGCTGTTGTAAGGGTGTGGCTTTTACTCTGTGAGGTGGGATCCATGGGAAGGGCTTGGGCAGATTGGTAAAATGCTCTGTCACTTGCAAAGGCCCCTCTGTCTGTGTGCTGAGTAGGCTGAGAGGCAGGTCTGGAGGCAGGGAGACCAGTTAGGAGTCCTCTGCATACCCAGGTGAGGGGTGGTGGTGGCTTGGACACCAGAGGAGCAGGGGAGGTGCTGGGGTGGGGTTGGATTCTAGAAATATCCACTAAGTGCCACAGGGCCTCAGCCTGTAGGGGGTGCTGCAGAGACCACCCTGGGGCTGGGGAAGGAGGAGATCTGATATGAGTAGGTGGTAGGGGCTGACTCTGCAGAAGGGTCCTCAGGAGGAGTTGGCCTGCAGGGGCCTTGGCCGTGACCTTGGCCAGCAGAGGAGCTGTGGGCTTAGCAGCCCATCTGGCACAAAACATGGGCTCAATACATGTATGCTCAAAATTAAAGGGAAAGTGGAAAGGAAGCCAAGGAAAGAGTGGATCTTATAGACTGCAACCTGGTTAGACCAGTAACCGGTGTGTACATAGGGCTGGACCTGTTGCTAATGCCCTTCTACAATGAAGGAAGGCAGGCGTAGGGACTCTTCCCACCTCTAGTTGAGGGACCTGAGAAGCAGAGAGAATGTCCTGTCTAAGGTCACACAGTCTGACAAATAGCTGAGCTGAGCCTTGAGCCACGTCTCCAGATGCCAAATCCTGCTTTGACGTCAGCCCCCGCTGTTCGACTGTACTCAGCGGTGCTGGAGCTCCTTGCCCTGTCACCGAGGGAGGCGCCCTGCCTGCTGTCACTTCTGGTAGGAGTTTGCCTGAGAAAGGGTGGGGACACTGAAGGATTGTCACTGGACAGAATTCTGCAATTTCCTCCTGAGCTGCTGGAGAGGAAACTTCTCTCCGTCCAGAGCTTTGCAGTTTGTGGAGCTTCCCCACCTCCCCTGTGGTGCCAGGCGACTTCTCTCAGACCCTTTTTCTAGACAGAAAAACCCTCTCACTCCTCAGCGAGGTCTCCACGCACGTGGCTCTAGCATCGGGTGATTGGTTTCTCTTTGCACGTAGGTTTGGAAGGCTCTGTGTAGCTCTATTTCAGCTCCTGTGCCAGACACACCCCCCCAAGACTGGAGAGTTGTCAGTGGACCACTCACAGCAAGCATGTGCTTAGGTAAAACAATGCCTCCTTGTGTCTTTAATTTCCATAAAAACATTCCTGCCTAGTAACAAGGCCATTGCTTGGCTCGTCTGTTTGACTCATTTTGGAAACATCTTTTCAATAACTTAACTCTCATCCTATTTCAGAGCAGACTGGCAAATATTTATACAGTGTGAGCCACGTTTTTAGACACGTGTTTGTCACTTTATTTATGGTAACTCCTTGAGTCCTCGCAGCAACCTTCTGATGTAGGTACTATGATTAGCCTCCATTTTACAGAAGGGGAAACTGAGGCACATGGAAATTTATAACTCCTGCCCAAGGTCACTAGTGGCAGGGCTGGGGTGTGAACCCAGGCAGTTCAATGATAGAATTTGTGCATGCAACCCACTGTGCTATACTGCCTTGAGGTGTCAATTTGTGTCCCTCTAATTGGGGTGGTGGGCCTGCTTTAACAATAGCACTGTTTGTTTACCAGTTTGGGGGGGAGGGAGGTCTGCCTCTGCATGTTGGAGAAATTGTTTTAGTGAACACGAAACATTGCCAAGGCTCAGAAGGATGCATGTGTTCCGGCTAGTGCTGGAACTTGGATCGAGGAGGGGTGGGTGAGCCTGGGGGAGGAAACGCATGTTAACAGCAATCTCCAGAAGAGTAATGCTGGGTAGCTATTGCTTCTGCCTGATCCCTGTACCTCTTGTTAACTCCTGTTTGCTCTTGGGGACTTCTGCCCCTGAAGGGTTCCTTGGATTCTGCACTTTGCTCATGGTATTCTCGGTGTTGCTCTTCCAAATTCTAACCCTGATGTTATTCTTGTCTCCATTCCTGGACCAGGGAGTGAGTATTCAGAGTCCTGCCCCACCCTCCTGTCCAACACCTCTGGCTGGTTCCCTATATTGTCTCCTTTTTTCTTGGTGCCAAAAGATATAATCTGACCCACCTTGTTATCTGGCTGAGATAGGGCCACACTGTGCTCAGGGCTTTATACACAGGACAAGACATAACCAAAAGGCAAAGCATCCATCCAGCTGGTTGCTAGGCTTCATTAGTTTGTTTATCCAGCCAACATTTACTGAGCACCTAGCTTGTGCCAGGCGCCCAACAAAGGATTAGGCAGACAGAGCTCCTGGAGCTGACGCTGAGATGGGAATCGGAGTGGAAGGTGGAGTATGGCAAGGCAGGTGATCAGAAAGCTTCTTGACCATCTCCCGGTCCCTATGGGGAGGAGTCACCCTCGCAGGCTTCTAGGAAGACGGGGACTTGGACTGGATGGCCATGGAAGCCCTGTCCCTCTCTGGCCTCTGTGGCAGGGAGGCTGGGCCTGGAGGATGGCTTCTGCAAGGACCCTCCCTTTGCTGATGTTGAGTGCCCCCTCCCCTGGGGAAGGAGGGGAATGGGAATGGGAAGTGCAGCAGTTTTTCCAACCTCATCTCTGTGGAGAGAGGACACACTTCCTCAGGGCGCCGGGCCCCTTGGCTTTTGGGGAAATGAAAATGCCATTCGTTCTCCCTGCAATGTTGGAACAGGAGCAGAGCAGGCCCCTCTGCCATCCAGGTAGGAAGACCTAAGGGGGCCGGGACATTGCCAGCCTCCTTGGTGAAACCTCCTGGACCTTACCCTACCTTTGCCAGGGCCGGACAAGGGTTTGCTTGCTTCCTTTCTGGCCTGGGAAGACACCCAGCCTCAGGGCTAAAGGGAAGAAAAGCCACATCTCAGCCTGGCTGGACTCTGCTCCCTCCCTCAGGTCCCAGCTGCAGGCTCCAGACTTTCCCTGTGCACATCATCCTGCCTCCTGGAGTCCACCCTCTTCCTCCTTACTGGTAGGCTCCCAAATAACCTAGGAGGGGGAAAAAAAAAAGAGGAAAAGGAAAAATCAAGTCTTGACTGGAGGGTGGACTGCAGAGGTATACACATTTGTCAAAACTCACTGTGGCTGGGCTCAGTGGCACATGCCTGTAATCCCAGCACTCTGGGAGGCTGAGATGGGAAGATCACTTGAGGCCAGGAGTTGGAGACCAGCCTGGAAAACATAGTGAGACCGCACCCCTACAAACAGTAGTCAGCTAAGCTGATGCCACTGCACTCTAGCCTGGGCAACAGATCTTAAGTGCACACTTCAACGAGGGTTTTTTTGTTTGTTAGTTTGTTTTTTGAGACAGGATCTTGCTCCGTCACCCAGACTAGAGTGCAGTGCTGTCGTCATAGCTCACAGCAACCTCAAACTCCTGGGCTCAAGGGATCTATCTTCCTGCCTCAGCCTCCCGAGTAGCTGGGACTACAGGCATGCACCACCAAGACTGGCTAATTTTTCTATTTTTAGTAGAGATGGGGTCTCGCTTTTTCTGTTGTTCAGGCTGGTCTTGAACTCCTGGCCTCAAACGACCCTCCTGCCTCAGCCTTGCAGAGTGCTGGGATTACAGGCATGAGCCACCGTGCCCGGCCCTCATGTCATATTCTTCAATACAAGCAGTGGCTATTATTTCCAAAGAGGGGCCACAGAAAAGTCTAAGGGACGAGCGACTGATCTAGTGGGGATTGTGGGTTTTCGCAGAAGCAGGAGCTCATGGTCTCAAGCTCCAGGGCTGTCACGTTGCTATGGCAACTCTATGGCCTCCCTCCAAGGTAGCTCAGGGCAGAGCCTCTGGCAGGTGCTACTTCTGCCTCTTGCTGGGAGATCTTCAGAGCCTCCTGAGCTTTGTCATAATGACTTTGCCTTCCTCTCCAGTGTCCCCTGAGGGCCAAGTTTCTCCCTCCCAGGTGTTAGGGTGGAGTAGCTCTTGGGCTGACAGATGGGTTAGGGCCTGTGCCTGGGGCTTGAGGGATGGTAAAGATGTTTAGAATATTTTCTACAGTCCTAATTGGGGCCACCTGGGACAGATCCTTATGGCCCACAAAGGAGCCCCGGGTCGGGAGCCGGAGAGGTCCTGTGTCAACATCAAAGTGGGGAGGAGTAGGACAGGATTGTAGCAAAGAGAGGACGCAGCCCGGAGCCAGGGGCACTGGCCTACCTGGGAGCAGGTTAGGCACCATCCAAGGTGGCTGTGAGTGTTTGCTGCCACCTCTGTGGGTGTGGCCACAGGTTTATATGTATGGATTAGGGGGTCACGGGGTCTGGGTGGGTAAAATTATTTTAAAAGTCCAGACTCCAGATAGATATCTGAGATCGCTGGACAGATCTCTGAACAGATTGCTGGCCTCACAGGTAGGCAGAATAGTGGCCTCGCAAGGCTGTCCACATCCTGATCCCCCAAACCTCTGAACATGCTATGTTACATGGCAAAGGGGAATTAAGGTTGCTAGTGAGATGACTTTAAAATAAGATTTTCCTGGATTATTTAGGTGGGCACAATCTAATCACAAGAGCACTTAAAAGTGGAAGAGGGAGGCAGAGTCAGAACCACAGAGATGGCAACATGAGGAACACTTGACCAGCCACCGATGACTTTGAAGACGGAACAGAGCCACGAGCCCAGGCACGTGGGCAAAGCATGAAAGCAGATTCTCCCCGAGAACCTCCAGAAAGGAGCACAGTCCTGCCAATAGCTTGACTTTAGCTCAGTGAGACGTGTATTGGAATTCTGACTTCCAGACTTTAAGATGATAAATTTGTGTTGTTTTAAGCTGATAAGTTCATAATAATTTGTTACAGTAGCAATGTTAGTATTAGGAAACTAATACAGTATACAACTTATTGCACGGGATCCTGTGGTTAGAAGAGCTCTGTGATTGGTTTAATGCTTTGCTGTGTTAGAATTCTCAATAGTTTTCGAGCAAGGGGTGCTACATTTTCCTCTTGCACTGGGCCCCACAAATTATGTAGCTGGTCCTGGGGCAGGAGGGGGTTGGCTCCAGGAGAAGCAGCTAGGATCATGATGTTAGACCCTACTCGGGGAGGAGGGAGGTGGCCCTGGGAGGAGCAGCCAGGACCGTGATTGCTGGACCATCTGGAGTGGCTGCCCATGGGCTAATGATTGACACTGTACAACTGCTTAATGTGCATTTTCTCATTTAACTTTATCCTCATGTCTCTCTGAGGTAGTTATCATTATTCCCATTTTATAAGGAGAACACTGAAAATGTGCAAGGTTAAGAAACTCGTACAAGTTCCTACAGGTGCCATGTGGCAGAGCTAGTATTTTTGTCTAGGTCTTGTGACAACGGGACACTACCCCATCACCTTGCCCTGCCCTGCCCTGTGAGCTTTTGCAGTTTGGGATCTTGGGCCCGTGGAGAAGACCCAGAGGTCTGAGGAAGATACATCCTCTGTGAAGACAGCTTCAGGACAAACAGCTAAAATAAACATACTTAGTAATGATTCTGCTGCTGCATTGAAAATGGTAACCGCACAAACACAGTTGGGGGAGGAAATACTCTTTAACGAACGTACTCCAGGAAAATACTCTGGTTCTTGTTAATGTTAAGGTCATCATGCGCCAATAGTATGATGTTGTTGTTCTTCAATGAAATATAATCTTGAGCTATATTAATAGAAGCATAATGTCTTAAAAGAGGGAGGTGATAGTCTTATTCTACTCTGCTACTCAGAGTAGCACAATTGGATTTTAAAAGATACAGAGGAAGTAGAGTATTTAGAGGAGGGCAACCCAGGAGAGAAACTGGGTAACCTGTCAAATAGATGAGTTTTCTGCTTAGATTACAGAGTAGTAGTTAAAACCCAGTTCCCTGAGTTCCCAGGCAAGGTCTCTCGTTTACAAACTGAGTGACCTCTACTTGTAGTTACTTTTATCATCTGGGTCTCTGATTTGTTAAAGAGTTGACTGAGGGGAACATCATCATGACTTTGACTACCTGAAGGATGGCTATGTGGGCAAGGAACACATGGGACAGGGGACTGCCCAGGCAGCAGATGAGAGCAGGGCCAGATAGGCACCACAGGGCAGATCAGATGGAGGTTCCCAGAGAGTGACTTCTCCCCAGTGCCAGAGTTCTGGGCATCAGAGGCTGAGCCCTGAGCCAGGCTTTGCTGGAGAGCAAAAATATACCATTCTCCTTTGGGACCTGCCCTCCCCTCCCCTGGCAGATCCATGGGCCTGCCCTTCCCCACCCAGCTGATCTGCCCTGCCCCTCATTCCTCAGCTCTAGTTGTCCCAGCCTGGCCTGCTCACCAAGCCCACCACACAGAGACACCTGGTTCCTAATGTGGCTTTCCCACCAGATCCAGCTGACTTTTGTTCCATGGGCAACTGGCCATTCAGCCCCAGGGATCCCTTATTCCCCAGATCTCTATGATGTCTTAGGAACCAATGGTCTCCCTGCTTCCTGCTAATTGTTTGCATTGCAAATGATTCTTTTCCCTATTGTCCTACTTTCAATCTACATTTTATATAGCAGATCCTTTCTCTAAGTTGGTAAATTCACCTGAAATGATGTCTGTTGAACTTCTGCCTGTGGATGAAAGTTGAATGTTTTGATGATCTCATGTACTTAGTAGTTTACTCATCAGCAATTCCTGTGCCAAGTTCTGCTCCTAGATCAGGCCTGGCCTATTTCTTTGTGTTGCAGACTGTTAAAACTCCCGATTCTCAGCTGCCCATCATCTATCTCTTCCACGTCTGGGCCACTTAGTGTCCCAACCCTGCCTGCCCTATGCCCCGCTTCACCCCCCGGTGTATTGGATGATCTGGGCTTACTGCAGCGGCCAGGCAGGGAGTGAATGTACAACTGGGTGATTCCAGTCCCAGCAGGTCATGGTGGGATTCCCACCCACAGAGCTCTCACGGGCTGGAATTCATTCTATTGCTTATTAGTTCCAGTATTTACTCAGGTGTTCACTCAGCCAGTCACCAGGTGCTTTCTGAGTTTCTACTCTATGCTGGACATCGTGCTAGGCACTAGGGATACCTGGTGAGCAAAGCGGCCATGGCTCTGACCTTGTGCAGCTTATAGTCTAGCGGAGACACTGACATTTGTTAAATGATCACATATAAAAACGCATTACAATAGCATACAAGTGGCATGAAAGAAGAGCAGAGGAGTCTGTGAGAGTCCCCTGGGGAATCGGACTCCAGCCCAGGAAGCAAAGTGCATCTTTCTCTCTACTGGGTTGTGTTTGTGCTCCCAGGGAGTGGGGAGCTAAGCCTGCCCAGGTGGTCACAGGTGGCTGGGATTCTTTGTAGGCTGACGCAAGCTCTCAGTCACACAGTCAGAGGCTGCACAAGCAGGCTCTGGAGAAGGGCAACGGGGTTCAGGACATCCTGGACGGCCCCAGCCTGCCGTCCTCCTGCCTCTGCTTCTGCTGTTTCTAGCAGTGGCTCCTGTCCACGCCTGCAGTTCACTCACTGACAGTGCTCTGCTCCCTCCCTGTCATTTCCGCTGCCCTGGACTTCTGCTTTCTGCCTTCTCAGGATCTCTCACGTCCAGCCTCCCCACGACAAGGCGTTGATAGAGTTGCTGGTCATTCTTCAATGTTGTGAGATCCAACTACACAGAGCTTTGTGCTCGGCTGCCTCGTAGGCCGATAGCTATTTGGGGCTCAGAAATCAGTCTCTGGCTCCATGATGTGAGTGAACTGGAGATGCCACATGGCAGAAGACACAGTAACCTTTATAAAGGGAGTCACCGGGATTGTTTATCTCAAAGGCAGCAGTGTAACAGGAAGACAATTTTAGGTGTCAGGTGCTCAGTAGTGCTTATCATATTTGTCCACGTCATCATTTCCCACTAGAGATAAAATAGCCTCTCCATTTTTCATGCATACTTGGCAGCCTGGAAGCAGGTCCCCCATTTGGCCCCTCCCAGGTCTCTGGGTTGCTAGTGACACAACACTGCTATCTCACCAGGTGTACCTCTGGGTGTGCGTGGAGAGGAAGGTGGGTCCATCACTTAGCAGGGCTATGAAGACAGGCTTTGGAGTCAAAGGAGCCCAGGTTTAAACCCTGGAAGATAACTAACCACTGTGACTCTATTTCTCTTGTCTGTAAAATGAGGATAATTATATTTACCATATAGGATTGTAGGAAGGAATAAAATGGAGAAAAATAATAAAAATATCTGTGCATCTCTCAGCATAGTTTATGGCATATTATAAACACTCAGTAAATGGAAACTTTTAGTATTACTATTTCCGAGTGTTCTGCATGGAGTCTCAGGGCAGTAGGGGCAGCCAGCACCACTGTGGTCTCCTAACTCCAGAGGTCATGGAGATACAGACCCTACCAGAGGGAGGGAAGGCTCGACTGTTCTCACAGCCAGTGAGAATCCCCACCGTGCCCTCATCTGCGGGTTTCAATAAGTCCAGCAGACTGGGAGCTGGCAGGCCTGGGAATCTATCTAATCTGGAAAAGTCTAGAAGAAGCTAGACATGTACCCGAGTGAGGCTGGAGGAGGGCCAAGCCAGTCCTGTGGGAGCAGGTAAAAGGGCAGAGGCTAGAGGGAGGACATGGTGGCCATGAGGGCCAAGAAGGCAGTGCTGGTCCCGGGGCCGGATCATCTCCCTGGGTTTGTGACCAGGTGGTTAGTGGCATACCTGAACCCTTGTACACTGATTACAGCTGAGAGGGAAGGGCCTCTCTGGGAAAAGCTTGGGAAGAGAGCAGGGCCAAGACGATGCCCTCAGGGGAATGGTCACCTGGGAGTGTCACCTTCTCGCTTGCTTTGTCCAAGTGGATCCCTCCTCTCTACTCCCGCAACCCCGGCAGCGGCAGGCCACACTCCCGATGTATCTTGGCAGGCAGACCCCGGTTCACATTCTACTTTGATCTTCATTCTAGAAGAGGTCTGCCCACTGTCCCCACCCCCTAGGCCAGGTGGTCTCCATGAATAATCTGCTCTGATTGGCTAGGACCTTGCAGATTTGCTGAGGTCAGAGTGAAGGGAGGACCTACCATCGAAGATGAGGTGTCCATTGCAGCGGATGAAGTCTGGGTGCCGCCTTGGGTCTTATCTGGCGGCTGGGAGCCAGGCCGCACCTCGCTTGGCCCTGCACTGCCTCCCCTGGTGACAGCACTGGCGCTCCTGATATAAATCTGCCTCATAAACAGCTCAAAACCATCTCGGGGATCTCTGCAGGGAGGCTCCCTGCGTCGCTGCTCCCTGTCCCCGCATCTCCTCGTGTGTGCAGAGATCTATAAAGTGGAGCTGTCGTGACCATCAATTCCGGCTTATTAGCCAACCACATCACTCCCTCTCAGAGATTCCTTGTTTTTCTCTCTAGTGGAAAATGGCTCAACTTTGAACAAGAATAGAATTAAAAAGGGAGATTTTTATGGCTTAATTTTACAGGAGAATGTGCCTCTTCTCAAAATGAGCAAGAGCTTGCTCTCATACCGTTAGGCGTCCTCGGGCAGCTTCCACACAGGGCTGGTCACACCGGCGTGGCTCCTGGAGTTCCAGTCCTCTGGCCCCGCTCTGCAGAGGCCGGTGTGCAGGGGCGGGAGAGCGGCGCAGGGTCTTGGCCATGGCAGGAGTGGGTGGCCCCATCCTGGAGGGTCCAGGTGCTAGGCGAGGACATCTCAGCGGTGTGAACAACAGAGGCAAGGCCCACGGGGCCAGTGCTGGGTTGACGGCCAAGCGAGTGGCTGGACTCTGGAGCAGAGACACTGGGCTTGGGCCCAGGGCAGCCCTCTCCCAGGGCAGCTCGTGGAGGTGTGGTCCTTTTGGAGGACTGGGCTGTAGCATGAAGGCCTCTGCCCTGAGTTCGGTATCCCATGATGACGATGACGGTGTGACAGGAAGCATGTGTCATCTGTCTGGCATGCTGGCATGCTCTCTTCTCCCTCTTTTTGCCTTCTCCCCTCAGCAGTGTAAGTTCTGCATCCGTGTTGAGAGGAAGATGAGAACCGTAACTGGGTTGACGTGGCGTGTCCCTGTGTGCTGGGGAACACGAAAGGGAATTTACTCACCCAATGCCAATGGAATGGAATGCCCACTGTTGCCAGACACTGTGCGGGGCAGGGGGCAGGCGGCTGTGGGAAGGGCCAGGCTCTACCTTCAAGAGCTGTGGTCTAGGCACAGGGCCCCACCTGCCCTGCTTTTCTTAGGACATTCAGTGCTGACACTGGGGAGGTCCTGGGAAAGCAGGACGAGTCGGTCACCCTGTCTAGTCAGGATGGCAGTAAGGGGATGTTTCTTGTGGCATTTGGTGGCAACAAGGTGCTGGTTGGGAGGAAGGGAAAGTTTGCTAAGTATTTCTTTAATGAAATGTCTTCTGTTTGCCACATGAGATAAGAGACCCTCGATCTTGCAAGGGAAGGCTTCTAAGTGATGACTTCTTCCTCTTCCCTTATTCTATGACCAAGACACAGAGCAGAGAGGTCAAGTGGCTTGTCCGCGTTCATGCAGTGAGGAGGGGCAGAGCTGGGACCAGCACCTGAGTGCCCTCATCTTTCCCTAGAAACTATGCGGCCTTCTCAGCCTTGTCTTTCTTATCCCACCCACTCTTCACCTGTCTGCTCACCTGGACTCCTGTGGGTCAGGTGTGGACAAGCTGACAGCTGAGGGAGGGTGTGAGTGATGGGGAGAGAGGGGCACACCGGTGTGCTGCCACTGGGAGGCCCTGAGCAGTTCCTGGGAGAGAAGAGAAAAGAAGGGTGTCAGGAGGTCAGCATGTTGGGCCTGGAGGAATCACTTAATTACAGGGTAGAGAAACTGACAACTTCAGGAGACTGAATGCGAGGAATTAGGGCCATCAATGCAGGGGAAGGGAGGACAGGAGGACAAGAGGCTGCCTGGGGGTGAGAGGACCTGACTCTCCTTCAGGGGGAGAAGGTTTGTAAGAAAAAGGAACATTCTAATATCAGGGGCATGCGCATGTGTGTAACATGTAGGCTGTATGTCAAATAAGCAAACCTGTTGCCTTTGCTTTATTCCAAAAGCACTCCCTGAACACCTATCGTGTGTCAGACCATGGTCTACAGTCGGGAGACAGCCTAGTACCCAAACAAAGCCCCTGCTCTTGGGAGGCTTCATTACCGTGGAGGGAGACAGTAAACAAGTGCTAATATGATGCCATATGGTAGGTGTTCAGTTGTGGTCAAAAGAGTTTTCATATGAAAACTTTATGTTCAAAAGTCTTTCATGTGCTGGGAGGCCAAGGCGGGCGGATTGTTTGAGCTCAGGAGTTCGAAACCAGCCTGAGCAAGAGCGAGACCCCGTCTCTACTAAAAAATAGAAAGAAATTAATTGGACAACTAAAAATATATAGAAAAAACTAGCCGGGCATGGTGGCGCATGCCTGTAGTCCCAGCTACTCCGGAGGCTGACTGGGCAGGATTGCTTGAGCCCAGGAGTGTGAGGTTGCTGTGAGCTAGGCTGATGCCACGGCCCTCTAGCCCGGGCAACACGGTGAGACTCTGTTTCAAAAAAAAAAAAAAAAAAAGTCTTCCATGTGAAAATTGCGATCAGCAGGGTTTAGCTTATAAAACAAATATGACATTTTGATTCTGCTTAGAGAAAGACCATCAGGAGACCAGCTTACGGGGACCGGCGGCTCAAACCATCGTGGCTGTTACTGGGAGAAATTAAGATTGGTCCCCTCGGAAGGGGGAGAGACTGGGTAATTACATTCCGAATTAAGAAGGGAAGAGAAAACACCTGGGCACAACCCAGAGATCTGGGTAGTGAAACCCTGAGAACTCAGAGGAGCCCCCGGGGACGTGCAGAGAGACACGGGGATGCAGGCTTTATTGCTGGTGTTTAGTGGGGAGGACAGTGAATTTGTACCCGTATAGTGACCTTCTTGGGAGCTACCCATTATACTTATATGAAAGGAGAATAAAGACCATGTGCTATTTGTTTTAGCATGTATGGTATTACTTTTTAAATGCAATTAGCAAGTTTGTGTGTGTGTGTGTGTGTGTGTGTGTGTGTGTGTGTGTGTGTTAATATGAGTCTCTGTCAGTTTTCATGCCTAGGGAAAGCCCAGATGCTGGTCTTGATCACCATAAATAAGTACTAGCTAGAATAATTATTTGACTGTCAACCACAAATGTTTTAATTGCTGTTATAAAAATTGTATTCACAGCAGCAAAAAAAAAAAAATTGGAAAGTGTCTGATGAGCTTAAGAAGTTATTCCAGTCTTTCTCCCTCGTTAAAATTCCTCCCTCCACCTCCCTATCTCCATCCTTTTACTGCAGTTAAATAAGCTGGTCCCCTCCTCTCGGACCACAGCACTGTCCCCTCGGCCCCACAGGACATGTGCATGACTCACTGCTGTGTGCTCTGCCATTTAAATTTCTGATCCAATCTCTCCTCCTCAGAGAGGCTTCCTGACCCCTCCTTCTGGAACAGCTGCCACCATGCTGTCCTCTTAGCCCAAGTTGCTTTTCATCTTAGCACTTGCATGGAATTGTATCATTTCTTTGCTTCCATGTTTATCTGTTTCTCCCGTCACAGCATAAGCTCCATGAGGACAGAGACCTTGTCCACTTCTGCTCTGCCCTCAGTGCCTACAATAGTACCTGCCTGGTGGAAGAAGCTCAATAAGTATTTATTCCATTAAATACAAGAATGAGTGAATTCTACACCAATCTGTTTAACTTGATGGTTTTATTAAAATTCTAAGTATGAAGTGGATTTGGGAAAAGGCTCAACTCATTCCCCCATCCCCCTCTGGTGAGAGAGGAGAGCTGGAAATAGAATGGGAGAAGTTTCTGTAAATTTCTGGTAACCATAGAGACGGTGATTTTAGTTTATTAATCTCATGCTCTTAAGCAGGCTGGGGCCCCATGGTGATTTCTCCAAATTGCTCAGTGCTGGTTATCCCGCAGCCTTCCTCATTAACGAAGAGCAGGCCCATTCCTATCCTGCAGCACTTTAATTACCGACAAGCTGGAGCTCCATGCTATTATGCTCATGATTGCGTGTTCTAACCTGGCCGCGCCCCCCACTTTGGAGCAATGGCTTATGGTCACCAGCCGTGGACCCTCGGAGCCTTCAGTGGCAGGTGGTGGGTGAGGGCAGCCTCCTCTCCAAGCCCAGGGCCTGGGACAGGGGTAATTTCTGCCCTGTCCTTTCATTCAACTATACTGAAGAGGGGAGCTCAGTGCCTCTGGAACAGCATTTAGTTTCAGGCAGGGAAGGGCATTGGCAGTGGTTTCCAGCAGTGGTTTCCTACCCACCAAGGCTATGCTTGCAGGGGAGGCAGTTGCCCTTGGGAATCATGGCACTTATTGTCTGGCCTCTCGTGAGGTCTCATTTCAGCATTGAGGGTTCCTCTTCATATGAGGAATGGCATGCAGTCTTCTATGAGTTTGCCTCAAGTCCTTTGGGATTTGAGAGATTTCCAAATGGCTTCAGGGTTTCAGTGGGGCAAGGGGGAAGTGGGCCAGTTAGGGGCTGTGTCTTCCATGGCTATTTATCCTTTGAGGAGGAACTCTGGTGCAGATGTCAGAAGACCAGAGTTAGGATCCTGTCTCTGCAGCAAACTCACAGTGCAGCCATAGATGAGGACTCAACCTCTTTGCAACTTGGTGTCCTCATCTGTGAAATGGGATTGGACTTGGTCCTTCCCCCCCGTCATTAGTGTTGAGACTCTGACTCTACCTCCAACCTGGTTCTGGAAGCTGGCTCCCTGCAATGAATGAGCAGCAGGGAAGGCCCCAAGCAGTGTACCTTCTGGAGTGAAGGGGAGTACCAGTCTCTGGGAGGAGACTTACTTCTCTCCTGAAGCTGGATGCCTAAGGTCTGGTCTCACTCAGGTGTTTGTTGCCATTTTGGAAATACTAAGACTTTACTTTGGTTGCATTTTCTATCCCATTGGATTTAGAGACATTGACTCATTCTTCCAGTAAACACTCAGAGACTACCCTCCAACTACCATATGCTGCACAAGGTGCTCATGTTCAGCTGGAATAGTCACTGACAAATTCACGCTCAGTTGTGGGGCACAATGGTTATGGGACTTTCTGCTGCACGCTCAGGGCATATCTTAAGTGTATCAAAGAAGAGGCCTGGGGAAGAATCTGGACCCCAGAGCATGGATGAAAGCTGGAGCCAAGACGTGGGGTGGGTCAGTGCCCGGGTGACTGCAGCTGAGCCGCTGACAGATCTAAGAGCTTGGCCCTTCTTTTCAGGTGCCGCAACCTCTCGTTCCCTGACAGCCTGCCGGAGGTGAGCATCGTATTCATCTTTGTCAACGAAGCGCTCTCGGTGCTGCTGCGCTCCATCCACTCGGCCATCGAGCGCACGCCTCCACACCTGCTCAAAGAGATCATCCTGGTGGATGACAACAGCAGCAACGGTGAGTGTCGGAGCTCCCTGGGGCCCAGCCCCTGCTCCCTGGCTGATATCTGAGTGGACAGTTCAGCGTCCAGATTCTCATTTTCTTTAGACTCTCTGTAGCTTCTCTTTCTCTGAGGTGTCACCTTGGAGATGAGAAATTCTCGGTGGCCACTACTTTGGAAGGTTCACTATCATACGTGCACCCTCTCTGCCTCGTAGAGGGGCCTGGTCCTTAGGCTTCTCCTCACTGGCTGGCCACTCTCTCCTCCCACATTTCAGTGCAATATGACAAGGTAGAAGGCCTCACCAACTCCTCTTGTCCAGCCACCACCAGCTACCTGTTTCCCTTGGTGCACATTCCTTGGCCTCTGATTCTCCCCAGCCCCATATACCACTCCCATAATATTTTCCAAACTTGAAGACCATGTTTTGAGACAGTTTAAAAACCAGTGTTCTTGATAGGACCGTTTATATGGATGTGCCTCTGATAATGTGTGATTTTTCAAAACAGACTGCTGGGCCTCACTGTATCGCAGAGTCACGGAGCTTGTGTTATCTCCTGAGCCTTCTCTCTTGTATCTGGTAGTAAATTTCCCAGTGATTCTGTTGCTGTAATGAGAAGTTCAGATGGGCAATTTGTGATTTGTTATCAATTAAAGCTGAAACATATCAGATAATTGGAATGTATTTAATCTCACAAAGCAAATTTTTGTTTTCGTTCTATCATCATGTAGTAAGAAGTGCAGGGCAACGCTGCGATGGGGATTTAGAGCTTTCTGAAGGGCAGTGCTCAGGAATCGCTTGGCTCCTATTGTTCAACGAATGTGAAGGAAGGAAAAGCCATCAGGGATGGCAGCAAACAGACCATGTAGCTTTACAGGTGGTCGTCCATGATGAGCGAGGCAGGAAGGGGCCCAGCACCTGTCTCTGATGGCTGCCTACTGTCACCCAGTTGGGGACCCACAGAATGGATGCCTCGGAAAACCCGATTCCCTGGCAGCTGACAGCAGACAACCTGACCAGCCCGCCCCTGCACCCCCCTCGGAAGACCCCCCCACTTGTTACAGTGTAAGGAGGCACAGGGAGGAGGAGCCATCCTCCAAGGACAAGGACATCCCCAAGCAAGAGCCATCCCTAGGCCCCATTATGCACGTCCTAATGTGACAAGAGAGGTGAGAACAGAGCCCCAGGAGGAGGCAATCTTGGAGCCTTTTGTTTCCTCCCTGTGGCAAGAACATTCTCATGTCCTTGAGGATGCCATTTTGTCTCTAAGCCATATGGGAATAGCTGACATTGAGTTTGAGAAATTTAGATAAAGAAAGTGAGTCAGATATAGAGAATTTCCTATTAGGAAGTTAAAGAGTTTGGACTTCATTTTGTAAATGGCAGTAACCACGGAAAGCTTTTGGTTAAGGAGGAATTATGGGGGCAGAGCTGGGCAGTGGAGAGATTGGGACGTGCTTTATGATATTGGCTGGGGAGAGGGGCATCTGGAAGGAGGGAAATGGATGAGGAGGCTGTTGTGGCAGCACAGACCAGATGAGAAGTCAGGGGCCTGGAGTGGTGGTGGGTGGGTGTGGGCACTGAGGGCAAGATGTAGGCCTGACAGATGTCATGAAGGGGGACCTATTGGACCTCTTGACTAAGAGGACATGGGCAAGAGCCAAAGGAGGGCAGGTCAGTGGCGACTCAGAGGAGGGTGGTGCGATGGTGGGCAGGAGGAGCAATGCGTGGGCACAGGAGTCCTTTGTCAGGGATGCAGATGAGAATCACCTATGGGAGCTTTTGAAGACAAAGCTCTAGAGGGTCATGGTGATGGTACAGTTAAGTACCTCACTCATGGTGGTGGTGACACAGAGCTGCACATGTGATCAAACTGCATGGAGCTATACATGCACATACAAAGGAGTGCCTGTGTAACTAGAGAGAGCTGAACAAGCTCTGTGGATTATAGCAACGTCGATGTCCTGGTTTTGATATCGTACTATGGTTGTGGAAGATGTTACCATTGGGGGAGGCTGGATGAAGGCTGCACGGGAGCTTCCTGTACCTTTTCGTGAATCTATAATTCTTAATATTTCAAAATAGTAAGTTGAAACAAACAAACAAAAAGCTCTCCCAGAAGATTCTAAGTAGACATCACTGTTTTAAAAAGCATTCTTACTGTTTCACAGATCTGGTCGAGAAGCTATAGTTTAATGAATAAGATGTAGCTTCCTTTCTGTACATGTTGAGTTTCCAGTGCATGGTGTGAAGGGAAAGAACTCTGGACTGAAGTCTGAAGTCATGGATTCTAGGACCCTCTCTGCTGTGGATAAGAGACCATGGAAAAGCCCCCACCCCCTCAGGGTCTGTTTCTCCCTCTATGAAATGGGGATGACAGTCTGCCTTGCCTACCTCCCTGCCTCCCCTGTCTGAAATGGTAACCTTTGTGCCTGACAATTGACTGTGGACAGTATTGCCTTCCCATCTCCCACCCCATTCCAGGAGATGGGCGCGTAGCCAGCCCACTGCATGACCTTGCTCAAGATAGCAAAATGTGTGAATATGGATTTGGAGTCTTGTGTACGGACTAAGTAAAGCCACTGACTGGGGGGACAGGGTGTCAAAAGAGGAGAGGGAGAACATAAAACAGAAGCTTAAGACAGTACTGAGTGTAAGATATTTGGGAGTCAGGAGGAAGAGGGTTAGCAGGTGAGAGACAGAGAAAGAACGGTGGGGAGAATCTGAAGACATCACAGTGTCCATGGATGGAGAGAGTTCTGGAATAAGAGTCATCTATTCTCATGAACCCACAGACAGGAGGAAGGACATGAGTCCGAGAAGAAGCCCCCAGATCTGGAAGGTACAGATCGTGGAAACCTCAGCGACAAGCCTTAGCGGAATGTTGGGGACAGGGGATGAAGCCAGATGAAGACGAAGAGCTGGCAGTGAGGGGAAATTTTCCTGTCGGGGATTTTGACTGTGCAAGAGAATCACAAACTCAGGCAGGAACTGGAGCAAAGTTTTCCAAAAATAAAAATAAAAAATTACCATAATCTATAGCAAGGAATGCATTTACATCATGGCCCAGGATGGCACACACACACACACACACACACACACACACACGAATGAAACAAAACTTTTAAGAAAAAGTACTTCCCAGTGTAATGTGCAAAGCACTCTGCTATTCTCCATTATATTCTGTTCTAAGCTATTCAGTTCTATTGTGTTTTATTTTATTCCACTTCTCTCTTCTTGCAAAGGCAGGTTATTCTGGAGACCCTGAAGGCATATCAGAATCACTTGGAGAGCTTTTAAGAAATTGGGCCCAGGCCTTGCCTCTAGTGATTTAATGGGATTTAATCTAGTGATTTAATGAGTCTCCTGAGGCCGAGGTTTGGAGCGGGGCCTCTGAGGAGGAAGAAGAAGAGGAGACCCAGGGCACAGAAGCAAGATTACCTGTGGCAAGAAAGGGCTCATCTTTGTCACGCTCAGGAGGGACACTGGAGGTAGTGAGGGTGCCGCGGTGGGTGTGAGTACAGGAGCAGGCTCAGCCCCGGCACCCGTGGCGGGCGGGGCCTGGGGTGGAGGGGGTGGACATGTGGGAAGGGGTCTGGCGCGGGCTAGAGTGCCCCTGTGTGGAACGGGGGTCCCCAAGGCCAGCCTGAGCGGAACTCTTGAGAGGGGAGAGCTCTTAGAGGAACGGATCCCTCTCGAGCCTTAGGACACGGCCGAAGGCCTCCGCCAGGCTCAGCCTGACTTGGAGGAAAGTGGCCATGGCCAGGCCCTGCGCAGGCTCCACTTCGGGGGCTTGCTTCTCTTGGGCTTCCTCTCAGTGTGCACAAGACTTTCACTTATTTCAAGTCAGCTCAGTTCAACAAACACTTCTGGAGAACCCAGCCTGGGCCAAGGGCATGAGTGGATCGATGGATCAGATCTAGTCCCTGCTGTCGCAGCAGAGGTCTGCGAATAGATACAAAATGGGGATGCACCGTCACAGGGCTTGATTTCCAGCCTCGTTCTGCCACTTCCTGGCCATGGGTGCGCAGGCATCAGTTTGCTGATGCGTCGTGTGGGGACAGTGGGCCCTGCCTCGCCCTGCCTGGCTCATAGTCACTGAGGGTAACGTGAAGTAACAGGAGTGAAGGTACCGTGTACACGACAGGGTGCTCAGGGTGCCCTCAGGGTGAGCGAAAATGACAGTGATAAAAATAACAACAGCCACGGTGATAATAATAATGACAATGGCTGACACGCAGCCACTGTTTAAAAGCAGCGTGTTCTGGTGGGAAGAGCGCAGAGTTTGGCATTCGTCCAGTGTCTGAGTTCCAGCTCTTTCTAGCTTCCTGCTAGCTGTGTGTTCTTACCCTCTGCGAACCCTATTCTCCTTATCTATAAAATTGAGATGTATAATTTCTACCTCAGGGATTGTTGGGAGGCTTGAGCCAGATAACACGCGATGGAAGAGATGTTGGTGTTTAAAACTCTAACGTACGTGGGAGGGTAGAGCTGTCAGAACGTCTTCTTTCCTGAGCCTTCCTTCCCAGGCATTCATGACGGGTCCGCGTGTGCTGGCGCCTTGTCTGTCCCCAGGCCCTGCTCAGCCACACGCACGCTGCGCTGGAGTCAGGCCTGTGCTTTCTCACACACAGCGAAGAGGTGGTCAGTTACTGCTGTCTCCACCCGGTCCTCTCTAAGCAATCTCTCGGGAGCCGGAGGCTGAAGTTTCTGCAAGTGGTCCTTGTGTAGGAGTCCTGGTCCCTGTTCTCTGCCTCCTCAAAAACTTCCCAAGAAAGCTCCACTTTTCCAGGGGCCGGTTCCCGTGTACCATGCTGTCCCTCGGCTGCAGCAGTCTCAGACTTTAGTGTTTGAGCTTGATTAAAAGAATGGGGGTTCGTACCAGGCACACTCCTGTGTCAGGACATTGGCCCCTGCTGTTTCCCCCACCTGATGCTCGTACCCCCACATCTGCACAGCTCTCTCCTTTACCTCTTTATGCCTTTGTTTAAATGCCACTTTCTCACTAGGGCTGTCACTGAATTGCTCCATTTAAATGGCAGCCCTCCTCCCGGTCACTCATCACCGGCCCTTCTTTTCCTACACATCTCCTCCCGCCATCTGATGCACTGTACGCGCCTGTTTACTCTCCTGACTTATTTACACATTTCCCTCCACCAGTGTGTAAGTTCCATGAAGACAGAGGCATTTGTTTTGCCCCCTGCTGCACCTAGAGTAGTGCCTGATACTTGTAGGTGTTCAATAACTCTCGATGCAGTGAAAGAACAAACGCATTTTGATTCTGTAGGTCTGGGGCGAGGCCTGAAACGTGCATGTTAATGAGCCTCCCAGGGCCGTCTGATTCTCTGTGGAGCACTGTTCTCACTGCTGTCCCCCATCTGTGCTGCAGCCGAGGGGCCTGGGACAGCTGCCGCCTCCTCAGCAACCCCAGCCAGCCTGGGGCAGCTGGCACGGCTGGGTGGAGTCTTTCTCCCTGGGGTGGGGCCCTTGGGACTGCCCTGCTGTGTCCCAGGGAGATGTCATGAATGTGGGGTGGAGCGCAGAGCAGAAGGGAAGATTCTCTTCCTGCTACCCCAACCTGGCCTGAACTTGTTCCCATCCTTGGAGTCAGACGAGCAACCCTGAGCCTCCCCCTTCCTTGTCACCCACCCTCCCAAGCATTCTGCAGCTCTGAGGCCATATTTCCCCTCCCCTGCCTCTCCTCCTTGTTATCTCAAGAAAATGGTGGGAACACAGCTCTGAGCCTCCTGGTTTCAATTACCACGCTTTTCAGAGAATCCCAATGGGCAATATCTTTAGCTGGGACTGAATGATTCAGCCTCCACCAGACTTCAAGAGGGAGAGAGGCACCAGGATTTTCAGCCAATAGCGTCATCTCTGCCTTTGACTTTTAGCATTCATTTACTTAAGAATTTATTCATCCATTCCTTCATTTCTTCAGTCCTTCAGCAGGTTTTTGATGGCCATGTACTTTGGACCGAGCACCCGGCTAAGCATGTGGGGAGCTCATTCATGTGACACCGGTATTCCTGTGCCTGGCACCGAGCAGGTGCCTAGGAAACACCAGCCCTTTCAGGTTCCCTCACCAGCTGTCCCAGAGTCACCCCATCCCACAATTCAGCATCTCCACTTCTTGGAAGAAAAAAACATTTTCTTTGCTGTACTTGGTGTTTCTGTTTCCTTTTTGATCTTGTGTCCTCATTCGATAAACATAAAAATTATACACCCTTCTTTTATGCTACTTGAAATTTCAAAATTAATCCGAGTTGTGTGATTAAAAGCACATCAAAGCAATGGTAATATCAAATATTCTTTTAAGACTCCCATATCCCATCCCCTGGAGATTTCTTTCTGTTGTTGGTTGGCAGTGCCTTGCTCAACCTAAATCCAGCCCGATACTTGTCTTCTGCTGCTGTTTGCAAACGAGAGAATGGCCCCTTCCCAGCACGTCACATACTTGAAGGCTGGGATTGAATTGCCTCTCTCCTCCTGCCCACGGATCTCCTTTGCTCGCACATCTGGTCTTCATGCTGGCCATGCTTGCTCAAAGCCTTTCACATCTGTTGCCAGAAGAAGGCGTGGAAATGGGTGAGCTTTGAGAGATGAGCAGAAGGGAGCTGTCCCTCCCCTGCCACAGCCCTGGAAGGACAGACAGATGGGCAAAGGCCAGCAGAACCCAAGATCAGCCAGTTAAACCCCAGTTGGCTCTCAGGAGGAAACTGAGGACCTGCGCAGGGCACAAACCCACTAGAATGCCACAGTCTGTGTACGGCAGAGCTGAGCCAGGACCCTGGGTCTCCTGACTGCGGCCAGGCTCCTCCCTCCCCCGCCCCCACCCCGTGCTGATCCCCTGTCCCGCCCAGCGTCCAGCTCTTTCTGCTTGTCTGCACCATGTGTGGGCATGGTGGCCCACAGCCCAACAGCCCTGGTTTGGGTCACGGTGGCTCCTGGGCATTTGCTCTGCGTGGCTGTCTTCTGGGCGTGAATGTCCTCTCACCCCTCTTTGCCCAGTTCCAGGCTTCGAAGGTCAGCTCTGCTGCCACTGCTTCCAGAAAGTCTTCCATCGCTCCCCATCCTGCCCTGCGCCAGCTGCTGCCACACGTTTTGGCTCCTCCCTATCACACCGTGTTTTACCTGGTTATTGACGCACTGAATTACAGTGAGTAGTTTCGTACAGACCAGCCAAAGTGACCAGTGTGAGAGGAGCGCAGTCCTGGTCATCTCAGTACCCCAACAACCGGCCTAGTGTTGAGCTCACAGTAGTCACTCAATCACTTGTGTTGACAAAAGAATAGTCACAGTCCCTCAGGGAAGTAGATGTGGTCACTATCTCCATTTCATAGATGAGGAAGCTAAGTTTCAGAGAGGTTAAAAAAAAGTGACCAGGCCCAAGGCCACATAGCCCGGAAGTGGTAGGACAGGAATTCAAACCCAAGTCTGCTGGTCCTGGCACCTATGTCTCGTCTACTCAGCACACTGCAGAGAGCCTGGGAGGTACGTGGACACAGGTTCCTTCCTCTCTGGCTCTTCCCGACAGCCAGCCCACCCCACCGGGTAGATCAGAACTAGGATGGCTGCCACATGCACTAAAATGCCGGACCTGGGTCCTGGAGTCCCAGTATAGTTTAGCCTCCCTGGTCCTCCTCTTGGGTACAGGTGACAGCTGGGGTCCTCGATCTGCTTCAGTGTGGGGGCAGCAGGCGGCCTTGGCCAGGAAGGGTTCCCTAGGCTGACTTCCAGGTGACTGTCTATACTGCCACATGGGTGGCTGCCTCTGGCCAGGGCTGGAGTTTGACCCCCACTTCTCCAGGCCTGGGCCTCAGACTGGAGTGACTCCCAGTGCTCTGGGTAGAGAGTCCTGACCAGGCACCCCCAGATCATTTAGCTAAGTATGTGCCAGAACTGTTCTAAGATATTTCATGTAAATTAATTAGTGCCTATGATAGCAGTAAAGGACCATTATCAATGTCACTTTATGTAACAAGGAAACAGGCACAGAGAAGTTAAGGAACTTGTCCAAAGTCACACAGAGGTGCCATTTTAAACCAGGCTGTCTGGTTTCAGAGCCTGCACTCTTGGCCATTAAATTGGCTGCCTCTGGTGCACTATGGGTCTCAGACTCCAAATGACTTATTTGAACTTTGTCCTCAGGCTTTTCCTCCATCCCCTCTGGAGAGAGATGTTAGGCAGCAGGGCCAGTGAAGTAGGAGACAAAGAAGGAACTTCAGAGAAGGGCGTGGCTGCCTCCTGGCCTGAAGCTTTGCCTGGAGCTTTGCCTGCGGTTCAATAAGAAGGGGAGACTGTTACACAGACGCTTCTAGGCTTTTGTCTGGTGAGAGGTAATTGAAGAGTTGGCAGCCATACTTTAGGTCACCTTGTGAGAGTGAGGCAGCTTCCTATTCCCTTTGAAATAGGGAGAAATTGGCATGCCCATGTGTGTGCACGCATGTGTGTACATGATTGGACATGTATTTGCATATGTATGGGTGTGAACACTGTGTTTGTGTGTGCACATGTACATATTTGTATGTGTTCATGTGTATGTGTGCATTCTGTGCATGTAAGCACGTGTTTTGTGGGTCTGTGTGTGTGTGCACATGTGTATTTATGCATGTGAGTGCATGTGTTCACATGCACATATGTGTGTGCATGTGTGCATGCATGTATACGTTCATGCATGCATGTGCATGCTGTTTCTGTGTGATGTGCACGCTGTTTGTGTGTGTGTGTATGTGTGTGTGTGTATCTGTGTATGAGTGTGCTTGTGAGTGGATGTGGACCTGCGTGTGTGCAGTTAGGCAGTGGTGAGCATGTGTAAGCAGTGTGTGCAAGTACGCACATGCACGTGTGTATTTGTGCATGCAAGTGCATGCGTGTATTCATGTGCACTAATGTATGCGTGTGTACATGCATGTGTACATGCATGTGTGTGTTCATACATGCATGTGCACACTGTGTGAGTATGAGTGTGCTTGTGTGTGGATGTGGACCTGTATGTGTGCAGTTAGGCAGTGGCGAGCATGTGTAAGCAGTGTGTGCGAGCACACAGGCAAGTGGGCTTGTGTGTGCTTGCGTGAGCAGTGGTGTTTCAGTCCCCATCAACAGTGGGTTGAGCCTCTTCCACTACCCACCGCTACCTGGAGCCGCCTTCAAAATCCTGATGAATGACAAATAATTGCACAACTGTGAATCATTGTTCTTTTTAATTCTTGGTAAGAAAATCACAGTGTAGTGATGAAATAGAATCAGAGCTCCCCAGATTGCTTGCCTCCAGCTGCTGGGTCCCCCTCCACCCCCCCAAAACCCCCATATCCCTTGGCCCAGAGCCTGCCTAATCATTGTTTAATGTTTCAAAGATGCTGTCCTACACAAGAGATACTCATTCCAGGCTGTAAAACTACAACAGCTTTGCATGCAGCTGGAATAATTGCAAAAATTTTAAAAAGCAGAGAAAAAGAATGGTCCGACGGTATTGTGCTTTATGAAGCTTAAAAAATCCCATATAGCTAATTGAATTACGACCGAGACTCAGGCAGCTTAAAGATGTTTACACAGCCTAGCACATGGGCTGCCAGCCTGCTCAGCCAAAGGCTCCTTATCACTGCCCACCCCTATGCCTTTGACCAGTGCGACCAGGCTGACCCGCAATACTGGCAGTAGGTATCCAGTAACCTTGAGGTGCCGCAGCCCAGGACTGTATTCTGCCAAGAGTTCTGGATGCTCTTTCCTTTGCTTCTTACTGCCTGGGGTTGCCTCTACCTGACACACTGTTTACCATCAGACCTGGGAGTTCCTCTTGGGCATGGCCACAGCTATGTCTCCCCAGGTGGCGTCCAGCAGCACTCTCCCAAGCCGTTGCCTTAATGCGCTGTACGACTCTTGAGTTCCTGGCACTCCGAGTATCAAATGCCTGTCTCTCCCTGCTGACTCAAGCCCCGACTCCAGGCCTGGGCCCTGCTTTGATTAGTGATCTGGCAGAAAGGAATCAGATATATATATCCCTGACAGATTCAGCTGTGTTGCTCTCTGACCCTACCTCCCAGGGCTGCCACACGTGGTTCTGCAGGTCATGCCCTTTACCACGGCACCCAGGCCAGGGGCACATGAGGGCTAAAATGTAGTCCATGACCTCCATTTGCTAGGTCATGCATCCTGGTATGCGTCTGTCTCAGAAGTGCCTTCTCTAATTGGGTGGCCCAGAGGGGGTGCCTTTCTGTAATGCACATAAAAGTGCCATGTGCTAGTAGTCCAGCCAGTCCTGACCTCTGCAGAGTCTCTGGAGAGCAAAAGTCTCTTCTTCCCAGTGGGTGGCCTCACCTTGATAGAGTTGCTGCAGCCTGGGATGACTTCCCTGCACCTGGTGCCCTCCAGCCCCAGCTTCCTTCAACCTTCTCTGAGTTGGTCCTACATTTGATCTGCCTCTGTTCCCCACCAATCTGCAGTTCTCTGCTGGAAGGAAGCCTTGCTCTGACACCCACCTCATCCCCTTTGTTGGGCCCTGGCTCCCCAGCTAGCTCTGGCCAACCCTCTTCCTTGAGGGGGCTCTGTTCCCTGTACTACCAAACCGAGGGTACCATGGTCTGATCCACCTGGCTTTCTGCATCCTGGAGGCTGGGCCCCCACTGATAAGCTCCTCCCCTTGAAATGGGCATCCTTAGTTGGTGATGCCTGAGTGTGCAGGCCCCTGGGGACTCTGCCTCTTTGTGGACCAGCCCCAGAGCCCAGTCAGCTCTTGAGTTCTCTGACCCTACCAGCCTCTTCTCTGTCCCTACCAGCCACCCTGCTGAGGTCCCAGCATGCTGCACCGCTGCGCCTGCCTGAATCTGGCAACAGTGTGGGTAGCCCATCACTCCTCTTGGCCACTTATCCTTACCCTGATCAAGGAAGCTGTTTTAGGGAATCAGGAACTCCCAAACACATCCCTGTTAACCAAGGACAGCACCTGGGAGGAGGACAAAAGGCCTGCCTTCTTAGCTCACGAGCTCCCTCTGAGCAATCTGCAGCAAGAGGCTTTGGACCATTGTGCTTTACACACTAGCCAAGGTGACCAGTTTTTGATAAACAAAGCTGGCAGGAATCAGATACAAAAAGGCCTCTTCCTTTGGGCAGCTGTGTGGCCATCTGTCGAAGGGGAAATTCCCAGGACTGGAGCTTAGAGCTGAGTATGGGGGGAGTAGGGAGGGGTGTCTCCTGCCCTCAGGTGAGGGCCCTGCTGCCAGCAGCTGGGATCAAGCTGTCCCTGGGCAAGGCCAGAGAACACAGCCCGGGCCCTCGGTGCAGCCAGCAGGCAAAGTCTCCTTGTCAGTGCCTGGCCCTCAGCCTATCTTGCTCAGCAGCTTGAAAAGACAAACTAGTGCTAACAACAAGTGCAGCCGAACACAGGGCGCTTCTCACGAGCTGGGGCCCTCCCTCGGCTTGCCCAGATATTTAAAACAGTGCGAAACGCAACCAATCAAATACTTCCTACTGGTATCGAATCTCTGGAGTATGGAATGTCTTCTGGTAGAATCGATTTCCCGAAAGGCAGTCCCGAGCCATGCAGTGCCCCAGGTGGCCTCCAGTAGCTCCAGAGCCTCAGCGCTCAGCAAACAGAGCAGCCTGTGGAGGAGAGCTGGATCCTGCGGCCACTCCAGCTGCCGCGCTCATCTGTCCCATGTAATTAGCCTTCGGAGCTCCCCCTAGTTTGATGGTGAGGGCGGGAGGTTGCGCCGGAGACAGTGCTGGGAGTTGGGGAAGTGCCTACAAATGACTGGAGCCTGAGGGTCCCACCGCAGGTACGGGACCACCTAAGCTGCATAGCAACAGAAATCTGCTTTCTCAGGATGGGAGCTGGGGGAGGCAGTTTTGGGGGGATTTTATTTGTTTTGTTTTTTGTTTTTTATCAAGCTCTAATCCACTCTCAGGAGCCCTAAATTGGGGAAGCAAATCTTTTTTCAGGCCCACAGAGACTTAGGCCCCTTCTGCTCCTACAGTCATTCATTCAACAAGTCGAGTACCAGGCTCGAGGCTCTGCAAGGGGGAGGCAGCAGTGGACCAGATGTGGGGCTCACTTTAGTCCAAGGATGACGGCAGGCAAGGAGGCAGACTCTACAGCCCTCATTTGACACAGATGTCAACTGCGCAGTTTCTAGTTGTTTTTAGGAGCTCACAGCCCAAAAGCCCAAGGCATAAGTAGAATTTTAGGAAGAGAGGCTCTTGAATAGAAAGAAACCACAGAGGGGGAGTCGAGGCCAGCCTACAGAGGGGTGTCCCAGCTAGGCCCCCCTTGAGATGGCTGCAATGAGAGAAATCCCAGGAATTGTATTGACACAAAGGTTTTTATTGCACTTATATTTTTTGTATTAAAGTTTGCATGGCTTCTAATAAAAGATTAAAACAAAAAAAAGAGAAATAAACCACAGAAATGCCAGATCCGTGAGCAGGAAGGCTTTTTTCTTAAGCAATCACTAACGGAAGTTTTCCTGGAAAACCCTATGGTTGACTCCGACCCCTTCTGTGCTGCTAAAGTGGGGCTTGGTCTCTAGCCAGGCAGAGAAAACATGGCCTGTGTACTGAGTTGTGTGGTTCCCCTTGTTTTGTCCATCCCTGGTCCCTAGACGGTGACTTCCAATGGCCTCCCCTGGCTTAGGTGGTTCTCCACGGAGCACCTGACCTTCAGTTGGGGTGGGCGACCTGGTTCACTTTGTGGGTCCCTCCCTCACTTAGGTGGGCTTCCCACAAGGGGCACTGGGCAGCTTGGGGCAGGCAGCCCTTAAATCTAGTCCAAGTTCCTCATTTGACTAGAGAGAAAACTGGGCTCCAAAGAAGTTAAGTGAGTTTCCCAGCATCATACACGTAGTTCATGGCAGCACCTAGAGAGCACCCTGGTCCAGTGCTTTGCTAGCCGGACTCATTGATTCAACACATATTCATAGAGTGCATTCGCATTGTCGGCCATCACACTCAGCACAGCATCTAGGGATGGATGAGAAACAGTCTCTGTCCCCAGAGAGCTGGCAGCCTGGTGTAGATGATAACACACAAATAACCAAAGCACACAGTGCCAGGTTCTAAGTGCCGTGAGCCACAGGTGGAGGGAGAGTGTGCTGGAGAAGCCCAGAGGAGAAGGCTCATCACTGTGGGAGGGCTTCCTGGAGGAGTTGGCATTTGAGCTGGACCTTGGGGATTGAATGGAAGTGGGTAAATGGAGACGGGTCTGGAGGAAGACAGAACCTGCCTTTGCATTTGAACCTTCCTAATTAGATTTTAGGGAAAGAATCAACGTGATAATTTATTGGGCACCTATTGTGTTCCAGGCACTGTGCTAGATACTTTTACACACGGTCTTAAAATTTTTCCAGTATTTCTCCCCATCTTGTAGATGAGGAAACTGAGATTCAGCAGTAACTTGACCCTTGAATAGAGGCCTTTCCTCCTTTAATTCCTTCTTCTCTCTTCCCCGCAAAGCCTTACCCAATGCCTTGGGCCCCGTGAGTCCTCAGTGAGAGAATCCGATGATTGAGTGGGAACAGACAGAGAGGTGGGGATAGGGGGTTTGCAAAGTCATAGGAAAGGCAGCACCCTGTTCCTTGACAACACAGCTGAGCACAGAGCTAGTTAGGATTTCCATTGTCAGAATAAATGTCTCACCACCCATATGTACACCCCACCCCTAGGCTGGTATATTAGCAGCCTAAGAAAATACTGATAAGAGCTATTTGTTTTAGCTATGCGTCTTTGTGTGTTAGTTCACTTAACCCTAAGAACCCCCGCACAAGGCAGGTCTTCGTATTACTAAACTCGTTTCACAGATGAGAACACTGAGGCTCAGGGAAGCTTCAGGTTACACAGCTGGGAATGGCGGAGCCAGCGTTCGACCCCGAATTGGATCCAGCCCCAGAGCCTAAACGCTTAACCCTGTCACTATCCTCAGGGTCCTAAACTCAGTCACCCACCAAGGCTGGACAGACAGCTTGAAGTGGGGAGGTGGGCCGGATGCAAGGCAGCAAGGAGTGGTGGGGACTGTGGTGACCAAGAGAGCGAGCCCGACCTCTGCCGAGTCCATGCCGAGTCCACGCACCTCCAGCCTACTGCCGGCCTGCAAGCACCGGCCAGTTTTTTCAAGTCGGAAGCCCACACTTTTATGTTTGGTTGGCTGAACAAACCACAGGGGCAGGTCAGCTGTGGCCCTGGGCCACCTGTCTGCAGCTCCCGCCGTATTCACTCCCACTTTGAGAAACAGGCTTCTCTTGAAATGCTCTTTATCTTAGGTGTCCCTGGTAAAACGCCCTCTTGTGCTCTCTCCCCTTCTCATAATTGCCCATTTTCCACGTCTCAGAAAGCAGCCACCCCAGGCAGGCTGAGTTAGCCGCTCCTTCGAGCAGCTCCCCTTCACGGTGTGCACAGTTTGAGCCCATCGTGGGGCATTGGCCGGACAGTTCAGATTGGGCGAGGCCCCTTCTGGGCTGAACAGCCCTTTCAGAAAAGCACACAGTCTTGCAGTCATGGTGTGGATTCTGTCCCTAGGTGGTGGGCCATTCTTGGAGAGTGACTTCCCTGCAACTGGAGACCTTGAAAGCAGCTTGAATCAGGTCCCCTGATCCAGGCCAGGAGTCGAAGCAGAGGCGACCAGTGGCTGGGAATGCCCACCAGGCCGTGGAGGAGTGAGACGGCGGGAGGGTCACTCAGGGCTGCTCAGTGGGGCTCATCCCAGCAGGACTCCTGCCAGGAGTGGGAGTTGGGGGCGTAACAGGGCTCAGGCGGCTGTCATGGTGACGTGCTGCTGCTCACCAGGCTGGCCCTAGCTTGCCTAATTGCCTTCCCCTGTGCTGCTCCCACTCCCTGCACTGCCGTGGCCTGCTAGCCTGGGGGTGACTGTGGGTGTGTCTGTGGCAGTTGTGGCTGCGGCGGCGGCTGCATCTGTAAATAACCACAGAGCGCCAAGGCCAAGCGAGACCCAGGAATAAATCTCAGGCCCCATGTCTCTCTCATCTAAGGGAAGAAGTGTGAGTTGGAGCTGTACAAAACCAAATCTTTAAAGCTCTTCTCACCTGGTGAATCTGATGGGGTGACAGCAATGAATTAGAAATTAGATCAGAGCTCAAGCATTTACATGGGCTCCGAGCCAAATGGAGATTAAAAAGAGTGTCTCCGGCGGGGTTAATGGTGGAGGTGAGGCTCCTAGCTTTCCCTGGCAGAGCGTCCCGACCCGGATGTCAGAGGGGAATCGATGGCAGGGTCCCGCTGGTGGGGTCAGGAGGTGCAGAGAGGGTTCCCACCAGACAGGGGGGAAGAATTAACTTGACACCAGGTGACATCCGCTGATATGACAGAAAATTCCAGCAATGCAGGGCAGACTTCGGTGCCAGACTGCCTAGCGGCAGCATCAACCTGCCACATTCCCCTAAGGTGCTTAGACGCTGAAGAAAGGAACATGTTCCCCTGCATTGAAGGAGGCTTCTGGCTAAGTCACAGGCCCCCTTTCTGTGGACTGACTGTGTCTGCAAGCTTGTCTGTGTTTCATTTGTTTCATTTGTCTTAAAAATGAAAACTAATGAAGAGAATCAAAGAAAACAAAGTTGTTTCCTGAGTGTTCCTGACCAGGGCTGCTCAGACACGAGGCTGAGATATTGGTTGAAGTGATTTTATATTCTCTGAAAAGAACATTCAAGGTGTTGTTCAGTCTTTCTGGAGGGAGTTTGCTCAGTCTGAGGTGCCCAATTGCTGCCCTCTAGACCAAGGTACTCCATATTCCTGCGACATACGAGGCCTGCGGTGGGTAGCAGTCCTGGTTGCTGAATTCCTGAATTCTATGTGGCAGAAAACACAAATGCCACCTCCTGCTTTGCAGTCACTAGAAAGAAGATGGAGGAGGCGTGGACACATGGGCTGGGAGGACATACAGGTGAGGGGGTGAGGGGACTGCACAGATGATTTATTCTTTTCCATGCCATGATGTAGGTATTTTTTGCCCATTTTAGAGATGAAGGAGCTGATGGTCAGAGTAGCTGAGTCACCAACGTACTCCCTGCAAGATGGTGGCAGAGCTGGGGACTGAACCCACATTTCCCAGCTCCAGGTTCAATATGTCTCTCTTTTCCATTCTTGCATTTCCCACTAGACTCTTTTTGTTTTTACTTATTTATTATTTTGACTGCCTGCCTTGTACCTAGAGACAGACTCACATGGGCTTGGAGGAATTGCTTATATAAATAAGTGGCTAGATGAAGACCCATTTTTTTTTTTCATTCAGTAAATATTTGTTGATCACTGTGTAGGTAGAATTCTACACTGGCTCCCCTAAGATTCTTGGCCCCTGGTATGTACTTACTTCTCCCAGTTACTCAATTGAATACTAATCTGGGGTTCAATCTACTGTGAGGGGACTTGGCTGATGTACTTAAGGTCCCCAATCAGTTTGGCAGGCCTGACCTAATCACACGGGCCCTCTGAAAAGCAGAGTTTTCTCCAGCTGGTGCGTCTCACAAAGACGCACTCTGGTGGCCTGAAAGAATGCGGACATCTGTGCTGTGGACTGTCTATGGGGGCCATGGGGCAGGGTGCCATGGGCAGCCTCTCAGGCAGGCCCTGGCTAACGGCCAGCAGGAAAACAGGAATGTCCAGCCCCTGCAACTGCAAGGAAATGATTGTGCCAGCAACCAGTAAGTAAGCCTTGAAAGGGACCCTGAACCCCAGTCGAGAGCTACAGCACCAGCCAACACCTCTATTTCAGCCCAGTGAAACCCTGAACAGAGTATTCATCTATGCTGTACTTGGACTTAGGACCTACAGAGACTGTGAGATAATAAATCTATGTTAAGCAACCAAGTTTGTGGTCTATTGTTATTCAGCAATAGAAAACAAATCCATCACCTACAGAGTGCCAGGCCACTGTGCTACATGCTGGGAATATGACACTGACATGGTCCCTGCTCTCACAGAGCTCACAGTCTGGGGTTGAAGACAGACAAGAAACAAATCAAATTATTACAGGCCATGATAAATGCCTTAAAAGATAGAAATAGAATTATATGAAATAAATCAAATGTGGGGAGTGGTCATGCTTCAGATTAGATGATTAGAGATGGCCTCTCTGGGCTGAAAAGGATGAAAGGAGAGAGCCACGTGAAGAGCATGGCAAAGTGTTCCAGGCAGAGGGAATAGCACATGCAAAGACTTTGAGGTGGGAGAGAGCTTGACATATTCTCAGAGCCACAGGAAGCCAACTGTGGCTGGAGGGAGGAAGGAGGAGGATGGCTTGAAATGGTGTTGAAGACTTAGGCAGAGGTCTCATCGTGTAGGACCTTGTAGGATGTTATTCTTAGTGCAATGAACAATGCTGGCAAGCTTTCAACAAAGAAAGGTATGATCAGATAGGCATTTTTGGAAGCTCTCCCTGGCTACACTGTAGGGCATAGTTTGAGTTTGGGTAAGAGTGGCCACAGAGAAATCATTTGGGAGGCTGTCCAATATGTCAGGCAAAACATGGTGGTGGTTTGAACTATAGTGGCTGTAGGGAGAGAAAAGTAGGTGGATCTGAGCTCTGTTTGGACTTGCTGATGAATCGAATATAGGGAATGAAGAAAAGGAGAGAATGGAAGATGAAGCTCAGGTTTCTGGCTTGAGTGACGGGGTGAATAACAGTGCCACTTGCCGAGATGGGCAAGACAGAATGGGGGAAAGAGCCGGTTTGGGGAGTGAGACCAAGAGTTAAGTTCTGGATGTGCTGAATATGACACGCCTCTGAGACAGCTGAGGGGAGATCGTAAGCAGACATTTGGATAAAGGGGCACTGCTGAGCAGTGGGGTGCCTAGACCCAGGGAAGAAGTCAGGACGGGCTCAGCTGCATAGCTGGCTCCATGGCCATCCCCTTGAAGAATGGCAGAATCCCTGGTGGAATACCCTAGTCTTGACACAGCAAGGCTTCAGAGAACCGGGGCCTGGACCACTGGAGCAGTCATCCTGCCTGGGCGCCCTCTGCCCCATGCTGGAGCCCTGGGTGCAGCCCCAGCTCCGGCGAGAGGATTCTGGGGAGGAGGGGCTCTGATGGGAAGCCCACACCTCAGCGAGCTCCTTCAGTTGTTCTGGGCTAGTAGTAAGGTGCATTAAGCACCAAATTACATAAGCCTGAAATTGCAGTCTGATATTGTTAAGGGGCCTGAGGGAACTGGAGAAGAATGAGCGTGAACAAGGAATCGTCTGTAGGATGATCAAATTCCTGATTAAAATCACCTCCCAGGATCAAATGGCCTCTAGAGAAAATGGAGAGTGCCTCTGAATCCTAATGGAGCATCTGCAAGTCCAGAGGGATGTTTGGCCAGACTGTTGCTTCTGCTCCGGGGCCACTCAGTGCAGAAGGGGCCAGTCGGGGAGGAGCTTCCCACGGGGACCTTGACCGCTGGGCTTGGGGCAGTGCACAGCAACCTAAAGAGGGCCTAAGTTACATATGGCGGGGCTGGCCTCAGTTTCCCCAGCTTTGCCTTGCAGGGGCTGTTCCCCCAGAAGCAGACCCTGAGACTTGGATTCAAAAACAAGTAGTTTATTTAGGAAGTTCAAGATGTGCCAGTGGGGTGGGGAGATAGGACAAGGATGCCAATAAGCTGTCAGGCAACACTGGGCAGGTGGAGCTCTGGGAAACAGGTGTAAAATACATGCCTCAGAATTGTCCCCCCTGAGAAGGGAGGGAGCTGGGGTATTTATGTACTAGGGGGTGTTCATCTCTAGCACTTCAACCTTCCAAGTGCCAGGACAGAGCAGCCTGGTGTGGCTTCGCATAAAGCCAATGGGCAAAAGTTCTGCCAATTGAATGTGGTGTTGGGGGCAGAGCACCTTGAAGGGAGGAGGCTCCAAGGATGTGGACGGGGCATCAGCAGCATCTGCCATGGGGGCCGTGATGCGTATGTTTTAGATACTTTAAAAGACTCATTTCTAAAAGCCTTGCGACGTCGACTCAGTCCAAACCTGCCCAGGCCAGCAGCAAGGCATGCTGGAGCCTCTGCAGGTCAAGTAGGGACCGGGGCCAGAACTGGTCCCCTTGACCTGATCAAGCAAGACCAGGGTTAGAGCACCCCCTGCCCACAATTCTTAGAAACCTGGAGCTCCACTTGGTTTCGTGTCTCTGGACAGTGGGTCCACTGATGGGCAGAGCATCTAAAGGAAGCCGTGGCTGTGGTTATATGGACTTACTGAGGCTGGAGGATCAGATAGCCAAAGCTCCAGCAGCTCTGAAGCACAACCCCAGCCAGGTCTGGGGAAGCAGGGGTCAAGTTCTGTCTCTGGGAAAAACTCTGGCAAATTCTAGTAGAGGTCAGGCCCTGGCTAAGAAGGGTTTCAGGTCAGTTCCAAAAATGCGAACCAGGAAACAGAGGAAAAATCACACTTAAAGGTCTGGATACACTTCGGGGAAGTGGGAAGGAAGCTGCAGCATGTCTGGCAAGGTTTTCAGGCCACTGCCTTGGCACCCCACATACCAGGCTGGAGCCAGGCCATTACAGTAGATGCTCTTGGTACCCCACCCAGATCCCCGGTACTGGCCAGTCCGCCTGCTCCCCAGGTGCTGAGAATGTTGGTGGCCAGAAGCTCAAAGCTGTACCCTTTTGAGACAGTTCTGTGTTTCGTAGCTGCCTCACCCCCAAATGCCTGGGAGATTACGCCCGTTCCCGCGTATGGCCCAGGACCGGTGCCTGAGTGATCTGGGTGTCTAAAAACCCATCCCTTGCCTGAAATGGGACAGCTCTGAGATGCCTGCACGCCCCAGAGCTCTCTGTGGGGTCAGACCAAGGCCAGACTTGGGTGGAGCCCAGACCTTTGCTCTGCCTCTTCCCTCACTCTGACTCGTGACGGGGATTCCTCAAGAGCCCTCCCTCGGTAAACCGCTTACCCAAGGGTCCCCATCTCAGGCTCCATGTTGGGAGAACCCCATCTAAGACAGTCCCATGCCAAAATGTGTGAGCCCCCCCAGGCCAAGCGGATGAGCAAATTGGCTGTAAAAGGGTGACCCACCGGCCCAGTTTGCCTTTCTGTGCTAAGACAGGGACCGTTCTGAGCAGACCAGGGTGGCGAGTCACCCTGTGTATCAGTGTCTCAGTTATTAATAGCACGTGTCGAGTTCCTTGTGTGAGCTCAGAGCTGCACTAGATTCAGTGGAGGCCTAAAAGAAACAGGAAAATGAGTCTTCCATGAAATTCAACTAAGCAAAGGTTTATCTCTACAAGCCTTTCGCTCTGTTGCGGGGATTTCAGTTCTAGTCTGTTCAGATTGCTCCCTGTGGGTAGACATTAGGAGAAACAGAGGGAAGTGGACGCTGGGGCCAGGAAAAGGAAGATAAGGTGAGAGACAGAGTGGGTGAAGAGGCCTTGGAGAGATGTCGGGAGCACAGGCAAAGAAACAGCCAGGCCCCCGAAGCCCACTAAGGCTCATCTCGCGGGGAGGGATGTGGTGCCCCAGAGGCGTTGGCAGAGCTGAGCCAGGACTCCCCATATCCAATGTCCTGGCAGGAAGCTGTCACAGAGGGTGCGGCTGGATGAGTCACTGTGCGCATTGGGGAGGGCTTCAGAAGTACCTTGTCAGTGATGGCCAACAGCCTGGCTATAATAAGGGTCACCCAGGCCTTTTCCCCAGAAGCACCAAAGTGCTGCTGCGTCTCTGGGGCGATGGGAAGACAGGATGCAGGAGCCGCCAACTCTGAGCCGTAACATTAGACATGCATCGTTTAACTGGAATCCCAGACCCAGGGGAAAGTGCTCTCAGCGTGCATGTTATCTGCAGCAAAGCAAAGCAGACTTTCGCGTGTGTCATTGAAAACTGCAGGGGTGAGAAATCTTGAGAAAGTTTTAGCAAGCGAAGGATGGCAAATGGGAATTAATTATACCGTGCCCGTGATTGCTCATTTAAGATATGTAAAGATACCACTGATGGTCCCTTTATTTCATTTGCTGTCTTTATTATTTGAATATAATGAACATAAAAGTGTGAGTTAGAGCATTCCTTGGGCTACCTTCTGAACTCACTTCTCCACTCTCCTGTTTTCCATACAGTCTTCACGATCTTCAGTCCTCCCACCACAGAATCAGATGGCAGGGTCCTGGCAAGAAGCAGTGGCGCTCTCAAATTGGACAATTCGAGCAGAGTTTAATAAAGAGATAATTTATAGAGGTGTGAGCAGGGTGTAGGGAAGCTGCAAGGAATAGCGCCAGACCCTGGGGCTGGAAGCAGCAGGGATCCCTCCCAGCCCAGGCCTGAAGGGGCAAGGACACAGGGGCACAGGAGCCCGGAGGAGGGAGCCCTGAGGGGGCTGACCTTCAGGAGCTTGTGATGCCTTCCCCACAGCTGAGCCTGCTGGGGCCCAGAGGGCAGAGAAGGCTGGGGCGGGGATGGAGGACGCCCGGCTACTGTCCCAGTGAACAGTGCTGGGGACACAGCCAGAGTAGTGCAGGGCAGCTTAGAGTTAACTTCTCATTGCTCAGATGGAGTTTAAGGGTTCATCGTATGCTTCTCAGTGGCTGTTAATCTTTGTTTGCAGGAGGGATAGAGGTGACTTCAGACAAAGAAAGAGAGAGTAAACGCTCATCAGAAGTCGCAGAGGACAGCAGACCAGAGACTAACATAGCAGAGGGACCTCAGGACTTGGTCCAGCCCCCTTATTTTTCACATGAGGAACCGAGGCCCAGAGAGGGGAAGTGCCCTGTTCCAGCCCACACAGTGATTTAGGGACGAAGCTAGAATCAAGGTCAGCACTAATAAAATGCAGGGCACCGGGACTGTCTTTGGAAGGACTAAGGTCAGGATTCCTGAATGGAGCTGCCCTGGTGACTGGGAGAGCTCAGAGTGGGCTTGGGTGGGCAGAGAGGACAAAGGAATTCTCTGGGGACAGGCTCTACCCATGGAGCCTCAGTTAGGGAGGCTGGAGTCCCCTAGGGGACATCACTGAGCTCATAAAGTCTAGCCCATGGTGGAGACAGAACACTGACTAAGCCCAGGAGCATGGCCAGATGGTGCTCTGAGCTCTTTCCAGTCCTCGCCCCTTAGCCAGAGCAGACTGTGCCGCAAGCAGGGGCCGCTTTGGCTCTGTAGCCTGCTGCGCCTGCCCTCGGGGAGGATGGGGGTCCAGACAGCCTGCCTTTGGGGGGCTCAGGCTCCAGGAGCCTGGGCACTGACTGAGCTCCCTCCCCAAGACGTGAGGCTGCTGACCCTGTGCTGGGGGCTTGGGAGAAGGGCGTTCTGGCTGCCCCCATGAGCCATCAGCAGGGAGGGGATGGGCAGGAGCCAGAGAGCCACCAGCCTCAGCAAGGCAGTGGGGTCTGTTGGTAGCGTTTGGAAGAAAATGCTGGTTTTCAGCCTGTGGTCCCAGGGCTATTTTTAATTACAGATGTCTTTCCCCTAAAAAATACATTTTGGCACCTAGGCGCCTCACCACCAGGTCAGAATTGGAAGACTTGGGCATAAGGACACACACGTGTTTGTGGGCTGCTGCCGTTTTGCCCTTTTGAAGCCTGGTCATCTGCCAGCTCAGAAATCCAGCTTTTAACTGACCCAACTCAGGTGGCCCTTTTATAGAGCACCACTCTGTTCAGGCACCGGGCCAGCTCCTGAGTCGCATACACCCAGCCCTTGTCCTCAAGGAGCTCACGGGCAGAGGGTGAGGGTGGGGGCTCTGTATACCCTGGAAACTGATTTTGACCCGTTAGGCCTGTTAGCACATCAGATCGCTGCTAGAACATAGCAAACACAGGCTCCTCCCCTGTGCCTGTGGGTGCCCCGCCAGCCGCCTGCATAGAGGGCGAGAGGACGGCCTCTTTTCATTTACACAAGAAACGTTTGTTTGCCTGGGAGAGTAGGAATCACGACGGGTGAGCCCGAGAGATAGGTGGCTCTTGGAAGGAAGGAGTCCGACTCAGTGCACCTCCTTCCAGAGTCTTTTCTGCATGGGTCTTGGGTGCTCTGTGGTCTGTCCCTTGAGGGGGACATTCCTCTGGGCCATATGGTAGGATATAGTTTTTCTATATGGTTCTCTGTGTACTTTTTTGTATAATTTCTCTGGGCAGTTAGATTGTAAACTCCTTAGGGAGAGGGCCATGTCTTAGACACAATGTCTCCCATAGGGCATTCAGGACAGGCTCGTTCAAGGAGAGGATGGCTGCAGGTGTGGCCTCCACTCAGTGGGAGTTCTGCCCTGGCCTCCTTCCTTCTCTCCTTGGGAACAACCACAGAGTGTAATTTTTCACTCACGCTGCTCATAGTCCCGGGGGATCAGGTTCCTTTTCCTTTAGCCTTATAAACCTCTATTTAGGCATGTTCCTTCTACTTTGCCCTCCTCTTAGGTTTATTAAGTTCAATGACCAAATAAAGTTATGCACTTCCCTGTCCTGCTGTGTTTCCTGACTGTGTCTGGGATAATAGCGGTCACTGGGAATATCTCCTCTCCTGTTGCATAAATCATCTTGCAGCATTGGCTGGCTACACTGTGTGGCTGACTTTGAGAAAGCTCCGCAGTGCTATTTCTGAATAATAATAAATGGAGCTGAAGCCGGGTGGCCTTTGCTGTTTATCTCTGGTTCTGCAGAGCAGAGACACGTGCGCTGAAGAGGTGCAGGTCATGTGTCTGCGGCAGCGGCTCTCTCAGGGAAGGCAGTTTCCCTAATTGCTTCTTCATTGCAGAACTTGCCTGGTCTGTTTCCTCAAGGGATTATTTGCTAATCTGAGTAGAGGATGCTTTCAGCTATTCAGCCCCAGCCCTTTGCCTGGTCGTCAGAAAGCTGCATGATCTCAAAGGGGAATTACTGTCAGCTGAATGCCAGCCCTTAAAGCCACCCCTGCAGTCCACAGCTGGCCCACACAGTGCCATCCTCAGACCCTCCTCCCTTTATGGCCTTGGCCTCGATGGCTTGCCTCGGCCCATTATATGTGCAGAATCCCAGTTTGGGAACCTGCTGGTTCATATCCATGTAGGCTCAGCACTTTGGCGTTGAGCTTGCTTTTTCCTTGAATTCTGGTCAGATTCTTTCTCCAGTTATGTTATTGGAGGCTGTCCTATATGTCTCCCTCTTGGTCCAACCCAGCCCCAGGGCCCTCACCTCAATATAAACCCCCCATGGATAATATTCCTCCTGCGTTCACCCTCCTGATGGGGTCGGGGCCTTGGGCTTTCCAGAAGGGCAATGATGGGAACACCTGTGGGCCAAGGAGATGACCGTGTACTGTATTTGACTTTGAGAACTCGCATGTCCTTTCTGTTCTGCTGCCTTTTGTCTTGGGTGTCCCCCATGTATTCTGATTATCATGTTTGTTTTGATGATTGTTGTTCCAGAATATGGCGTTAGCCATGCTCTGGAATTATCTTGATATCCTGCCCCAATTTTTATGACACTTTAACCCTGCAGCCCTCTCGTGTTCAATTTTGCCTTTATTGTACTGCAACGGCAACTGAAACCATCCCTTCCTTTCAACGTGGCAGAAATAGCATATGGATATCAAACCATTTCTGTAAGTGACTTTGGAGGTAGAAATGGGGCTGGAAATGTCAGCATTTTGTGATGTTTGCCAGCTCTTAGTTCATTTAGTATAAAAAGCTCTATGGAGACAGAATATTCCAACTTCAGCTGTGATTTGGTAGTTTTCACCAGGTGCCAACATAGAAAATCAGAGAAGATACAATAAATTGCTGAGCCCAGGCATTATTTAAGACTCGTGCCTTGTGGGAACTGCAGACACCGTGGCGATCATCCTCCTCCTTACTGAAGGAAGGTTTTCTGCAATGGCCCTACTAACCCAGTCTATATGCTTGGCCCATAGTAGGTACTCAGAAAATAGTGGCTATTCTGTTAAAGTTCAATGACCCATTCATTGGTCTTACAGATGTGATCTTTATTAAGATGACAAGATGTAAGTTACACAGTCACTCACAATAAGCAAATCACAATAGAAGACCTACTGTGGGAAAGTGTTTATCCTCTCATGGCTTCTTTGAGACTTTCAAATCTCTCTGATAGAAACCTCCTCCGTGGGACGAGACGCTAGGCTTCTGGTCCAACAAGACTGCTGATGCCCTGCTCATTGTAGAACGCTATGTTGAAGGGGCCAAAAATCAGATTAGGACTAGTGCATCAGTAAGGCTGCCTGCACCGAAAAAGACAGATATGCAAGGTCCAGGCGTCGGATGAAAGAGACACATACTCACTTAGGTAAAAACCATATTTCTTCCTTGTCAGATAGATCTCTTATCCATCATGACGTGATTAATCTTGACTTTTTCACTCTCAGAAATTGTTAACTTTCTCTCTCCCCTCTGATAGCTCCTAGGCATTGAAAAGACATTCTCCAGTTTGCACATGAGATAAAACGAGCCCCCAGAGGACCGGCACTGCGGCTTGCATTCAGTGCTTCTCTCACTTTCCTCAGGAGAAAATAGTATCTTTTCCCGTGTCCTGAAGACCTCTGAGACCTGCCCCTGACGAAGAGCTCTCTTGCTTCCATGTGGTTCTCTTTGCTCCAAATCCTAGAAGCCCATGGAGGAAGAGACCCCACGCCAGCCCCGGTTAGTGAAAACCTGCCATACCCTCTTCACTTTCACCGCGTTCTTTCCAAAGTCTAGCCAGTTCAAATTCAGTCTGAAAAGGATTGATTTAGCTCGTCTCTGCTGAGGCGATAACCATAGTCTTAGTTTTTCTTATGAACAATTCAAGTGCAATTGGAAAAAAACCAAATCATTTTTAACAGCGATGCTGTGGTTTCCTCATGAGTCTCCTTCATAGCCTAGAAATCGAAAGCAGTGGACAGGAAGGGAAGAAGAGGGGGTCTCCCACACCCTCCTTGCCCTGACCGCCGCTGCCCAGCACCGCCTCCCGTCACCTGCACAGCACGGTGGGAGGTAGGAATGGAGGCACCGACTCGGGTCTGCCCTGAGGGCGAGCGACTGAGTCAGGCTGTCTTGCTCAGACTTCTCCAAGGTACAAGAAGGGGTCTGGCCACGTGATGTGGACTTGTGTGGGGACCTGGGGGTGGGAAGGAGAAACACAGAGTGCCCTGAAGCAGTTCTGTCGGCTCCCTGGCAATAGTTGGGGCCCCTCTCCGCTCTGCCCTCTGAGATGTGATTAGCCTGGGTGACCTCGGGCTGGGAGCAGAGTCAGGGTCTGCTGCGGGCTGGGTGGGAGTGGCCGGGCATGTTCAAGCTGAAGCTAGGCGGTGTGGTGGTGAAGACCTAGCTGGTGGATGGCCAGGCCATGCCCAAGGTCTGGCAGGGTGGGATGGGAGGCAGGTTGGGGTCGAGGGGACATCAAGGTTGGGATGAAGTCAGGGTTAGATTGAGACTAGGGTTGAGGTAGGTAGAGAGCTGAATGAGAATAGGGCTGTGGTCAGCAGAGTTTGAGAACTCGGGAACTGCGGTGGGATCTCCAGCTTGGGCTCGGGTGAAGCCATGGTTCAGGGAGTCAGACATCGTCCTTCCAGATGACCTTCCTGACGTCTGTAACATCGAACGTTTGGCCCACTCCTGGCGCTGTTTGACCCTTAACTCCTTCAGCACCAGGCTCATGTCAGCCTTCAAGTGTTTCAGCTCCTGCTCCTGTCCTTCCTGCCTTCTCGAATTTCTTGGGCGTTAACTTTCCCCCAGGGAGGGTGCAAGAGTAAAAGCAGCCGAAGTTGAATCCAGCTAATATGCCCACTTGTCTTGCCCGTGCAGACGGGTGGTGCAGGCGGAGGCATCGGCCCTGGAGCTCGGGGCTTCCGGGGGAATCCGGTGATCAATGCCATCCCCACTTACTGGGAAAGACATAATTGGCTCCACGCTGTGCATGCGCGCACGCCTCTTGACACTCACTCCTCTCCAGAAGAAAAAGCCCATTTTGTGGGGAGCCCATGAGAAATGGGAGTGCTCTCCTCCTGCTGCCAGGCAAGCGGCAGGGCACTAGCTAATCATTTGCCTGGCATCTCCGGGCATAGGTCCCTTGGAAGAGCCAGGCTGCCTGGAAGTGGATCCTGCTCACTGCACGCCACTCCCTGTGAACAGGCACCAGGGTCAGGGCCAGGAGTCCTCTATCCCTCCGGTGGGGAGCGGCTTGTCCCTCCACCACCCACAGCAGTGGCACTGGAGGACCGTGAGCAGCCTCACCCCTGCAGCAGCCTCTGAGAACAACTCGACCTACAGACCACAGACATCAGTACTCTCTCCTGCACCTGGCCAGGGTGAGAGTGGGCACAGCAGTCAGCAGAGTCCACAGAACAGCTGAGAAATGACCACAGACACAGCTTGGAGGGAGATAACGCTACTGTCTGCTGGGCAAACTGCCCTCCCCCGGTGCTGGGCACCAGCTTGGATCAAAGCTTCTCGCCACCATGCAGAAGATCAGGGGATGAAGGGGATGGCCCTAGACAAAGATCCCATGGGGACTTCCAGAAGGAGGAGTTACCAAGGAAGGAAAATGTAATCCAACCTCTCAGAGAAAAAGGGTGCCACTTGAGGGTGGTTAAAAGACCTAGGAGAACAGTATTCAGCTTCCAGATGGGAAGATGCCTGAAGCAGCTTGCAGTTCAGAAGGCCTGGCTGATAGCCGAGCTCCCCAGGGCCAACACTTGGGACCAATGGGTGCAAGTGACTACTAAGTAGATTTCTTCCCTGCTTGAGAAAGAGCTGTCTCTCACCTGGAGCCATTCAAAAGGAGAATGAGCTGCTGTGTGAGGTAGTGAGTTCCCCGTGTCAGGAGGCATGCAAGTAGGGCATGGGCCCCATATTAGAAATACAATGTGGGGGGGATTCACACAATGATGAAGGGTTGGGTATAAGCTGAGTGTCAAAGGCCCTTTCTGTGGGAGCTTCTGAGGAGGATGTCCCAAGTTCAAGGTCAAGTGCTTGATTACAAGTACTGCTTGGCTTTCTGCATACCCCTCCACCATCCAGGCCCTGCTTCAATCCCTATGTCCTATCATCTCCTCCATACCACAGAGCATTATCATCCCTTCTGCCCTAAGGAGAGCATGGTTCTCTGTAAATGATCACCTTTCTTTCCAGTTCTAAGGCTCACTTTCCTCAGAGGAGTGCCTGGGGTAGGGAAGAGAGAAGCACCTACCTCCCAGAGCTGTACTAAGTCTAAAGAGAAACAAGCATCACACCCTCCCTGGGGCCCATGGGGACACCTGAGGCTCCTTGACAGATGCCAACAGCACTACAAGAGACTGTTGTATTTTCACATCTTCCTATTTCCCTCCTGCAGCGCTGTTCCTGCCTGCAGCTACGAGGCAGGTGCATTAGGATGCCACACTTCAGGCTTGGGAAAGGACTGGGATTTATAGTTCCCCAGAGGTTTTGGGACACTGGCGCTGTCCGTGCAGAGGAGGACGTAGGCCCTGAGATAAGGAAGTTTGAGGACAGAAAGCCATGCTGTGTGAAATCCTTCTCTGCAGGAGCTGTGGCCGAGGTCCTCAATCTCACATAACTCCATGCACTGAGCAGTGGCCTATGGGCACCGTGACAAAAGGAGCTCATTGTTTTGCTTTCTGTTGCTGTAAAGTTCTGCTCAGCACGGCAGCGGAGCAGAGGAAGCCGCCCACCATCAAAGCCTGGTTCAATAAGATATGAGCGGTTTATGATTCCAGACAAACTGTCATCACGGATTAAAACATGTCTACGCCCCCAATGACAATAGTTATTTTTTTTCTGAGAATATTGGATGTGTTGCTTACATTTCATAGATGAGGAGGAAAGAAATCTAATTCCACAAGGCTGGATCGTTTAAGGCAATCTACGTTCTGTAAACACACTGGAAGGGTAGCGTTCCCAAGGTGATAGAAAATCATGATTGCATGATTCTTCTGTTGCCTTCCTATTTGCTTTCCAGCCTTTCTGCCTTTACTGAAGAATTCCGTGCCAGTCATCTGCGATTACCTCGAATTCACTCAATAAGTAAGCCCATTTCATACGTTTTTGCTTTGGTACATGCTGTGCCTCTAACTAGAAGGATGTTCTCGCCTTTGTCCACCTTGCAAACTCCTCTTCATCCCTTAAGGCTCAGCCAAAATGCCACCTCTTCTGGAAAGCCCTCCCTTGTTCTCAATAAGAGCGAGTTGTTAGGAGTGTCCTTAGATATTTGCATTCTCCTCTACTGTAGCACTCGCCATTTAGATTGGAGCCCATTTAGCTATTGTCCCAGACCAGGCACTGTGTCTTTTCAGTGCTTAGAACAGTGCCTGGCACATAGTACGTTTTCAATAAAAGTTTGCTGAATGTGCTTTTTCTACTGTATGCAAAGCAACCCAGACCTTCTTGTTTACTACTTCAAATGGTAATGTTAAACGCGTAAAAGTGAAATGTTTGATCAGAATGACAGAAGGAGCTATTCCCTTGTAGAGAGATCCCAGTATCTTTGTTCCTAGAAGATGAGTTTTGTGCCCAGGCTGTCAAAGGGCCCCTGCCTGCGTTACCAGAGGCAGTACAGTGGGGCTGACAGCTGTGTCTTTAACTCCACGCCACCCAGTGCCAAACCCTGCAGCCAGCTTATCAGAGCTGAAGTCACACAATAACCTAAGTCCTCCTGAAGAATCACATTTATTGGCCACCTTCAGGAGGCTGATTATGAATTTGTGTGTTTATTTATTCCTTCCCCACTTAGGAAAGGAGGTAAGTTTTCCGTACTCTGAACTCTCAGGCCTAGAATGTCTGAGGTCAAACACATCATGTTTGATTCTGATTCTCTTCTGCATTTGCAAAGGATCCAGAAGTCTCCTTTTCCCTGACAGCACAGGATTTGGAGACCTGCCGTGGTCAGCTAGAGATCCCAGCCTGGCACGTTGTGTCCTTCCTGGCTGGAACCAGCCTTACCCTCAATCCTCGTCTTACTGCTGATGTCCCGTGTCCTGTAGCCAAGCACTGCCCGCATCTGTGCCCAGCCTACCTCAGCCACTGAAGCCCGGGACACCTCACCTGGCTCCAGGCACCGGAGCTAATCCTGTTCCCAGTTTGGAGAATTTAATGTTCTTTAGACCAGTCACTCAGGACTACATACTCACTGCATGGTCCTAGTAGAGAGGGGCTGGAAAGAAATGGAACAGGAGCCAGACACCTACCCCATCACCATCAGCGCAAGTCAGGATCAGCCTGGTGACAGCACAGACTTTCCTGCTGACATGGAAGCATATTCAAGAGTGGAAATGGGGTCCGAGGTTGAAGGCCAAGGAGTCCTGCCCAGGTACGGAACACGGTGGATCTCCAGTCTGCTTCCTCATGCCCATCCTCATGGGCCTTGTCCTGAGCCCTTCCCTGCCTCCCCTGGTCATGCATCTGAACGAAGCGAGGCTCTGGGATAAGTTGGAAGAAGATAGGGGCAGGTGATTCCAACTCGTTTGTGGGATGTTGGTCTTCGTAACTGACTTTTGCTTTTTTCCATGTGACCAAACCCCTGACCCCCAGTCCGGGTAGTTGGACCGTGCACCCTGCTGGAAAGTCCTCTTTTGGAGTTTTCAACCATGGCTGCCTGCCACCCTTCTGGGATGGGATCCAGGCCATACCTACCCTGGGTACCACCTGCAGACCTCTCTGTGCCTCCCTGATACTGACCACAGGCTGGGGCCTCCAGCTCCTCACCTGCTGCCAGGCTCCCTTGAGGCTACATATGCCTTGCCCATCTTCATCATCCTCTCCATTTCTGGGACCTTCCCAGCCCACCTGTCCCAGGCCAAGCCAGTGGGCATAACTCACCTCAATTTCTGTCCCTTTCTGTATGAGCTGCCTCAGGACCAACATGTACAGTTTGGCTCCACTTCTTGTCTTGCACACTTGAGTTTGGGACACAGCTACACGGCTTCCGATTTTATGTCTGTCAAATTCCATCTTGTTAGATTTGGCCCGTCACCTCCTCTTGTTAAAGTTTATTCGTATCCATTGCCATTCCCACCAGCTTTTTATCAGTCACAAATTTGATGAGTACACCTCTATCTTTATCTAAGCTATCAAAAAATATATATAGACAGAGAGAGGATGGAATTAAAGACAGAGGCTTTGGCCTGCTGCTAGAGCCCTTTTCACATTGGTGTTGAGCCAGAAATCAATCCCTTTGGACACAGTCACTCAATTAGTGACTATTTCACTTGATTGCATAAGCATCCAGCCCTAATTTTTCAAGCATCCCGTCCAGATGGTTCAAAACGGTGGCTTTCTGGCAAATGTTTTGTTTTGTCTGCACAGTGTTTTTAAAAATTTGAGTTCATATTAAAAATCAGGAGATTTATCATCAAAATATGCAGATTTCTGTCTTCTCTTGAAAAATAGTAACTGTCAGCTGGAATTGGATGGTAAATGCATTTTGATATAAACTGAATGTTTATGCCCTCTTTAAATTCGTATGTTGAAATCTAGTCCTCAGTATGATGGTATTTGGAGGTGGGCAATTTGAGAGGTGATTAGACCATGAGAGCAGAGCCCTCATAAATGAGATTAGTGTCCTTATAAAAGGAACCCAGAGAGCTCCCTTGTCCCTTGTGCCATGTCAGGACACAGCAAGATGACGGTTTATGAGCCAGGAAGAACGCCTTCACCAGACACTGACTCTGCCGGCATCTTGATCTTGGATTTACCAGCCTTCAGAACTGTGAAAAATAAATTTCTTTTGTTCATAAGCCACCCAGTCTATGGAATTCTGTTACAGCAGCCACCTGCTAACAGACTGAGACATCTTAGTTAGACAAGACCATGCATTCTCCAGTTTGCCACACTCTCTGATTACTTTACTCACGTTTTGAGTTTGCAAACTTCCTAAAGGATATGAAGCAGACTTTGTCTAACAATCATCATATTAGTTATCTATTGCGATGTATTAATAATAAATTGCTCCAATCTTAACAGGTTAAAGCAACAAATATTTATTATCGCATATTTGAGGGTCAGGAATCCAGGAGTGTCTTAGCTGGGTGGTTTGGATCATGAGGTTGTAGTGAAGATGCTGATTAGGTCTGCAATCATCTGCAGGCTTGACGGGGCTGGAGGATTTGCGTGGATCTTTTCTCATGACGTGGCAGCTGGCTTCCCTCACTATGAGTGATCCAAGAGAGGATGATCAAGCTGCAATGTTTTTTGTGGCCTGGTCTCAGAAGTGACACATGGTTTCACTCCTGCCATGTTCTATTCATTAGAAGCAGGCCTATAAGTCCAGTCCACGGTCAGTGGGATCAAACTTCATTTTTTGAAGATAAGAATATCAAAGACCTTGCACATATATCTTAAAATCACCACAATCATTAAATTGGATAATGCATGTAAAAGCTTTATTGCCATATGTTTAATATATAGTAAGTGCTCAATAAATGTTACCTATAATAACAATAGCTAGTACTTACTGAGTATTTAGTACCTGCCAGGCACTCTTCTAAAAGCTTTACATGCATTAACTCTTTAACATAACAATGCTATGAGTTCGTTCTATTATTATTCCCATTATTATTATTATTCCCATTTTACAACTTCGAGCACAGGCCGAGGGAGGTAGAGCAGATTGCCCAAGTTCACACACTAGAAAGTGGGGGATGGGATTGAAACCCTGCTAGTGTAGCTCTAAAAATCTGTCCATTTAACTATTACACAGCACTGACTCTCAACGTTTTATATCTATTCATAGTCATTATTTTGTTATTGTTATAAATATAATTATTATTTACATGTGTCCCTGACCCGCAGTACTAGTATGCCTGTTAAGGAAAGAAATGTATTGACTTGTTCTTGTAAAAAGCCAGGCTGGGTCCTGAGGATCACCAGTTTGTGACGCAGGTACTCAAAACCCTCCCCTTTCCCATCTTGCTCCTTGCTCTTTGGGTAAAGATGAACCTCTAAAAGTTGACTTTCAGGGCCTGTCTTAGTTTGGGCTGCTGTGACAAAGCGCCATAGACTGGGTGGCTTTAACAGCAGACATTTATTTCTCAGGGTTCTGGAGGCCGGAAGTCGGATATAGGGGTGCCAGCATGGTTGGGGTCCAGGTTGCAGATGGCACACTGTATGCTCACATAGGGGTAGGAGAGAAAGCAAGCTCGCTCATGACTCTTTTAAGGGCGCTAATTCCATTCATGAAGCTTCCACCCCGTCTTCTATTGCTATCACCTTGCGGGCTGGGTTTCCAACATTTAGATTTGGGGAGAACATAAGCATTTGTCCTAACAGGCCCTCTCCTTAGGGTCTGCCCCTCCCTTCCTCCGTGCCCAACTCCGTCTCACTCCTCTCCACCGGCTGCCCTCTGCCCCGGCTGCAGGGGCTTCCTTTCAGCTCTCTTAAGCACCACACTCTGCCCATTCTCAGGATACTTGCACCTGCTGGTTTCGTGTGCCTGGAACATTCTTTCTTCTCCTCTTAAGACATCTTGCCTGTGCTTGTGCTAAATCCCATTGTCTGTCATGTGAATAATCCTTTTTCTTTTTTTGAGTTAAGATCCCATGTGTCTGTCTGGTTTTCCAACCCTTTCTGCTCCGTGTTAGTTCAGCGATTACTCAGTGCCCTGCGTCGTGGTCATCTGGGCCAGGAGACTGGAATTCCTCAGGACCAGTCAGGCACTCTCTTCGTGTTCATTTTGAGCAGAGTGGTTAAATGCCCAGTGCTGGCGCCCAACTGCCTGGGTTCAGATCCTGGTTCTGCCATTTTTATGGTGACTTATCCCGATGTCTCTGCACTTTGGTTTTCTCATCTTTAAAAGAGAGGGAATTAAAGTATCTTCCCTATCACCTTGTGGTGAGGGGTGCATGAGTTCGTTTGTGAAACATGCTTAGAAAGTGCTGAGTGCCCCGCAGACAGTACTTCTCGTGGTGATTATCAATCCCGCCCTCCACGCAGTGAGCTCAGGCAGAGCTAGCACAAGGCAGTAATGCCCAGGGCAGGGGGCCATGCCCTGACCTCTAAGATTTGGAGAGAGAGGGCTGTGAGCATAGAAAGGACACATTTTGGAGAAAGACATATACAGGTTTGAATCCAGCCTCTGCCACTTATTAAATATGCAATCTTGGACACATTGCTTAATGCCTTAGTTTTCTCATCTATAAAATGCAAATACCAATAGCTCCTCTCAGGGTTGTTTTGAAGATTAAATAATGCCTATAATGTGTGGAGCACTTTCGTTCAGGAACACAGCAGTTATTTAATAAATGTTAATTTCCTTCCTCTTCCCTTCAAATTGTGCATTATTCTCCTGGGCACAGAGGCGAGCTGCACGGTGGAGGCTAAGGAGCCGCGCTTTCTCTCCGGCATCTCGCACAAAGCGCCGTCGGCCTCAATCAGAGGCCCCTTCTCACTCATCTCCTTAACTCTGCTCTTACAGAGCCCAATCAACAGCACTTTTGAATCTCCTTTTTATTTTCTCCGTATGACCTTTTAAAAATACGAGTCCTCAAGAGTTCTCCAGGCTCTAATTTTTCTGACTTTCCTCCTTTTTCCTTCTGTTTGGGATAATCACTGGTTATACAAGCAGAATTTGGGTTCCGAGGGCCTCCTTCCAAAGCCCGCGATCCATGAAATCACAGCTTTCTCTCCCATCCACTCTTTGAAATCTGTCTACGTAAACCCGGGCTCTGCGTGTACCTGGCCTTTCCCTCTCTCCCAAACAAGTGCTGTGGGAAGATTCGGACATGTTCCCTACAGTTCCCAACATGCCACTTCCCCGGTCAATCCTTCACGGCTGATGGGAGTTGATAAGTCCAGAATAGCAAAGGGTTTTAAATAGAGCCTGCAGAGTCCTAGAGGAACCCTGGATGGTCTTTGGGGACTTCCTAAACCTCCTGAAATAGGCAAAAGCCTATATAGTTGAGTGTGTGCGCACGTGTGTATGCCTTCCTTCGTGCAAAGGACCCTCGGTTTCCTGAGACTCTCAGACAGCTCTAAGAATGCACAAAGGGCAGAGAACCATGGCATCATTCCCTCCAGCCGCTGGGAGAGGAAACCGTTAGCTCAGCAAGTTGTTGAACGGCCCGCTTTGCATGGAATGGAAGCCTTCCCTCTGGCATCAGGGCAGCCGAGGCCTTGCTATTTGCTCCATCTGGTCAGAGCGCCAACTGCAGATTAGCGGTCCAGAGCTCTCCTCTCTGTCCTGCTTCCTGGTTGGCTTCACCAAACATTTCCACCCTGGGATTAGGTGATGCCAGGCAGGCGTTAATCCCTCCTGCAGTCTCGCGCGCACATCTTTGCAATGGCCATGAGATCATCCCCACGCCTGGCGTCCAGTGTTCTCTGCTCGTTTCCCAAGCTGTCCGTGTTGCTATGTAGGCTTAGGAGAGAAGTTTTGTTTTCAGCTCCCATCTGGATGGTTTACTCGTCTGACTCATCGGTGCCTCCCACACGTGGATTCTTTCTCCATTATCCCCGCTGTTCTCCATAGTAACCCGTTTCACGCGTTTCTCCTCTCCCCGCTGGCGATGGCATCACTTAATCTCTAAGCAAACCCAGTCTCCCTCGCCTCTCGAAATGCTGCCCTTCCTGCTCCCGCTTCTGTGGGTCCCAGGCCAGACACTGCGGACACCACCGATGGGCCCAACCGAGGTCCTGCTGGTTCTCCGCTATTCCCAAGTCAGTGGGGAAAAAGCCGCGGAAATGCCACCCAGCTGCCCGGGTGCCTCGGGTCCCCACCCAGACTGTAACGACAGCCTCTCCCTCCGAGTGGGGTTGTGCAGCCCCAGGGGGTCAGCAACAGGTGGGAGTGGTCGTGGCTGGTGAGGCTGAGCCAAAGCCCAGGAAAGTGGCTCCTCTCCCTGCTGGCCATGTCCCCTCAGCAGAACCCGGCAGCGGCTGTCCCTGCACCCACCAGTGCTGGGAGTCGCTTTTGGGTTGGCTGACATGTGCACCATGCTCCTGGTCAGTGTGCTCCCCCTCCAGTGCCCCCCGTGTTCCAGAGACTGCGCTCCCTCCCGCATGCCCGTTCCTTTCCTCGGAGTGGCCTTCCCTTTCTTCCCATCGCTCTGCTGCCTGCTGTCTGTCCTGCTGGCCTTTCTCCCTCCCTGCCTCCTACCTTCTGCCTTTTCTTTGTGTCATTCCCCAACCCCCACTGGGAGACACCCTCTTAAAGGCTGTTTTTCCGGTTCGTTCACCTTCCCCTCAAGGGCAGTGACCACTTCTATTTGCGGAACATCAGGCTGGCTCTTGTCTGTGGCAGTATAGGAAGACCTAGAGCTCCCTGAGCTTCCTGAAGTTGCCTCCTCACCTTCCTCATGGTCTCTGGGTCTCAGTTTCCCCATCTCGCGGGATCGTCGTGAAGATGAAATGAGCTCATGTGGGTGAAGCGCCTGGCACGGACCCCGCCACACAGTTGGTGCTCAAACAGGCCCCGTTCCCTCATCCCTCTTCCTGCTTCCTGCTGCCCCTCGGCTCAGCCGCGCTGCGGCTGGTCAGACACAATCACTTCGTTATCGATACCAGGCTGTTATCTGCAGCTCTCTTGGGCTAGCAGCTTTGCAAACCTATCCTGGAGATGTGAAGACCCCAGCCACACCCAAGGTTCTGACCGTGGGACCTCACCAGGCCCAGGCAGATGGGGACTGAATCTTCCTTGAAGGGGGGTGCCTGGCCCTGTGTCCTCCACATTTTTGCCGATTAAGTGAATAAATGACTCGGGAAAGATGACAGCAAGCCCAGTTCTGAAGCTGGAGACCAACACAGGCTGGCACTGCAGGGACGATTCTGTGCACTGAGTTCTCTTCAGACGGGGGCTCTGGGGACCATGTCAGACTCTGCTCTGGGGCCAGGCTGGTCTTGCACGTGGGCGACCCATGCTTTCATGGTGAGAGCATCAGGCCTGGCTACTCTAACTCGGGATATTCTGGGGGACATGAGGAAGCCCCGGGCAAAGTCAGGGTGCGGTCAGGAAGGGCTTCAAGAATCCTGGCAGAGGGCCAGCCGCAGATTCTTGGCGCCATCTCTAATCACATCTGTCCATGTCCTTGATGCAGTGTCAAGCCATGGTCTCGGGAGGAGAGGGACGAAACAAAAATCTCACCTCCTTGGGTTTCTGGAATGGGGTTAGTTCCTTCTGCTGCTACAGTAGATTTTTTAATTAACGAATTGATGCAAAGTCCTTCCTGACATTTCGGCTCATCTTTCAGAGACACTCAGGTGGGAGGAATCCGAATAAAGCTTCCTTACGACTCGCCGATGTTTTCTGGCACATCTCTCAAGGCCCTTCCCAGCGTCCCCCGTGCGCTTACCCAGCCTCCCTCCCCAGCGTGCGTCTGGGCCCTGCACTCAGCCAGAGCCGCCGCGCTGTGCCTGCTGCCCCTTCCCAGACACGCCACGCTCATCCGCGCCGCCCGCCTTTATGCCCTCCACGTTTTTCTCTCTGGGATGGTTTTTCGTGCTCCCTTTATCTTGCTAGTAAAGCTCCTCATCCACCCATCTGAGATGAACTCAAATATTCTGTAAAACCTGCCCCGCATGCCCTGCAGAGGTTGTCCCGTCTGCATTTTCACAGTGCCTTGTGACAACTACTTTTAGAACAGGTTTCAATGTATTAAAATTATCAGTTAATTATTTCCTCCCACTAAACTGTGAACTTCTTGAGAGGGGGACTCTGACGAAGTGCCGGGGACTGACTCCCTGTCCCCAGCACTAGTGCTTAGTAAACATCCGCCTGCCAGTCGAGCACGTGAATGAAAGGAACACAAAGGGAATGCGGAGTGAGAAGGAGCAATATTTTCACTATTTGGGGACATGTCTATCAGGGAAGTAATATTTCTGGGGTTTTCTAAAGTAAATCTCATGAGAGGGATATGATGATGTATGTTCCTGAAATAGAGGAGTCTGGGAAAAATCAGTAAAGCTGAAAGTCCTGGCAAGAAGATGGGCTGGCAGTCTGCCAGCTGCCAAGGTCGCAGACCTCGGACGGCAGCTCCTCGGCAAGGTCGTCCCTCCCACCTGTCACGGTGTCTCCGCGGCAGCCGTGGATGTGCCTGTACTGGCAGTCCACGCCGGCATTCTGCAGCATCCCTGGGACCCGGGTCTCTACCTTTGGAGGCTTTAAAGGAAGAGAAGAGCACCTGCAAGGTGGGCAAGGAAACCCAGGTGGCCTGAGTGGGAACGGGCCGATGTTGGCAGCCCATGTTGAGAGCTGCTGAGGGCCTCTCTTTAGCCTTGGACTCTAAACTTAAAAACAAACAAACAAAAAAAAACCAAAACAATGTTTCTAGAAGTTGATCATGTTTTCGACATTTGAGATCCGATGCCAGCTTAACCAGACTCGAGCATTCAGGAAACTTATCAGACAGCTCTGTGCCCAGGGGCCCACATGGGACCAAGCCTGAATTTGAAAGTCTCCCTCAGTACAAGTCTCTTTCAGCACTGCTGGAACCTGCAGTGTGGACAGACGGGAAAGGCTTTACCTTGGGGACAGTGCTGGCCCTTCCCTAGCCAGGCCCCACGTCTGTTCAGGCTCGTGGCTGGGGCTGGCATGTCCAGGACAGAGGGCGTGGGAGGGAAGCCTGGGCCACCCGCCTTCCAGCTGGGTTGCCCATTCCAATGGTCCAGATATGCGCTGCGGGTCTCAAGGAGCCCCTCACTTGACTCCTCAGCCTCCAAAGGTTGTAATAAAGGTCAACAGTGACTTTGAGGAGGAAAGATGGCAAAGTCTGTCTTCCGACCTGCCTCACGACCCCCGGGCGGGAGTCTGGCTTTGCCATTCCCTAGCTATATGACTTTAGGAAAGGACCTTAGTGTGGCTGAGCCTCGGTTTCCCCATATTACAAATGGTTGTGATGTTATACAGCTTGCAGGGTCTCATCATGATCGAATGCGACAATGTGTGTGAAGCAGACCTGGTGGACCGAGTGCTCACTGCGTGTCAGAAACTGTGCCGAGTGCAGAAAACTTCAGAAATAGGTTCCAGATAAAGAGTGACTTTTTAGCTCCCAGGTAGTTGGGAGGCTTACCAGCGGGGTCACTGGCTTTTCTGGGTGTTTCCCAGAGAGAGCCTTAAAACCTGAGTAGGAGGATTTCTGTTCCATGTGCCATGCCAGCCAATAAACCCCCAGTCAATGCCAGCTCTGCTGCGCCCCCTCGATACAGGGAGGAGCGAGGCCTTCAGTCTCCCCTCAAGGAGCTCACAGTGCAGTGGCATAGTCAATAAATCAGCACAGTGGGGGATACAGGGCCAAAGGGCAGAGGGAACTGGAGGAAAATAGTACCAAAGTCTTCCTGGAGGAGTTTAAACATTGGTCGCTAGAAAGCATTGAGCTGAGATGTGAGTCATCCACTCATTCATTCTTGCGATACGTATTTATGAAAACAAAACAAACTCCCACGGCACCCGCCACGTGCCAGGCACGGTGCAAGAGAGCTGTCAATGCTGTGCCACAGCCCTGGCCTTGCCACGCAGATGTGCACAGCTGACTTCCAGTTGCCCAGATGCTGGGGGCCTTCTCCAAAGCCAGGGAAGCTCGCTCTGCCCTGCACGGAGCAGCCTGGATATGCTGGGCCTTGACCTGCCCCTGCAGCTGCCCTCAGCAGTGGCTTCTGGGAAACGGCATAGGAATACCCCGGCCCCTCTTCCTAGCCTCATTTTGCTCATTTGTAAAATGGGTCCAGGAGAATAAAGGTCCCTGCCTGGTGGGGTTGCTGTGAATGAGAATAATGATAGCATACACTTCCTTTATTTTTTCATCTGCTTTAAATGTTCCTCAGAAAGTGAGGCTGGTAAGACAGGCATTAAGTGCCTAGCACAGAGCCTGCATAGATGCCCATTAAAGGTACCTTCTTACCCTTGGTTCCATGCGTAGGAAATGTGTTTAGAACATGGACTCTGGGTCCACACTGTCGAACTTGGAATATGGGCTCTACCACTTGCTAATTATTTGACCTTGGACAAGCTATTTAACCTCTTTGTGCCTCAGTTTTCTCATCTGTGAAATGGGTTACTATGAGAGAGTTTTTCCATCTATAAAATGGTTTACTATGAGTACCTATTAATATCTAATAGAGTTATTGTGAGGGTTAGATGACAATGCAAATAAAGATCTTAGGAGTACTTTGCACATAGAAATCATCTTTTAAAGTGTTGTTAAATAAGTCACTGCAGGTTGGGAAGGAGGTCTGGGTTTGAATATGGAATGGACAGATAGGGAGTGGCCCTCAAGAAGCACCAGCGGCACCCTGCACCTGGGGAAGTCGCGGGACGGTTTGCTGCAGGGCTGGCTTTCTCGGATAATGCCGGAGGCCGTGCTCCCAGCCTTGGGACTTTCCTTAGCAAAGGAGGAAGCGAGCAAAGGAGTTCAGACTGATGAACGATAATGTTACCACTTACTAAGCACTCACAACACGCCAGGCATTGTCTTACGGAATTCCACGGCAACTCAGAGAGGTAGGTAACATTATTCCCATCTCGAAGATGAGGAAACTGAGGCTCAGAGAGGTCAAGTCCTGTGCCCAAATTCTCACTGCTGCTAAATGGCAGAGCTGGAAATTAAACTGGGGCCTATTTCTCCGCGAGCCTCTATTCCTACTGCTCTACTTGACATCTTTCAAAAAGGAAAGAGAACAGGAGGGCCAAGAGCAGAACAATTGGCTTCTGCCTTGTCACTACCCCTTCACGGGTTCCTTCCCTTTGAGAATAGATTGCTTGAAGGTGTCCTGTGAGCTGGCGTGTAAATACATGTGTGAAGCCTGCTGGGTCTCCCGAGTCACGAGTTAGCCAGGCTGAGGCCTCTGGTCACACAGCCTGAGCAGTGGTGACTTGCAGAAGTACAGAGCTGACGCACGACACGTGGGAGCCTTAACTCTTCCCCCAGAGGGTGCTCGGAGCTGCACTGGCAGGATCTGGTTGGCCCTCATTGGCTACCTGGAAGGAGAAAAGAGTCCCCTTTCTCCTCCCAGGCTTTCCACAGTTTGGAGAGCTATAGGTGAGAGAAGGCTTCCTGAAGAACTCGAGCTGGCTCAGGTGAGGCAAGAAGAATGTTGTAGACAGAGGGAGTCGTTTGTGCAAAGGCACTGTGGCACGAGTGAGCTTGGTGTGTTTTGGAACATGATTTGCACACAGAGTTTTGCAGGGGAGGCTGAGAGCAAGCAGGGATTAAGACCTTTGACCCTGTAGGCCATCCACAGTTGGGGTTGGGGAGTGCAGCTTGGAGCTATTACTTTGGAATTTATAGAAGCTTAGACTCGTAGGATCTCAGAACCATGGGAGTTAGTATTTGAGAATCGGAGACTCTAGGAATTTCAGATTCTTGAAATTTTGGACTCAGCATTATAAACTCTTAAGCTGTCAGTCATGAGATTTTAGGATCAATCAAGTTTCTGAGCTTGGCAGCACTCTAAATTCCGTAAGTCTTACACCAAAGGAGAAGTCAGCACCAAAATTCAAGTTGGCTTCTGACTTAACTGCCAAGGGTAACTGGACTTCCCGGAATGCCCACACATAGGGGTGTAGGAGGATCTGGGCTGGCCCCCCTGAAATCCCCTTTGCATGGTGGGACACCCACAGGGCTTGCTCTCACCTCGGATTTCACCTGCTGTAAAAGGTGGTATGGCAGCATGTCCCAAGGCTTGGGGTTCTTGGTATGCTCCCCCACCCAAAAAGATCACGGGGAGGGCCCTACTCAACACTCCTAGGCTGGAGGAGCTGGGGCTGGAGAGTGTCCACTCCTGCCTGGACACGGCTGACATCAATCGCCCGTCCTGGTATTTTTAATAAGTCCTGTGATTCCTGCTGCAAACCATCAGAGTAGCAGAGCAGTTCGTGCCCTTTAAGTAATTTCACAGTGTTTGGGCTCTTGCCCTGTCTTTAGTTTGGGGGTAGGAGGGGGGAATGTTCCTTCTCACACAGCCCCAGGGAGTGTAAAGGCCAGAGGGCGCTTTGCCAAGGTCATTTAGCCAGTGAAGGGACTGATCTCTATTAGTCCGTTATTCTCATTTCTATCTGCTAAATTACTCAAAAAGACAGCACAGAGCTCTGAGCTCTCCTGGGGGAGAGCTGCTTTGGCCCACGACCTGTGACTCCTTGGAAGGCTGGGGGTGGAGCGGAAAAGAGCCAAGTCTCTAGGGTCAGGCAGCTCTGAGTTTGAATCTGCTCCTTCCTCACCTGCTGTGTCATTGGGTATGTTCTTGAAAGTGTCTGATCCTTGATTTATCCCTTCATCATTTGAAGGTAATAATGGTTGCTGGAACCAGGTTGCCTGCGTTTGCATTCCAGCTCTACTGCCTCCTAGCTCTGTGCCACTGAGCAAATTCTTTAACCTCTCTGGGCTGTGATTTACCTCTCTGGGTAATAATATTAATACTACCTACTTTGAGTAGTATTATGGCTGTTGAGAGTACTGAATGAATAATATATGAAGCGGGTTTAGAACAGTTCCTAGCACACGGTAAACACTAAATAAATAAGCATTAACTATAAATATCATTGTTCGAAGAGTGGTAGTGAGGTGAGAATTTTAAATAGTGCTTGGCACTTCATCTGTGCATAATATATCATTGTTGAATGAATGAATAAAATATGGGATGGATTGATATAAAGTGCTGAGCACAGTGCCCATTATACGGTCAATGCCGCAGCCTTTCTGCCCTGGGCATCAGACCAGTGCTGGGCCGACTCGGACCGCTGTCAGCTGATGGTGCAAGCCCTTCCCCGCTCCGTGCATCTCTTCCTAACTCAGAGTCAGTGGCATCACATGAAGAGACTAAAATCACCAATGGTGAAAGCATTTATACCATAGACATTGGCAAACATTAGAAATTGTGAAGAGAAGGAAAACTTGCCCTTCAGCCCTGGAAGATTTGCTGAAAGATCAACTCACAATAAGGAAGATTAGTGAGAGAAAGAGATTTATTTATTGTGCCCATGGGGAGAATCACAGAGTGATTACACAATATCCCAATGGGGTCCAGAAATTTATATACCCTCATTTTAGAGGGGAGGGAGAGATTAGGAATATAGGTAGTTCTGTTTAGAGGCAATAAATGGTTACCAGGGAGGATGAATAGATATTTGGGAGAATGAATGGATGGGGGGGAAATAGATTGACTTGTAAATGATTCTCTCTGGAAATTAAATTAACCCGAGAGACAGGTATTATCTTTAAAATGGGTTAGGCCAGGTCTGGTTGAATTCTTGATCTTCTTTCCTGCAACATATTAGGATAACTGGCAGGAGGAGGAAAGGCAATTTTTCTTTTTGATGGGTCTGTCTGGTTTTATGCAGATAGAGGGAAAGCCCATTCCAACACCTGTTGCTCTCTAAGGGCCTTTAATTTAAGATACTCTTTATACCAAGGAGTCATATTTTGGAAATTCTGTGAGCTCCTCCAAAATCAAGGGAGTTTTTTGTTTGTTTTGTTTTGCTTTAATTTGAGAGAGAGAGAGAAAGAGAGTGTCAAACTTTGATTAGAACCCAGTACATTCCTGATTGGCCAGGGAAACATTTTTATATCATCTGCCACAGTCATCGTCAGAAACCAGGTTTGACCAGTTTGTTGCAGGATACAGGATCTTTGGGAAAACAAACCATTTGGTAGCAGATAAGAGGGTGTTTGTGGACTTCGAGAACCTGGCTTTGGAGACTCCACTAAGTTTGGAGTGCATATTTCTTGTGGGTTTTGGTGGCCACTAATGCCCTGCTGTGACATCCAAGAGTAGATCCCAGATAGTGGGTTCTATTGGGTGGTAATTCTGGGACTTTCCATAACTTGACAAGGCTGAATTAATAGTTGCAACTTCCCAGGAAGATTGTAATCCTGTGTGCCTGGCCCCCATAGCCATATTTCATATGTCAACTCTAGGGCTCTTAGATGGAGCCTTTCCCCAGGTCCCTAGCAAAAATGGCCAGATCAGAACTATTTAAGGCCATTCCAAATATCCTTCAGTATCAATTGACTTTGAAGAAGTGCAGCTATTAAAGGAGCTGGACCGAAGTGCAGCTGTTAAGTGTAGCGGACAGAAGAATGAACCACGAGGAAAACATTTGTAAACCACCCAGCGTTTGAAAGCTTGTCTGGAGTGATCTTAAAGAGAGCAGAACGTACACTCAGACACTCTCTGGGGTCCCAGCAGTCCAAGCCCCACCAGCTGAGTCCAGAGCCTCCACTCCAGATTCTCCATGGAGGTGGGGGCGGGTGACATCTGTCTTTATTTTTTAGCTCCCCACCTGATGTGGATTCATAAGGACGTTTGGTTTGACAACCATTGCAGCCTTATGAATAATCTCTCTTTCGAAGTGTGTTGGCATAGCATTTGTGTTTCAGTGACCCTAAATGGCTTCAGAGGAAAGCCAGTTAATCTGATCTGAGGAAGACCAGCTAATTTTCACTCTGAAAGGAATAAACAGAAATGTGCTGTGCTTTTCATCTTTAAATTAGCACCAAGGGAAACGAACAATTATTAGCACTTCTCAGTGGGGAGTGGATTGGGGAGGGGGGTGGCGTGTTCACACTCTCCTCCAGGGCAGAGTTATAATCCAGGCTGGCTGTCGAGGGACAGCCTTGAGCTAGAGAGGAGGAGTGTGGCCAGAGGACCACAGAAGGCAGTGGCCCATGCAGAGAGTGGCTGGGAAACTGCAGGGGACAGTCCAAGCATCAGACCCAAAGATGACCACGCAGAGAAATAAGAACCAGCTGGAAAGTGAAGGATCTGCAGCTGAGGGCAGCAAGATGGAGCCGACGGGTTTGGAAGAAGGAAGAGGGAAAACTACCTGGGCAGATAGTTAGGGAGCCATTTTTAGACCAAGCCTGGGTCCTTCTTTCAAGAGCTGGAACCACGCATATTCCAGAGGAAACTCCTTTTCCCACCGTGTCACAGAGCTGATCTTTTTTACTTTGGTTGTGGCCAAGCTTGGCCTCCCATCAGAATTTCAGGGGGAGCCTATTATACGAAGTTCAGATTCCCTGGTTCCACTCCAGATCTACCGAATCAGACTCTCTGTGGGGTGGTGCCTTGGAAACTGTGTTTTTAACAAGCTGATTCTTATGCAGGATGGCTTTTTATTCTGGGGAGACAGTTCATAGCATAAAGAGCATGACTGTGGGGATAGCCTAGTTGGATTTAAATCCCTTCTCCACCACTTCCTACCTGGGTCACATTGTGCCTTAATTTCCTCGTCTTCAAAATGCAATGATAATAATAGTAGCTATGTCCTAGGGTTGTTGAAAGGATTAAATGAGATAATATATTCAAAGTACTTAGAAGAGTGCCCTAGTACATCATCTTTTCTGTTATTTCATCTATTATATGTTAGCCAATTAATGCAGAGATTAGGGGAAGAGGGAAGTAGGGTTGCTATTTAAGTCACCTTACACATATACATATGCATCACACACATAGGTCAGGGGTTGAAAATTTAAATATTTTTGGGAACCAGGCAAGAGAGAAGCAACTTGCCAGGCCCATAGTGTCTTGGAGAATGTGTGACTGCCTCAGTTTGGATCTCCCAGAAGCCAGGAAGATCCTGAGACAGGATTTGGGGGCCGAGTCAATTATCAGGGAGATGATCCCAGGAAACAGCGGTGAGGGAAGGGGATGTGAGACAGAGACAAGAAGAAAGGTAGTGCCGTGGGCATCAGCACACAGGGCACCGCTGTGGGGACAGGGACTCAACCCTCCTGGGAGCCACCAGGAGACGTGTAGACCCTGCCTCAGTGTTGTGCCACCCGAGGGGTGAGAAAGCTGGGATATAGTCATTTCCTGTGTCTGCTGTAAAAAAGTGCCACCAGCTGGCAGCTTGAACACCAGAAATTCCCTCACGGTTCTGGAGGCTGGCAGGCCACAGTCAGGGTGTGAGCAGGACCGTGAGAGAGAATCTGCTCCACGCCCCTCTCCTAGCTTCTGGTGGCTTGCTGGCCATCCTTGGCATTCCTTGGGTTGGAGATGCATCAATTCAATCTCTGTCTTCACCTTTGCATGACCTTCTCCCTCTGAGCGTGTCTGTGTCCAAATTTCCCCTTTTTATAAGAAAACCAGTCATATTGGATTAGGGGCCCACCCCACTCCAGTATGACCCCATCGTAACTTATTCCATCTGCAGAGACCCTATTTCCAAATAAGGTCACATTCTGAGCTACTAGGGGTTAGCACTTCAACACAGGAATCTGGGGGACACAACTCAACCCTGCATGGGATGTTCGATCCCCCAACTTCTACCCCGCATTGACCGATGACTACCTCTGTAGACCGCAGCTCCACGGCACTTTCTGCTTCCTCTCCCTCTCGGCTGTAATTTGGATATTCGTCCCCTCCAAATCTTATGGTGACATTTGATCCCCACTGTTGGGTGTGGGGCCTACTGGGCGGTGTCTGGGTCGTGGGGATGGATCACTCATGAGTAGATTAATGTCCTCCCAGGGGGTGGGGTGATGCGTTTTTACTCTTGTTAGTTCCCGTGAGAGCTGCTTGCTAAGAGCCTGGCGCCTCCCCCGACCCTTGCTTCCTCTCACCACGTGATCTCTGCACTCTGCTGTCCTTCACCTTTGTCATGAGCGGAAGCAGCCTGTGTCCCTCACCAGAAGCAGAAGCTGGCACCCTGCTTCTTGTACATCCTGCAGAATCATAAGCCAAATAAACCTCCTTTCTTTATAAATTACCAAGCCTCAGGTATTCCTTTACAGCAACGCTAAATGGACTAAGACTCTCTTTTTCCCTCTCCCATCACAAGCCTTTTAATAATAAACATCTAATGGCTTAGACTGTGTCTCAGTTCAGGCACCTGTAACAAAGTATCACAGACCAAGTGGCTTATCAACGACAGAAAGGCTGGGAGTCTGAGATCAGGGTGCCAGCGTGGTCAGGTTCTGCTGAGGGCCTCTTCCAGGTTGCAGACTGCCGACTTCTCATGGCATCGTCACATGTCAGAAAGAGGGCAAGAGAGCTCTCTGGGGTCCCTTTTATAAGGGCACTAATCCCATTTATTAGCGCTGCTATGGTTCAAGTGTATCCCTTCCAAAATTCAGATGTTGCCAATGTGACAGGATTGAAAGATGAGGCCTTTCAGCGGAGAGTAGGCCATGAGGACTGCTTCCCTGTTTATGGGATTAAGGCTCTTCAAAAAGAGGCTTCATGCAGCTTTAGGCTGGCTTGCCCTTCTTCTTCCCGCCACGTGATGACGCAGCAAGAAGGCCCTCACCAGACCAAATGCCAGGACCTTTATCTTGGACTTCCCAGGCTCCAAAACTGTGAGGAAATAAATTTCTATTCCTTATAAATTCCCCTAGTCTCAGGGATTCTGTTACAGCTGCCCAAAATGGACTAAGACAAGGGCTGTACCCTCATGACCTAATTATCTCCCAAAGGCCCCACCTAATACCATTGCAGTGGGAGTTAGGATTCCAACATATGAATTTGGGAGTGGGGGGGAACACAGACATTGAATACATGGCAGACTATCTTGTCCACAGCAATGACATCAGTACCTGCTACATAGTAAGTGCTCAGTATTAGTTGAATAAATGAATGAATGAATGAATGAATGGGTGGCCTCTCCCTTTACTCCAGCTTCCCCAAAACCTAGAGCAAACGTGGGAGATGATCATCTGATTCAGTGTGGGAGGGAGAGATGAAGATCGGGACTCGGTTCTCCGTAGCAAGCCTGGAAAAGCCATGCAGCAAAACGCCTGTGCAGCTGCCTTCCAAAGAGCAAAGCCCCATTGGCATCAACTTCCTGATCCTTTAGTTTCCTTTATGCGTGAGATCAGAATGGCCCATGAAGTGTTTATATCAGATTAACAGCCATCGGTGCCAGACCCTTCCTGCTCAGCCTGCATTCTGTGGAGCTAACCACTTTTTAGGGGACCAGCGAAGGCGCTTGGACGGGGAGGGGAGAAAGGCTGTTTGGCCAGGCTGGTGAATCTCCCGTGTTTCCTTGGCATCTGAAGCAGTGAGAGCCACAGGCAGCCTGTACTTAGCTGGCTCTGAGAGGAGGTTCCACGTGGGGGTGTGGAGTGTGACCTCCCAGGAGGCAAGGGGTGCTTCATTGGCACTGCTTCTGGAGGGCTGGTTTGCAGAGGTCCTTCAGATGTCAGCAGAGCAGAATTTGCGGACAGCAGGAGAGAGCTGGAGCGGCAACACAAGCAGGATGACACCTGGTCCCATGCAGGGTACAAACTGTATTTCTCTGTCAACACTGGCCATCGACGGCTCCACGTTGACCCAATCTGGCAAAGTCTCAGCAAGCGGACTCCCTACCTGCTCTTTCCCCAGCACATTAAAACAAGTACAAAATATAGCTTCCCCCTTCCTTTCGCAATTATGCTCCTGTCCTGGCCTACCAAGATACTTTGTTAAATGTTATTTATAGATATTTCACACACACAGAAATAATTAAATTTAGTTTACCCAGAAGGGAAAAAAGGTAAAAGATAATGTAGCTATTAAACTACAACTTGAAAACCAAAGCTTTAGCAATGGTAGGGAAGCAAAAATGTTGACAGAACCCTTGGAATTAGCCATTTTATTTGAATCTGAGCTTCCCGGCAACCTTAGCAAAAAGGCAACTACTATGGGTTATGTGCTTGTGTTTAGGTATGAGAAAAAAACGCAAGTTCTTTAACTCCAAGCTAAAGAACTTTAGCTAAGTCCTGAGGGGTATTATTTACGTGTGTATACAATATTTAACAGGCAATATACATATTATTATAATAATATATAATATACAACAGGCAATATCTTAGAAAATAGTGTTCCAGAAAATGCAGAAGTACTTTTCAATAGTTCTTTCTTGCTTTGGCAATTAACACAGATTGAAGGAAAACATGAAAACCTAATTAGGTAAAAATATTTTGCAAAGAGTACACAAGTATCATCTAGAGTATTTCAAGACCTTTTTCTTTCTTCTTCTTATTTTTGGATAGCAGTTTCACTGGGGCTCAAAGAATTCCCTCTTCTAATCAATAGCACATGTTTGGGATGCAGCTGACTGGGAACAGAATTTTTCAGTAGCTGGTCTACCAGAAACCTCTATTGTAGTTCAGTGTTAACAGAGCTCAGAGGTACAAAGGAGCAAGTAGCTCCTACAAGAAGCAAAGCTTCCATCTCTTGCTGCCATCCTCTGAGCTAGCTCCTCTTTGTCCAGCTTCATTGCCTGTGCATCAGGGCTTCACAATCTTATTTTAACCCCAGCGCCAGACCAGAACAATAGACACTAGTTAGCATTTGTGTATAACAAACCATTCCAGAAGTTAGTGGCGCGAAACAGCAACCATTCATTGGCTCCGAATCCTACAATAAAGGCTGGGATTGCTAGGCAGCTTGTCTCTGCTCTACATGGTGTCAGCTGGGCTCTCCCAGGCATTTGTAATCAGCTGGTGGCATGTCTGGGGCCTTAGTGGGGTGGCCTAAATGACTGGGGACTGCTGAGCCCCTCAAGGAGGCTGGCTCAGGCTTCCTTCTTAGGGCAGCGAGACAGCAAAAGCAGAAGCTGCCAGACCTCTTAGAGACTGGCCTGGGGCTTGCACAGAGGCCCTCCTGCTGCATCCTGTTGTGTCAGGGGTCCAGCCCAGATTCAGCATGTTAGGTGGCCACATGGGATGTGGATTCAGGTAGGATTCACGGGGGACCATTAGGTAGCAACCATCCACAGCCTGCTCCCATCAATGCCTCAGTCACCCCCATCAGTCTCACCTGAGGGGTGAGGAGGACGAGAAGGGGACTCGTTTTGTACTCCTGGGGGCAGGGGAGGAGGGGAGGGGCTTATATATCAGGTCATTTGGCACCAGCCTAGTTCTCACCCCAAGTTCTGTGCACTCACCACTTAACTGCTACTATCAAAAGCCCAACTATCTGGCTTTATGAGGTCCATTTAAAATTTTCAAAAAGGATATATGAGAGAACCTTTGGGGTGATGAAGCAGTAAATGTTTCAAGCAGCCTCTTGGCAATGGTGCTTGAGGGCCTTGTAAGCATGGGACACATTGAGTTACGCAGTTCTGTGGCCGACGTCCTGACATTTGTGAGACAGCAGCCTCCCCAGCCAGCTGTGGCGATCAGAGATCGCAAGGTCACTGTCCTGTGGGCTACAGTGAGATATACAGCACATAGCGGCAGCCCAAAAGTCAGCTACATTTTCTCCAGACTGGAATGAGAATCCCTGACAGCCCCCACTGGCCCCAGTTTAGGACAAAGGTGACAGCGTTTAAAAGGATGACTTGAATGACAATAAAGACCATACGCTCACCACTTTTGCAGACGCTGGAAAGCTGGAAGGGCTAGATAACAAAGACAAATAGTGTAAATCTTTAGAAAGGTCAAATTAAATAAGATTAAATGTTAGATTCTTTGTTTTGGCTCAGTGTGCGTGTGTACGTGTGCACACACACAAGCACATGCACTTACGCCTGCACTCACATACAGGATGACGGAGGCCTGACTTAGTAGCACCCTGTAAAAATACACTTGTAGAGGTATGTTTCCAGTATGCTTAACTTGAGTCAAAAGTAGTCAAAATTGATGTGACTTTAGATTATATTAACAGGAGCATAGATTCTAGATTAAGGGAGGTGATTAGTTCCCTGTATTCTGTATAGCCCATTTTACTTCAGAAGTATTATATCAACTTCTGGGTGCATAATTTAAAAGAGAGAAAAACTTATTTAGAGGGAAGTTCAACATGATTAAAGAATTTGAAATTATGAGATTTGGGGAAACATGAGTAAGAACTGAAGGTATTTGACCTAGAGAAGTCCTCAGCAAGGACTTAAGGATGGTCTTCCACTCTAAAAGTTTGTTCTATGAAAGAGGGACTTGATCTGTCTTCTATGGCTTCAAAAAAAGGTCCCATGGGACTAATGAGTAGAAGTTTGAGGGACCTTGGCATTTGGAGGTCAGAAGAAGGAAGAGCTTCTAATAGTTGAAGTGGCCCCCAAAGGAATGGACTGCATGGAATTCCCTTTTACTGCAGGGGTTGGATGTCTGCTCGTCAGAACAGTCAATGGGAATTCACACCTTGAGATGGGTAATTGGTTCAGAACAAACTTTAAAATCCCATCCAAGCAGCTGTGAGGGCTGTCATAGGCTCCTGCCTCAGCTGCTGTGGGAACATAAAGAACATACTGCCATGCCCTCGCTGCTGAGGGGTAAGGGGGCCCCTACTGAGGCCTGTTTCTGTTGCGCAGCCCCCTTTGCAGTCGTGAACAAGCAGAAGCATCAAATGCTTAGCCAGGCCTTGCAGCCGTAGGCAGCAGACAAATGGCAACCGCTCCCAGGGGCGCGGCAATGGGACCCAGGCAGAGAGTGGGTCCCGGGCTATGGTCTTGGCCGATGGAGCTTTCCCTGGGGCTGTGGGAGCACCAGTGGGGAGCACTGGGAAGGGGCAGCCTGGCTGATCAGGAGAGAGCACGGCTCGTCAGGCCACAGGACCCAGTTTGAAACTGGACTACGCCACTCACAGGCTGCGTGATGTTGGAGAAATTGATAAACTCTTCTGGGCCACCCTTTTCCCGTTAGCTTGTTGTGAAGATTAAATAAACAGTGTGCGTGAGGCGCAGGATGCCAGCGTGTGGCTGGGGCCCCGTCGATAGTGTTTTCCCCTCCAAAGCTGAGCCGTGCTGGCCACTGTGGGGAGCACGGAGGAAGACCCAGGGAGGGGACTGGGCCCTCTAGCTGCTGTCTGGGGTCAGTTCTCCCTGGTGGAGAGAATGCTTCGATTGCCCCCCCGCCCCTCACTAAGGACGCGCTTTCTCCCTGACAGAGGAACTGAAGGAGAAGCTGGCGGAATACGTGGACAAGGTGAACGGCCGGAAGCCCGGCTTCATCAAAGTCGTGCGCCACAGCAAGCAGGAAGGCCTCATCCGCTCCAGGGTCAGCGGCTGGAGGGTGGCCACTGCCCCCGTGGTGGCACTCTTCGATGCCCACGTGGAGTTCAATGTGGGCTGGTAAGCCCCTCTGGGGAGGGGAGGGGGCGTCCCCGTGGGAGCAAAGCGTGCTGGGATCTCAGTTATGGGCTGGAGGAAAAGGAGAGAATTCTGGGAACAGGTGACATGGGAGGTGTATGTGACCTAGGCAACAGGACTGGCACTTCAGGGGGTATTTCAGTGTCAACAGGTCAGCACACAGTGCCTAAAGGGTATGGTGACACCAGGTGTGGCTCTGCCTGGTGTGGCCGTCAGGGAGGTGTGACCAGAGAGAGGGGTACGTGGTGCTCAGGGCAGAGCAGAGAGTGCCTGCCTGCCCAGCTGAGGACAGGGCTCCCACACCCAGAGAGGCCCAGCTGGACCAGGCAGGAGGCAGAAGCCCAGCCTCACAGACAGGGCCAAGACCAAGTGGGCAGAGGTGGGTGAAGGTGGCTTGATGTCATCAGGGGTGCCCTGGGCTCCCCCAAATGCCAGGCCTGAGGTAGCACATAATCTCAGATTCTCCCTATAGTGAAGCTAAGTCTTTGAACTTGCTTCTTTCTCTGGTCACAGCTGCTCAGGGAGCAGATGAAACGTCCCAGTGGCTGCGGCCGAGCAGGGCTAGAGCAGCGATGCTGACATCCCTGCAGGGCTGGAGGGCACGGCGCAGCCCGCGATGTGTGGCATTGCTGGGCCTAAGTGGCTTTGCTGGGCGCAGGCACTGGGATGACTGCAAGTAGCTGGGGCAAGTAAGTTGCCACCCTTCTTACCAGTATGCCTGATGGCACTGGGTCTGCTCTCCTCACACTCCACGGTGCCAGCTGCCCTCTAGGGACAGGGTGAGAAAGGCTCTCCAGCAGGAAGGGGTAGCAGGGCATGCACACAGCCTGGGCTGGATTCCGGCATAACAGGCCCAATTGAAGGCTGCAACACAACCATTTTTTATAGCTGAAGTCCCTGTTTGCCATTTGCAACTATTTAAAAAGCGTTTTCATTGGATTTATGGCCACAATAGGAAAGGGACACTTACCATTTCAAGCTGATTTGAATAAACAATTATGGATCAAATGTGTTATTAATGAGAAGCTTGCCATTCCCTTCTGCAAACATGGCTTACTTGGTGCTTGCAGGGGCCTCCTGGCTCCCTGGGAAAGCCCTGATGGCCCACCTCTCCTTGGGCAGTTGGGGAGCACAGAGGGGTGGGGAGCATGGCTGACATTCCAAGGCGACATTGCATGGCTGGTGGACATAGGTTGGTTCTCACCTCCCAGTCTCTGCCATTTCCATCTGTCTTTTCCTCCAGGTTGATACATTGAATTTTAGCAAAATCAAAGCCCAAGTTGAAAGCTTCCTCTGGAACCTCAGATCTATTCCTTTCTTCTTTTTTAAGTCTTGGGTTTGGTTGTTTTGTTTTTTTTTTTTTTCCTAGCGAAGAAAGGGAAAGCAAGCAGGCACAAGGCTGGCTGGGATAGGAATCGCTCAGCTCAGCCCTGGACATGCGGCAGGAGTGGCCAGGCCATTTGCCATCACGAAGTGCTGAGGGGGGTGGGAAGTTGGACAGGGGCTCCTTCCCAGGAGGCAGTGCCCCTCTCCACTAGAGGAGACCACCAGGTGTTCCTACCTCTTTCTGCTAAGCAAGGACCTACAGGAGATGCTAATCTGGTTCTTGTCCACCTTGGGAGCAGTTACTCACTCTCTCTTCTCTCTCTCTCTCTCTCTCTCTCTCTCTCTCTCTCTCTCTCTCTCTCTGTCTCACTTCCTCTTGCTCAGGGCTGAACCTGTACTCACCCGCATAAAGGAGAACCGGAAACGGATCATCTCACCATCCTTTGATAACATCAAATATGACAACTTTGAGATAGAAGAGTACCCACTGGCCGCACAGGGCTTTGACTGGGAGCTGTGGTGCCGCTACCTAAATCCCCCCAAGGCCTGGTGGAAGCTGCAGAACTCCACGGCCCCCATCAGGTAAAAGCATCCTTACCTGTGGGTCTCTCTGCTTTGGCCTCCAGGCAAGGGCCCCCCTCCCAGCCCAACCCTTATTCTGGGAGCAGCAGGGGGTGGGGAGGGCAGAAAGGAATTACATACAGTATGATCTCCAGGCTTTGCTCTCAGGCTCTGACCATCCCAGAATCCATTCATAGCCCCCAAATCACTCATTTCAACACATCTCCGTGGGACACCTGCTGGGTGCCAACCGCTGTGCTCAGTGCTGGGATCCAGAGTGATTAAGATTTGGTTCCTGCCCCCAAAGGACAGAAAAAAAATCATTGGAATAAAAAATTTACTCTACCATGCAGGCAGAAACTGTGCGGAGAGCGGGGAAATTCTTTTCAGAGAGGGTAGCATTGGCGTTGTTTTTAAGAGCAAGTAGGCAATGGCCAGGTTGGGGAGTGGGCACCCATATGTGAAGTTCACGGACACAGAGGAGGTTCAAAAGGACTAGAAGGAGGAAGGAAGCCAGGAAGCCCCAGGCAGAGCCTGGAGGGGTGCAGAGGCAAGACCAGCCCCCACAGGACCTGATATACCGTGGTGATGTTTGAGTTTTAACCTGTAGGACTGAGACAAAAGTAACTTCAAACTGCATTTCAAAGATCCCACACTCTTTCTGCCCTTGCCACTGTCTTCCCAGACACCTGAAGGACCACCCTGTGCAGCCTTTGCTTTCACTGGTCAGGGGTCAGTTCTCCTGAAATAGCCGTCCCCACCAGCTCTCCTTCCTGTCCGTGTGGATGACAGGGTGGGTGTTGTTATGCTCCCTACAAAGTCCTGCCTGTTAAACACATAGACGGCAAAGGTGGCCTAGGGGACAGTTCCCGGAATGAAAGAGATTAGAAGCTGATTAGAAGTTGCTTTGTATTACATGAGGGAGAAAGATTATGAAAAATTTAATTGAAAGTAGGCGATTATTACCTAAGATCACCTTTTTCCTTGCCGGAAGAAAAAATTATATTCATATTTAAAACAGGATAGAAGAGAAGCCCACTTAACTTTCCTGTGGTTACCTGTTGCCTACTCTGCTAGGCCCCTGCCACAATTTTGTGATGTTAAATATTTGTTGGGAGTCCACTGTGTACAACGGTCTTTTACACACATGGTCACGTTTGATCATAACCTGATGACAGCTCAGTGTGTCTTCCCTGCTTTGCAAGATGAGGACAGCAAGACTGAGAGAGGAGAATGGCTCTGGACAGTGGAGCCAGGATGCACCCAGTAGGCCAGCTGGACTCTGTGGCTAGTTGTCATCCATCTAGTGGGCCACCGCTGAGCTCAGAGTTGGCATGATCAATTTCTGCTCCTAGATCTGCTGAATGCTATTGGAGGGAAATATGCCACCACGCAGCAGTGAGCATTCTTGCAGAAGACTGCATTGATAGTATCTGTTTCTGTTCTGCTCATCTCTAAATGTATCAAATCTGGTCTTAATTAGCAAACCTACATCCTAGGTCCTTGCCAGAAAATGTCATCTCAACCTCAAATTTTCTATCACCCAATTTTTATCAAAAACTTGGTTGAGAGAAATTACATTTATGGAAGGTTTTTTGGAAGAATATTCCTAGTTTTATTCCTAGATGAAGACAGCTCCACAGAAAGCTGTAATTTATACAAATGTATCTTGCCTATCTCAGCTCTTTTTTCTTTGGAGCTGTATTTTAGTGCTTTGCCCACACATGGTGTAAGCTATTTAAAAAAAAGCCCAGCAATATCTTCTATTGCATTCTAAAAAGATAAAAAGATGCCTTTGAGATGGTTGTTCACTAGGTCCTCAAGTGACCCCTTTAAGAAGATCCACATGAGAAATTTCTCTCAAACTGACTAGCAGTCACAGAAAGCCTTGCTATCCCTGAGCAATCACTCGGTATGACATTTTCATATGAAAACTGTAAATTTTATTTCTAAGACCGTGTATGCTCATTTTCACCTTGGCCAACAGGAAGCTCAGAGCCAAGTTGGCGGGTCTACTTTAAGAATAGTGAAGGAAGACCTCAGCCTACACATTCTTTCTAGCTGGCTCTCCAATTTGTTGTAATCTTTGGGTCTTTCCAGACATTTCTCTATTTATGGTTTTCAATGTATTTTACATTTTCTCATAAGCTATTTCTAATCCTTTCAGGAATGAGGCAGGATATAAATCAATAACAATTTCAGGCTGATTGAGTCCACTTAATGCCCTAGCTAATAATAGACCACCGAGATGGCCTGCGCTCATCCCCCAGTAACTGTTTCAGATTCTGTTCATTCCCTGTCTGGAACTGGCACTTCGAGGAAGGCTGCTTCCTGCGTGTCCTGGTCTAACATTTCAGGAATGTGCAGAGGAAAAGGCAGTGACCCCACTCTGCCAGTTTCCAAACCATCATGCACTTAGAGAGGGGGTTCTCCGGGCTCCTTCAATGCGCAAGTACAAGTGCATCTTTTTAAATGACCTTTTGAATGTCAGATATGTCCCAGAAGCCCTCAAGTGCTTTACATCATTTAAGTGAGTCCGCATGCGGTTATAACGGATCCTATGTTGCACATGTAGAATCAGAGGCCCAGAGTGGATAGGGAATTTCTCTCAGACACACAGAGGGGAATTTTTCCCAGAGCGATTACCTCCAAGGCCAGGGTTCCCCCGGAGCGGGGTCCTAGCTTGCTTTAGGAGAGGTGCTTTGAGTTCCCATGATGCCTGCGGTCTATGCAGGGTGAAGTCCTGTTCAGAATAAAATTGGTGACTTGAAAAAAGGAGGGGCTGTGACCCCAAGGTGCCAGTCTCTGTCAGAGCAGCCTTCTGCGGCAGCATCAGTTCCCCAGGGAAATGGCCTGCAAAATAGCCTTTTCTTCACCTTGATGAGTTTCCAATTTCAAAGACAGATCTATTTGCATGTGATTGATTGACAGTTTTCTCATCACGGAAGATTCTTCATTTCTCCTTTTCTTTTCTCTCCCCCACCAAGTCTTCCAGACATGGGCTGTTAAAATGCCAGGCAAGGGCTACAGTGTGCAGTAGAACAATTGAAAGTCATTGCATAAGTAATGCTCTCAGCAGAGACGCAGCCCCATGCACTCATGCTGACTCACCTGATGTGACTCATTCTCTGAGGTCCTGTGCTGGGAGGCTGCACAGAGCTGGTGAGCCCCGAGCTCACCCCCACCCCCAATGCGGAAGGAAAGGCCTTCTAGCTCCTGGACCTATCAGTTGTTGACAAGTTACTCCAGCCTAGGACCCCTGTTGAATCCCAGACCCAGACCATCTACCTAAGCCCTGCCTGCTGGATATTTCCCCGGGATGTCCCACAGTTACCTGAAGGTCAGTTTTCCCAGCATGGCTTGCTGCACAAACCAATTCCTTCTACACCCCTTACTGATGAGTGGCCCCCAGCCCACCATTGCCCAAGCCAGAAAGCCAGCTGGTACCCAGGTTCCTCCCACTTCCTCACCCTCGTGGTTCATCTGATGGGAAGTTCTGATGATTTTATATCAAAATATGTCTTTAAGCAATTCCAGTCTCCATTCCTGCTACTGTGATCCAGGTCTTCATTGTTTCGCACCTGGATACAGCAACAACCTTCCCAACTGGATTCCCCAATTCCCACTTCATCTCTTCCAGTCAATCACCCTATAGCTGCCTGAGTATTTTTTTTAAACACAGATCTATTCATACCAGAGCTGCTTAAAACTCCTCATGGCCACCCCTTTCCCTATAGATAAAATCCAAATTGTCTGCCATGTAACCTCAGTCTTTCTAAGTAGACTGAGGTTGATATGCAGAATCCAAGTTGGGGAAGGGCGGGGAAGTTGGCCTGGGTGTCCAGGCAGAGACGGAGACTGGTTGTGCAGAGGTCAGGGTCAGGCCAGCTGGAGATACAGACAGTCCATCTGGACTGGCAGGCTGAGCACCACTCCTTGGGGCCAACACACACGCCAGCACCACCGGCAGTGGCAGCTGATCCCAGGGTGGGAGCTGTCTGCCCACGGCCCTGATGAAACAGCCTTTCTGCAGTGGTCGGGTGAGGCCAGACCCAGGTTGGGAGGCCACTCCAAGAACAAGGTCCACCCCAACTCTGGCAGCAAAGGAAGGAAGAGGATCGGATCCTCCTGGTAGAAAGATCCTACTGCTCTTAGAGCCCCGTGACACAGCCCCTCTGCTCACCGCTCGCCCCTCTCCACTACCCTGCAGGAGCCCTGCCCTCATCGGCTGCTTCATTGTGGACCGGCAGTACTTCCAGGAGATCGGCCTGCTGGATGAAGGCATGGAGGTTTACGGGGGCGAGAATGTCGAGCTCGGGATCAGGGTGAGTGAGGTTCTCACCCGCAGGGCTGGGCTCTGCTCCCACAAGGACGAATGAGTCCAGGGGTGGAGAAATGGGCTTAAGGCTGAGGGTCACAGGCTGATTCTGAATGTCCAGTCCTGAGCCCTGGTCTGTGTGTGTGTGACTGGGGCCAGGGGAGAGGAATACAGGGTAGAGCCTCTTGATGTTTCGGGAACGAGAGGACTTTAGAACCTGCTCGGCCGGGGTGGGGCAGGGGAGAGTTGAGCTCCCTCGAGGAAACAGCCTCCCTGTTAAAACCACATGGAGGCCCATGGGGTGAGCAAAGGTGCTCCAGCAAGAAACAAGAGACATCACAGGGTGGCTGGACAAGAGTGACCCTCACAGTCACTTCCCTTGGGACTTGTCACTCCGATACTCTCTGTCTTCTCCACAGTGGCCTACAGAACTTTCCCAAAGACTTTGTCAAGAGAGAGCTGCAGGGAAATAAACACATGGGATATAACGAAACACAGCCAGGCTCACTTCATGCTGGTTTCTGACCCCACCAAATGCTGGCCACACCCCCAGGCCCATTCCTGCCATACTCCATTTTCTTGTCCCCAAGCACAGGGCCCTTTGCAGCTATCAGCTCATGGCGTGACCCCACGAGAGTCTCCATTTTATTTCTTGCCCTACAAGAACATTTCCTAGGCTTTCTGGCTCCTCTCCCTTGACCTATGGAAAGATAAATGCAGAATGGACCCCTTCTTCTATCTGAGGGACACATTAGGTCCCTTGGTGTTTGGAAGGAATGTGATGATGGATACAATGAGAGATCTTGTCCCAGAAGGAAACCCATCCTTATGTCCAGAGAGTGTCCCTATTAAACCCCACGGTGGTCCCCAGTGTCTTCTCCATGGGGACCTCTAAACAGCCTGACATGCCCACACACTGCAGGCTTGCCAGTGCTTGGCGAGGACCCTGTACCTACAGGTGTTCATGGTGATCATCCCAGATGTTCCTTCTCATGCAGCCTGCTCACACATCCCCGCAGACCTCCCTCCCTCAACATCTGGCTGGTTCCAGCTACTGATCCTGCTTTTGCCCCTTTGGCCTTAGTATCTGCATCTGGGTCTCTGGTTCCTGCTACTCAGTTCCCACTGAAGGACTGTGGCTTGGATCCACTCTCCTATCACCTCTAACCTCCTTCCACCTCCCACCTCTCTGGGCAGGCAGCTGGCCCGGGGCAGCCCTGGCCCTAACCTGAGGGGAGACTGGGCTCTTGCAGTGAGCATCACATGACACCTGTGATGACCTGCCAGGCCCTGGGCGGGGCCTGAGTCATGCCCTAGACTTCATTCCAGGGCTTTGAGGACTGACAGCAGGACCAGCTTATCTGAAACTGAGCTTAGAAAACATTTGCAGACACCTGTATTCACTGAAACACCAAGAAATTGCTTTGGAGGCAGTCAAAATGCATGGGCTTACTGGGGAGCTAATGTATTCATAGAGGACAGCCCCTGCATAATCACACTCATTTCTCCAGTGCTCCCTGCACTGGTCATTTATTCCTCATTTGCGCCCTCGCCATCTCATTTCAGCACTGCTCCTGGATAAATGCTCACTCCAAACATAATATTTTTCACTAGGAGCTGCTGTCAGGAATTGGCTGAGTGGGCAGCACCACCTCCAGTCACTTGTGTTTTCTGGGTAAAAATGTCCGGGAATGGAGAAAGGAATTAGATTTGTGAACTCTGCTTCCAACATGTGTGTGAGTCAATCACAGAGTGGTGGAGATTTCTGGCTTTTCCATCCTTAGATTATAAAGCTACTCTGGAGTGTGGGCCTGGGTGAGGCTCTGATACAAGCTGAAATATTAATATCTTTGGGTAGTTGCATGTTCGGGATTTGAATTACAGTATAAAATGTCATCTGGCTTTTTTTCCCCCGCCATCTCTTCCCTCCCTCTTGACAGAGATGAAGTGTCATTGGAGTTGAAGGAAAGGTGGCTTTTAATGCAGGGGCCCAATAACTTCTTAGCTGGCAGCACTGAGTACAAAAGGGAAGATGCGTTAATTTGAATTCCAGTTTCCCTTTTAAGCGACACAGAACCACTGATCATCTCCAAAACAGATGTTCTCATTTTGTGCAGTTGTTAGTGTTCGTCTTTCTTTCATGTTTTGTGAGTTGGCATCTCAGTGCCTCAGTTTCCTCATCTATAAAATAGGATATCTGCCCTAACTACATCACAGCATTGTGCATTAAAGACATTGTTTGTCACACTTCACTTATCCAGAGGCAACTTATTCAAAGTCCTTACCTATTTGGCACACTGTAATAGAGCTGTCTGCACCACTGCTAAATGCCTGTTCTGTGCCAGGGGTCACAGTAGGCATTATGTCATCCATCCTAAGAAGTAGGTGTTTTTACAATACTCTTTATAGATGAAACTGAAATTAAGAGCTACAAATGTTCTCAAGGTCATACACCTTACATGAGGTAGGGAAAGGATTCAACCCCAGATCTTTATGATCCAGAGGACTGGGCAGAGACACATGGTGATCTAGGGATAAACGTCCTTTGAGCATCCCCCAAGAAAAGTATGGCAGTGTCCATGTAGTACTTTCCTCCTACTGTATTCACGATTATGTCTACTGAGTCCCCATTGAAAGTCTTCTTATTTCTCACTCTTATTTTTTTCTGATTTCTAAGTCCACAGCACAATGGGAGAAAGGAGGGGGCTGCGATGGCCAAGCAGAATGAAACAAGCAAGAAATAAGAGCTGATACTGAGTAGAAAACAAAAAAGTTGTGTAGACAATAACTAAATTGAATAGCTAGAATATATAAGAAAGCTTTTAAGAGCCGGCAGGGAATTAAGCAATTGTTGGAGACTGCTATAGGTTGCATTGATTTCCTCCCAAAATATGCTCTAACCTCTTATACCTGTGAACGTGACCTTATTTGAAAATAGGGTCTTTGCAGATGTAATCAGGTTAAGATGAGGTCATTTTGGATCAGGGTGGGTCATAATCCAACATCACTGGTATCCTTATAAGAAGAGGAAAATTTGGACATGAACAGACACAAGGGGAAGACAGCCATGTGAAGATGGAGGCTGAGGTTGGAGTTATGATGCCACAAGCAAGGAACACCTGGGACTATCAGAAGCTGGAAGGGGCAAGGAAGGATCACTCCCCAGGGGCTTTGGAGGGAACGTGGCCCTGCCAAGACCTTGGTGTCAGACTTCTGGCCTCCAGAACTGTGAGAAAATAAACTTACGTTGTGTTAGGTGACCCAGTTTGTGGTACTTTATTATAACAGCCCAACGAAGCTAATACAGAGACCAAAAAGTAAGTGAAAGTAGTAACCTGAAGAAAGGCTAGGTCTGTTATGTTTGAAGAACCCGGTGACTTTCAAGCTTATGTTTTCTCAACTTCATAGAATCCAGAGAATAGAATACAACGACTGAGGCTTGTCTCACTGCCTATAAAGCTGGGGCTCCAAAGGCCTATTTTCTCAGTATAAAGTATAAAATCACCCTGGAGAAAGACCCCTTTAACGCAGGCCACAAAATTCCCACAGGTAAAGTTCCAAGGACTACGAGTTCACAGTTTTAAAACATCATAAAATAGACAAGGGAAAAAGAAAGTACAAGAGCAAATACCAGCACAATCAGTGGACAGCCAAATCTGATCCACAGAGTCTTCAACTATTGACTCTATCAGACACAGAGTATAAATAAGTTGTATAATGTATTTACATAAATAAAATAAAATATTGGAATATGAATAAGAAGCAAGAGACTATAAAAATAATCATGAATAAAAGTAGAATTTCGAACATGAAAATATAAAAACGACAATTAAAAGCTCAGCTGATGGGTCAAATAGCTACATGGGCATTGTTAAAGGAATAAAATTAATAAACAGGAAAATAGATCTAAAGACATTATTAAAATCCATGCAAAAAAAACCGAGAAAAAATATGAAAAAAGAAGGTTGACAGACATGTAGAATTGAGACTGAGGGTTTAATATCTTACAATTCCCAATGCAAATGATAAAAAGAGAAGGTTAGGCAAAAACAATATTTTAAGAGATAATGGCTTAAAATTTTCCCAAACTGATAAAAGACATTAATCCTCAGAT
>NW_012150174.1:8274360-8275396 GCF_000956105.1 Propithecus coquereli
AATATGAATAAGAAGCAAGAGACTATAAAAATAATCATAATAGGATAAAAGTAGAATTTCGAACATTAAAGTATAAAAATGACAATTAAAAGCTCAGCTGATGGGTCGAATAGCTACATGGGCATTGTTAAAGGAATAAAATTAATAAACAGGAAAATAGATCTAAAGACATTATTAAAATCCATGCAAAAAAACCGAGAAAAAATTTGAAAAAAGAAGGTTGACAGACATGTAGAATTGAGGCTGAGGGTTTAATATCTTACAATTCCCAATGCAAATGATAAAAAGGGAAGGTTAGGCAAAAACAATATTTTAAGAGATAATGGCTTAAAATTTTCCCAAACTGATAAAAGACATTAATCCTCAGATTCAGAAAATCACCCTGTCTAAAGCAGGGACAGTACAAAGATATCCACATTTATACATACTATGGCAGAATTGCAGAATACCAAAGGCAAAGAGAAGATCTTATCGCAGTCAGGAGTAAAAATAGACTACCTACAAATCAATAACAGTGAGAATAACAGCTGACTTTTCAACAGCAGCAATGGGAACCAGAAGACCATGAAATAATATATTCAATATACTGAGAGAAAATAATTGTCAGCCTGGATGTGTATACCCAATAAAACATCCTTCAAAAACTAGGGTGAAATAAAGTAATCTTCAGATACACAAAAACTGATAGTTTGTTATTAACAGATCCTCAATAAAATAAAGGATATATTTCAAGTTTAAGGAAAATGATCCCAGAAGGAAATCTGAGACAAAAGAATAATTACCTCAAAAAGTGGTAAATATATTTTTAAATCTAAAAAAATATTGATGGTAAATAACACAAGAGTAATGTCTTGTGGGGTTATCAAAACTACCATATATGATGACAATAGCATATAAATTGGGAGGGAGTGATTGGAATTAAGGTGCTCCTAGATATATATTTTGTGAGACATGATCTCACTCTGTCTCCCAGGCTGGAGTGCAGTGGCCTTATCATAGCTCACTGTAACCTTGAATTTCTGGGCTCAAGTGAGCC
>NW_012150174.1:8275911-8280536 GCF_000956105.1 Propithecus coquereli
TTTTTCTAAGTAATTGGTAGACCAACACAATTAATATTAATAGTTTGAAGCAACTGAGTGTATATGGAACACTGCATCTAACAACTGCTGAATACCCTTTGGAACCCATGGAATATTTATGAACGTTGACCACATACTAGGGTATAAAGCAATATTCAACAAATTTCAAGGGATTAGCATCACATAGAACATATTCTCTGACCACCATAGAATTAAGTTGGAAATCCGTAGCCAAAAATTATAGACAAAAGCCAAATTTGTAGATATTGTGAAACACACTTCTGAATAACTCATAGGTCAAAGAAGAAATTATACTGGACATTTGGAATTTGGAAATATTTTGAACTGAGCGATAAATATGCTACATATTACATTGTGTGAAATACAGCTAAAATAGCACATAAGAGAAATTGCACAGCATCCCATTCTTGTTATTAGAAAAGCTCAAAGCTATGAGCTAAGTATACAGTATAAGTAGTTAGAAAAATTTCACAATAAAAATAGATGACAATAATAAAGAACAGAAATCAATAATATTAATGGCATATATATTTTATATATGTATGTATACTAGAAAAGACTAATAAAGCCAAGGCTTAGTTCTTTGCAAATACTAATCAAATTAACGAACCTTTCTTTAACAAGAAAGAGAGAGAGAGAACAAATAAATGACATTGAGAATGGAAAAGGAGACCCTGCTACAGATAATACAGACTAAAAGATAAGAGTATATTATGAACAAGTTTGTGCTAAAATTTGAAAACTTGAATAGCTTACAAAAATACACACAGGAAGAAATAAAAAATCAAAATTGTCCTATAACAATTAAAGAAATTAAATTGGTATTTTAAAATATTGTCACAAATGAAAAACTAGGACCAGATGGTTTTGCCATCCAATGCTGCCAAACTTTCAAGGAACAAAATATTCCAAACTTACGCAAATTATTTGAACATAAAGGGTACAGAGTAGATAATAGGTGTCCAACCTCACAGCAGCCTGGATCTGTTTCTTCTAGAGCCAAACATCCAGGCAGATCCTAGGTTTACAGCACAACACAGCACAGCACAATAGTTTGTGATCTTAATAATAGTCCCAGGTCATAAAGAAATATCTAAATTGTGTTCTGTGTACTTATTCAACAAAAAAAAAGGTACATGCACATATCTAAAGATTTCTTTGGAAAATGTAAAACTTGTTAAATTTCTGATACTGAAAGAGGCAATTTCTCAGTTATGTGGAATTGACCTGGGGAAACTGACCTGAAAGCCTAGCCTGTTTATTATTCTTTAAATTCAATTAAATGTTTAATATGAATAGTAGCTGTCTCCACCTTTCCAGACTGGAAACAAAAGAAATAGGGCAAGGATGGAAAGAATGCCACCACCACTGTGGCCAGTGCCCTTCCCATAGTGTCCACAGCAGGCAGCCAGATGAGAGACCTCTCCTTTCCATCTGGCCCTGGCCATACATGACTCTTGACTGGGTTGAGCTGTTTGGAATGTATTACAGAGAAGAGTCTACCAGAGAGGACTCTCTGTTAGACATCTTCTTGGACACATCTGTAAATCACTGGCTGCTTGACTGGCTATCTAAACAGCTTTTTCGTCCTCCAGAATGACCTTTTATTATCATCTCTGCTCCTAAGACTGGATCATTGCCTTTGTTCTTTATTCCCTGGTGCCAGCCTTGCCTATTTTAACTGCTCTTTCTTAGCCTTATCCTAAGGTCTGATTGGAAGTAGGATCACTCACTGTGAATGATTCCGCCCCTTCTCCCGGTGTAGCTGAGCCACATCTGGGACAGGAGGAAGTCCATCCAGCTGACTGACTCCACTTTTTGGCCTTGGGGGCAGCAAGGAATCATTTAGGTCCCCTTTATCTGGGTGACCTTATTTAATAGCTTAATAAAACAGAAATTTGCACTTGAGATTTCTCAGTAGCTTGGACAGTGAGATTATTCTTTCTGTAGTCTACCAGTTTTCGGCCCCTGTCTTAAATCTGCTTTCTCAGCCATGGAGAACCTATATGTGCCCTGGCAAAAGGCCAGTGTCTATTCCACAGAGCATGTGGGATGGAGGAAGCAAACAGGTGTGGACAATATAGGAGTAGACTTCACAAATTGCATAGTCACCAGGTATCAAAAATCCCCTTAGTCCCTGCACTAGGTTCATCTTGCTGCTTCTATAGAAACTAAATAACAGTGGAAGTGCCTTTCATCCATAGTTTCAAATTGTTTTCCTACAATTATCCTATTTATCGCACACAGCAACCCAGTGCTATAGGCAAGCTAGAGATTATTATCCTAATAGTGTTATATGATTAAAAATGTTACTTTGGCCAAAAAGTTAATTCATTTTTTTTTTTTTTTTTTTGAGACAGAGTCTTGCTCTGTTGCCCTGGCTAGAGTGCCGTGGCATCAGCCTAGCTCACAGCAACCTCAAACTCCTGGGCTCAAGCGATCCTTCTGCCTCAGCCTCCCGAGTAGCTGGGACTACAGGCATGTGCCATCATGCCCGGCTAATTTTTTTCTATATAATTTTTAGTTGTCCAGATCATTTCTTTCTATTTTTTAGTAGAGATGGGGTCTCGCTCTTGCTCAGGCTGGTCTCGAACTCCTGACCTTGAGCAATCCACCCTCCTCGGCCTCCCAGAGTGCTAGGATTACAGGCATGAGCCACCGCGCCCGCCCCATTCTTATGTTTTATTTTCTCATTATCATAATCACCACTTTTAACAATAAAGATAAGAAATTAAAGTACTTCACAAACTATAAAGTGCCCTATACAAAACATATGATCATGATCTATTACATATGTAAACACATACGTGCATAAAAATACTACTGTATGTTTTATATAGTGCTTTATGTTTTAGAGCATGCATGAATTTATATGCATTATAGTCCTGCTTAACTTTTTATTCAAATAACACTCAAGAATCTATGTTGTAAGCAAATAAAACCGACTCAGGATAACTTAAAGAGAAAAGGAATTTATTGGAAGGCCATTGGGTATTTCAAAGAATTAATCTGCTTCTCAAAGAAGCAGATTCAGAAAATAAGCAAAAATCAAGAAAAGTTAAACAGCAGGAACTACAGCCAAAGCCATATGGTAATAATACTCTATTTAGGATAATGCCTTTAATTCCACTGCCATGACTAGATGGTCCTCCCACTGGATGCTGGATACTGTTGCTTGGGTCTTGGTGACATTCACCAAGATTTAAAGTCCTGAGTGAAATCACACAATTAGCTAAATCTAGGTTATACGGACATGTCTTAGCTTCCGGAGGACAGGGACAGGCCATATATCTCTCTTTTCAGATTCCATAGTTTCAAGAATTACACATGACAGTGTCCCTCTAATAGGAAAAGGATTTTGAACCTGGGTTCAACTGTCCTCTAAAATAAGTAATATAATATCTAGAATATTGTTCTTCATATTCCAGATACTTTATCATAAATGGGATTGGTAAAACTCTTTATTATAGACAATATCAAATATATACAAAAATAGAGAGAATAGTATAATAATTCTCCTGTATTCATCTGTTTCAACATTGTCAACTGATGGCCAATTTGGTTTTATCTCTGCCCCTGCCTAATCCTCCCCCAGCTCTAGTTATTTTGAAACCAATCCCAGACATCATATCATTTCATCAAAAAATATTTCAGTATGCATTCAAAATAGATAAGGACTATTAAAAAAATGACCACAGTACTATTTTCAGTCTTAAAAGTGTTAAAAAGAATTCTGTAATACCATCAAATAGTCGATGTGTACAAATTTCCCTAATTCTCACATATTTTTTTTGTTTAACAATTTGTTTGCTTGAATCAAGATTCGGTTGGCTAATATGTCTTCCAAGTCTCTATTAATCTACAGAATCTCTCTCTCTCCTCTCTCTTTCCATCTCTTTTCCTCCCTTGTAATTTATTTTTAAAGAGATCAGGTCATTTTTCCTGGAGAGATTCTCACAGTCTAGATTTTCCTGATTGCATTTCCCTGATATCATTTAACATGTCCCTCTGTCCTGTATATTTCTTCTCAATTGGTAGTTAGACCCAGAGATTTAGGTTCAATTTTGCAGCACGAATATTTCACAGACAGTATTTGTGTATTTCCATCACAAGGCACATAATGTCTACTTGTCTCCCCATTTGTAATACTAGCAGTCGTGGCTGATTACTGCCTCGATGCAGCAATTCATTAGGGGTTGCAAGACAGTGATATTTAAATTTTATTTTTCTTTCTTCATTTATTAGCTGGAATAACTTTTCGTAGAGACATTTGTAATAATCCATTCTTTAGTTGCCCAGAAGTACAACAATGTTTATTTGGAAAAGTCAGGTTAAATAGTTCTTTCTATAACAACTTTAAAATAATTAATTGATTTTCTACCATCCTTTAAAAGGGACCAATTAGTTTTTTAGTATCCATATGAAATTATGGATTTAAACATATTTGATATGTTTCAATTCATTACATTTATTAACCTTATTGACTTGCACATTTTCCACTTTTGGCAATTGGGAGCCTATTGACATTTGTTCCTGGGTCCTTTTGAGTTTTTAATGTCTTCCCTGCCATGAGGAATGTTCCAGGCTCATCTTATACATTTCCT
>NW_012150174.1:8281181-8289137 GCF_000956105.1 Propithecus coquereli
TTTCCTCACTACCTCTATGTAAACATTTATCTTTGGATTGTTTGTTTTACTTTATACTTTAAAAAACATAAGAAATGTGTATATATAATCACATCTCCCCTTTCTTAGAAAAATGGTAGTACACTGTGCACATTTTTATTATCTTGAGTTTTTTTTTAACTATATATTTTTTTCTTAAGATCATTCTACAATAGTATATAGAGATGGTCCTCATTCCTTTTTCACAGTTGCATAGTACTCAAATGCGTGAATGTTTAATAGTTCATTCTACCAGTTTCCTTTTGAGGGCATAGTGCTAAAATTAATAGTCTTGTGTATACTTCATTTTTTCATATTTTTACTGGTTACCTTTTGAATCAATTCCTAAAAGTGGAATTGTGAAGTCAAAGAGTAAATGCATGTGTCATTTTGCTAGACGTCATCAAATAGCCCTCCAGAGGGGTAGTGTTTTTCCCACCAGGAATGATAAAGGTATCTGTCTCCTTATAGCCATACCAACAAAGTACATTGTGCAATATTTGGTTTTTTGCCAATCTGACAGATGAGAAATGGCTTACAGAGTAGTTTTAATTTGCATGTCTCTTATTAAGAACTAGGTTGAAAAGCTTTTCATATGACTAAGGCCATTTGCATTTCTTTTTTCTGTGAGCTGTTTGTGTCTTTGGCCCACTTTCCTACAGGGTTGTTAGTCTTTATTTTTAGAATCTCTTTACACATTAGGGATGGTAATGCCTTGCCTATCATATAAATTGCAAATATTTTCTCCCACTTTGTTATTTGTCTTTTGATTTTGCTTCTGGTGTTTTTGCCATCCTGAGACTATTTTTTTTTTAATGTAAGCAAATATATCCATCTTTTTTATTGTTCCTTCCAGATTTTAGTCATAGAAAGTCTTACCCACTCTCATGTTATAGAGAAATTCACCTATGTTTTCTTCCAATACTTGTATGATTGCATTTTTTGTGATTCATTCAGAATTGATTCTGATGTGTGGTATAAGGAATGGATCCAATGTCTAATTTTTCTGTATGGCCAACCAGTTATCCTAACACCTTCTATTTAACATAATACCTTTTCCTCACTGCTCTGCAATACTACCTTTATTGTACACTGAATTGCCACATACATTTGGGTCTGTTTCTGGATTTTCTATTCTGGTTCCATTAATCTGTTGCTCTATTCATGTGCTAATATCACATAATTTCGATTATATAGGCTTCATATTATGTTTTTAAGTCCACAGGGTGGATTTACCCTTGCAAACTATGTATCATGGGTAAAGGTCTTGGATTCATAGGATGGGAGGATCTGTGAAAGATACAAATACCGTTTTTCCCTCTTCTTTCTTGGCTAGACTTTAAGATACTTGATGTTCGGATTTGTGGCTACTTAATTTTCATAACTACACTTGAAACCTAGTATGTGCTCAATGAACAGGTTTTGAATTTAAAGATGAATCAAATATAAGAAAATATATTCTATATATCTCAGAAATTCAGAGCTATGAACAGTGGGTGAAAACTATAAGGGATACGATTATTAATTCAATATAAGAAGCATATATTAGAACCATCAAAAAAGCAAAAGGAATAGATGCTAATGGTATAGTGAGCTCCCTAGAATAGGACATGATCAAGGCATGATGACCTCTGAATATCACTAGAAAGACAGATGAGATTTATGACCATAATACTAATAGCTAATAGGAATATGCCACTTATTACAGGGGAGCTACTGTCCTAAGTGCTTTACATGCATTAACTCACTTAATCCTTGCATGTGATGTAGGTACTATTAATACCCCACTTACAGGTGGACATACTGAAACACAGAGAGGTGATATAACTTGCTCAAGGTCACATGACTATTAAGTGCTAAAGATGCAATTCGAATGCGAGAAGGGTGGCTTCAGAAGCCATTATGCCTTGTGTTTGGGTAGGCATAGCCTAGTGGCCTTCAGTAAGAAATCTGACAAAATTTCTTATCACTTCCTTGTAGGTTCATTTACTTACTGGTTGATTCATTCTTCAAACACCCATTTTCTAGGTGCTGGGAAACTAGAGATGAATGGTACAATCATTTGAGAATGGTACTAGCCTTTGAGTAGCTCTCGGTCTAGCTGGAGCGACAACACCTTCCCATGTTCCAAGTACTAGTCTAACAGAAGGTTGCGGCTGGTCTGAAAGCAGTGAGTTGCCTTAACTGATTGTTCAGTCAGTTACAGATCAAACTGCTTGTTCTACTCTTTCACCCTTTCCCACCCCTTTTTCACTGTTCCACTTGACTAGTCATAAAAAAAATAAAAATAAAGTAAATGAAAAAATAAAAAAAAAAAAGATTGTAGGAAATATTATGAGCTTAAATAGGATGCTGTGACTCCTCCCCCCTTTTCAACATCAAGGATGCTCTGTGTTCTTTGACCTACCAGTGACAACAGTAATAAGTATATAACTCAGAACCTGCTCACACTTTTTTTGTGTGCTATTTCTAAAAAAATTTAAAAACGCAAAAAATGCCAACAATTATACTTTTTCCAATCAATGAGTAATAGTAAAGACAATCAATGCAAGCCAAAGCAATGAATACAAATGAGCACAGTAAGAATTACAGAAGCTAAAAAATTGACTGAAGAAATGAACATTAACATGATTCAGCTCTGCAAAATTGGATTCGGGAAAACAAAACTTGGTGGAAATTATTACCAGAAAAGAAAACTCTGTGATGGTAGCGGTAATTATAAAATGTGATATGGATAAAAGCATAGTGATGGATCATATCTTAGTTGTAAAATCAATGTAAAAAAAGCATTAAGCCCAGTGAAAATGATTCTGGTAAAATAAAACTGGAAAATTAGTATAGAAGGAAATATTTTAATTTCATTATATAGAAAATTGATCAAGAGAATTAAATTGCCTTAGTGATATTTACTTCAGGAAATACTTTCTGGATGGAAATTTATCACTCTGAGCATAATTCGGATTCACGCACCAAGTAGGGCACAACCAGCTCAGTGTCAAAATGAGGAGGATGAGAGATCCTGTATTCCTTGCGAGAGCACCAGGAGGGACTGACCGCCCCACCTGTGGGAGCTGGGTGAGGTGTCACAGAGGAGGTGGCATTGAGGCTGGTTCCCGAGGAAGGAGTGTGCAGGTGGGGAGGAGGACAACGGCATTCTAGGTCAACAGCTCAGAAACAGGGTGACCACAGCTGAACTCAAAGGTTGGGGACCAGGGATCTGTAATGACACAAGGGCTAGAAAGGAGGGCTGGAGACAGATAAGGTAGAACCATCAGATAGGGGGGAAAGAACCAACAGGTCACTGGCAATCCAGGAGACAGCCTTTGGTGGGCTCTCAGCTCATCCCGGTTTGTCCAAAATTTTCATCAGTAACTCGAGTGGACTGAAAAAGAGACACGGTGGATGACCTGGAGCTGAGAGAGTCCCAGCAAACCTTTCCTTGGTTACCTACATTGGACCATCAAGGTCTGAGACGTCGGAGATTTGGTTTAGTGACATAAACTCTTCGGCACCAGAAGGTTATTTGCCATAGGCAGAGGCACGCTGCGCAGTTGGCAGCAGCTTGGCTGACGATCTGTAGTCAGTATTAGGCCACCAGTTTGGAAGATGATGGTGATAATATTAGTGGTAATAAGAGGAGGAGCTTCCTTTTATTGTTTACTATCTGCCGATCACTTTGTGTATATTATCATATTAATTTTTATGTGAGCCTGTGAGGTCCATGTTGTTATCTCCATTTTGTAAATTAGAAAACTGGAGGAAATTAAGTTAAATAATTTCCCCTCTTACCCAAGATCACTCAAGATATAACCAGCCTAACTGGTTTCAAAGCTCATGCCTTAATCACTGTGTCCTGTTGTTTATCCACCTGTACCTTCAGGGTTTAAACTTGATGGCATAAAGTTTAATTTCAGGGGCTAATCCGGGCCAGCGTTCACTTGGCAGATGATCATGGTACCATTTCAGTGCTTGCTGGTTCAACCCAGATCCCTCAGGAGGGCTGGGGCTTGGATCAGGCGTCTTCACTGGAGGTTGCAGGAGACTTCAGAACCGGAGGCAGTAACAGAGCCCAGGGCTGAGCCAAAAGCCAGGGCCCAGTGAGTCAGACAGGAGGTAGATTGAGAACTTGCCCAGTGAGAGAAGCCAGAACAGACAGAAAGTCAGAAGTCGGGGTCCAGGCAGCCAGAGTCAGAGAGGAGGAGGAGAAAGCACATAAGGTCTCTAGCAATTGTCGAGAACAGGCATCAGCGTTATTTAAGTCTTAAAAAAAACATATCTAAGGTTAAAGGGCTAGAGACGTTGCTAAAATGACCAGTGAAAGCAGTCCGGCAGGGTAGCGTGTGCAGGTCAATGTGCACGGTTAACCTGACAGTACGGTTCTCCCCAGAGGCCGTGGGCTCGGAGGTCTGAGCAGTCTCGGCTCCCTGCTGGCACCTGGCTGTTCTCAACCAGCCACGAGGAAATTAATTAAAAACCCTGATACCACAGTTTCAGGTAAAGCAAGCTAGTCTTTGCCCACACAGTTAGAGAGACTTGACAAGGAAGGGGTGTGGGGACCAGCATTTCTGTTCAGCTGAAAAGGTCTCAGAAAACCACCAGATGCAACGTCTCAAAGAAATGCTGCAAGCAGATTCTTTTATTACCCATCCCTAGAGACAGAGAAAATTAAACACCTTAAATTGGATTTTAGTCTCTGGTTGCTTCTAAATGTTATGGTTGGCCCAAGCTGGCTAGAGCTGGACCTCAGAATAACCTGAGAGCTTGGAATAACATGTCCCTGTGTGTGTGTGTGTGTGTGTGTGTGTGTTGTGTGTGTCGATGGTGAGCCCTGCCATTGTTTTGTATCATTGTGTCATGAATTGGGATCTCTTTGGCATTGTCCATCAGCTGCTGTGGTGGGGTAAAGCCTACAGATGGTGGTGCTGTGGAAAAAGTGTTTATCTATGGGGTCTTCCAAGGCCAAGGATTTCAAAGACATCAAACGCAGATTTCAAGCTTTCAGGCCTTTGTACTTCCTAAGGGAATATTCCCAGTGACCCGAAGCTTTGGCCAAGGTGATGTCCACACGTTCCCTTTGCACTGTGTTGGATTTTGATAATTGAGTGATTATTGGAGGTCAAGACCTAGCCTTCCCTGGGTCTTATACATGAGTTATTAAAGGTCTGACAAAGATGGCATTGATATTTCAAACCCAGATGATGGGAGGTTTGGGGTGCTGTTGGCTAAGAAAGGGAAGTTTGAGATAGAGGGTTGGTTTGAGGTGGAAAATGGGGACAATTTGATATTAGAAAAATAACAATGGAAATAACCAACAAGCTTGCATTATTCATCCATCTGTTCATTCATGCAGTGAACATGTATTATGCTGTTATCCATGTACTTGCCATCAAGATAAAGAGAAATGTAATACACAGACCCTGACTTGAACAGAAAGCCAGCATTACATAACTGAAAGTAAAGAGAAAAAAGTCTTGGAGGTGAGACAATGGGATCATGTGCCCTCTATGTACCCATTTCTGAAAGGAGAAGAAATTTTAGAATTCAGCATGGGCATGGGAGATAGGGGTGGGGCAGTGGCAGGGTTGTGTCCACAGGGACACAGGGAAGAATCAGCTGGAAAGATAGGAGCTGGATTAGTAGGAAATCACAGATGTCAGGGGAAGACAGCATTTTAGGACTGCAATAGCCAGGCTAGCATGAATGCTAATGATAATCGCTACCATATATTTTGTGGTTCATGACTTTATTTAATAAATATTTATGGAGCATGTACTATTCTAGGCACTATGCCACGCACTGGGTATACAGTGATGAGCAAGATAACTTAAGTCTGTCCTCATAGAGCTTACATTCTATTAATAGTAAGTTTTATGCTGTATGTCATTTACTCCTCCCAAGAACCACCAGAGGCCACAATTTCTACCTTCATTTTACAGGCAAGAACACTGAGGCTCAGAGGGTTGAGTAACTTGCTCAGGTCCCACAGAGAAAAAGTGATGGAGCCTGGATTTGAACACAGTTCTGTCTGATGCCAGAGCCTCTAAATCACCAGCCTGTGCTATGAGAAAGCAAGTGGAAAGAGGGCGGCAGATCTTGGCAAGGACAGTTGGCGTCAAGGGTGGCGACAGAGGACAGATTTCAAAGGGCTAAGAAGGGAGTGGATGGAGGTTCAGAGGAAGCAGGGAGGGAGGCAGAGGGGTTCCTTGAAGGCTGGTGGTCTAGTCCAGCTTGTAGGCAGAAGGCAAGTGTCAGAACCTTGGGAAAGTATGGACTTGACCTTGAGAGAGTGGTTGAAATTTTTGTTTCCTTCTAGGTGGTCAGCCATAGGTAGCCCTGCTCCTGGGACCTGTAGGGCCTGAAATTTCCAGGTCCTTGAGGTCTGAGCAACCAGAGGCCTATGAGGCCAAAACCTCTGGGATTTGAAGGTCTTCCCTGGCTTGCAATCTCCCTATATAAGAGAATCTTGGCACCCCATGCCGCCAGCCCAGAACCGATTTTCCGGCTGCCCAGTGGCTCCTAGAAGGCGTCTGAGAACAGTGAGCGGAAAGCCATGATATGTTATCTCCTAGCACGCCAGCCATGGAGTGACTCCTTGCAATTACAAACCGGCAGCCGAGCAGACGCAGTTTAACAGTACATTGTAAAAGTTTTACGGTTAGTGAAGATAAGTGCAAAATTAATCCCTACAGAACAAAGCAATTTAAAAAGTACATAATGAAGCAATTAGCTAGAAATGGTGGGGAGTGGAAGAAGGAGAGGAGAGTGCCCACAGACAATTTTACCCTGGAAGGGTCTTCACACTCAGGTTTTTTTCCAGTTGTATTCGATGAGGGAGCCACAGAAAAATGAGATTAATAAATGCATGGAAGAGGTCACAATTGGTAAGGGGTTTTGACAGTCAATGTGAAGGAAATTTTCACCTCTTAAAAAGTAGGAACCAGAAAGGAAAATAGCTAAAGAGGCTGTAATTGGAACAATTAATGAAATTTGATTACAGACTGAAGATTAGATAACAGTAATATGTCAATGGTTAATTTCCTAAATTTAGAAAAAAAGTAAAAACGAAAGCCAAAGAAACCTGGGAGCCAGCAACAGATGCAAAGAAATCATGGACTAGGAAAGAGAGAAGATTAATAATAACATGACTTCAAGACAGGTCCTTATTTGGGATTTCAGTGTTTCTGAAATCAGGTTGTGCCTTATAAATTTAGCATATATAAATAAGTAATAAATATGCAAATAAATTATAATTTATTATTTAAATCAGATGCTTTTGAGAGTGAAAGGAGGTGCTGCTAATAATGAAGCTAGAACAACAGGTATAAACCAGTATTGTCGCAGGAAAAGTAGGACATATGGTCACTCTACTTATAATTTTATGGGCACATTTAATCACCTCCTTAAAGACTTCCAATATGGTCACCTGTGGAGTTAGAGCTTCAACATATGAAGTTGGGGCGGGGGACACAATCAGTCCATAGGAAGTGCTACAAAGGGAAAAAACAGAGTAAGTACCAGTAAGTCAGAGATTTTATATATTTTGTTCAGTGACAAAATTTCCATCTCCTACAACAACAACTGGCACATAAATAACAATAAGTAATTGTTGAATTGAATTAAAGCAGAGAAGGGACATGATCTGATTTATAATTTTAGGAGATCGATTGGAGGCAACAGGGTTGAAGCAAAAAGACCAGTCAGGAAGGTCTGGCTGGAGATGTCCACACAAAGATAGTGGACTTGGACCAGGTCATCGGCTGTGCAGATGGAGAGAAGTGATTAGATTCAAGCTATATTTGGGAGGTAGAACTGACTGTGTTTTGCTGATGTATTGGATGTGGAGGGGGAGGAAGAGACATAATCGTAGATGAATTACAGGCTCCAGGTGTGGGCTATTAGGTGGATGAGGGGAACACTAAGGGACAGATGGGGAGGCCA
>NW_012150174.1:8289187-8320786 GCF_000956105.1 Propithecus coquereli
TAAATATGCAAATAAATTATAATTTATTATTTAAATCAGATGCTTTTGAGAGTGAAAGGAGGTACTGCTAATAATGAAGCTAGAACAACAGGTATAAACCAGTATTGTCCCAGGAAAAGTAGGACATATGGTCACTCTACTTAGAATTTTATGGGCACATTTAATCACCTCCTTAAAGACTCCAATACGGTCGGTCACCTGTGGAGTTAGAGCTTCAACATATGAAGTTGGGGCGGGGGACACAATCAGTCCATAGGAAGTGCTACGGAGGGAAAAAACAGAATAAGTACCAGTAAGTCAGAGATTTTATATATTTTGTTCAGTGACAAAATTTCCATCTCCTGCAACAACTGGCACATAAATAACAATAAATAATTGTTGAATTGAATTAAAGCAAAGAAGGGACATGATCTGATTTATAATTTTAGGAGATGGATTGGAGGCAACAGGGTTGAAGCAAAAAGACCATTCAGGAAGCTCTGCTGGAGATGTCCACACAAAGATAGTGGACTTGGACCAGGATATCGGCTGTGCAGATGGAGAGAAGCGATTAGATTCAAGCTATATTTGGGAGGTAGAACTGACTGTGTTTTGCTGATGTATTGGATGTGGAGGGGGAGGAAGAGACATAATTGTAGATGAATTATAGGCTCCAGGCGTGGGCTATTAGGTGGATGAGGGGAACACTAAGGGACAGATGGGGAGGCCAGGGAGGAAATCAAGAACTTTGATTTGGACACGGTAACTTGAGACGCCTGGGAGACACGCAAGTGGAGGTGACTTGTAGGCAGCTGGATATATAAATCTTGAGCTCAGAGGAATGTGGTGTGTTTCCTCCTGCCCTGAAAAGCTGTTATATAGCAGTGGTGAATCTTGCGATCAATGGAATCTTACAGCGATAATAATTACAGCTAATACTTAGAGGGCTCTATACTTGTGCCAAGTGTTGACAATAAACCCCCTACATGTGTCACTTCATTTAATTCTTACAACAACTGTTTTTAGAATTTATCATTTTTATCTCCATTTCACAGACAAGGAAACCGAGTGTTAGAAGGTGAAATGAATTGCCTAAAGCCACCAACCCAGCAAATGGGAAATGTAGAATTTGACACCAAGACTGACCTGAGAGCCAGTGCTCTGAACCACAGTCACCTCCTGTCTCCCAAAAGGCTCTTGGATCCTTTTCTTATGTTGCTTCCACATTATCATGTGCCTGTGAACCTCAGTTTGCTCACCTGCGAAATGACGGGAGATAGTCAGTTAGGTCCCCTTCGGTTCTCCTCTACTGCAATGCTGATCTCTTGTGTACATCCTGTTTTTCATGGCAGTGTGCTGTAGGTGACTTTCAGAGGTGATACCTGTGAGGGTGCCCTACCTGACGACTCATTCTGATGTGTATGGAAAGGGCAAATCTCTCTAGGAGCAGACCCAGCACACCAGCTTTCATAATCTGAATTTCAGTCAAATAAGAGGGACGGAAGCTCCTTAGAACAAATACCATTTCTGAGGGAATGTTCAGCATCTCAGCCTCATTTTTATCATCTGAATGATAACTTCAGGGGTCTCACTGAGCCCAGTCTGGGGACAATGCTTGAGCCAGACACATGAACAGCAGACAATCCTCTGATGTCTGCTCCCAAGGTCTGCCACACTGTCCTCCCTCTACTCCGTCTCAGTGACACACCAGTCACCTGTCATCAGAGGCCCCCACTGTGCTGGGGGGTGTGACAGAGTATATCAACCCTGTACTCCAGAAAGGACCCTCCTAGCGTATCATGGCAATACTCTTTGGAACACTGGCTCAAAGAGTCATTCTTTGGGTGAGCATCGCCCTTTTCGGGGACATCTGGTATGGACGGCCAATTTGAATTTGATTGGGACATGCTAATGAGCCATTCATATGTGTGGGATTTGTTTCTGATTAGATTAAGCTTCAGAGAGAGGAAAGAAATAGCCACTGATTAAAGACATAAAAAAGGAAACACTTTAAATGAGTAAGTGGTTCATCTTCATATAGCAAAGTATAAATCAAACCTAGTCCAGGGGACGCACTCTGAATAGCAGCTGGATAGAGCAAGCGCGTCATCCAGGGACAGCGCCTCTCAGCAATCGACAGGGACTTAACCCGCCAGAGAGGGCTCTGAACCAGTTATCTGACAAAAATGACTCTCAGATTAGGGATAGGAAGGTTTTTATTTGGATTTTAGAAAATTGCTCCCCAAATGCCTGCGACATTTAAGCGCATTATCATTCTCTGGCAGCACCCGTGACAGTAAAGGGGGCCAGAGATCTTATTTCAAAACAAAGAAGCGATTAGAGTAAACAGCACAAGTGTCAATGGGACTTTGATTGGGAACGTGGCTAATATTTCCGTTTCTGAATTTGGAGCTTCTGTAGGGTTTGGTTCTGTACTGTCTAGACTTGGACTAGTCTGCCTTCCCAGCCTCATGCAGCAGGGTCCGTCTAGATCCTGTGTCCCCTGGCCAGGGCTGGAAGTGTGGCTGCAGCCGTGGCCTCACCAGAGGGCTCACTCTGATATTAGTGGAGATGCCATAGGGCTGCTATCTGTGGCTTTCCGAGGAACCTGGGGCTATGTGTCATCTTCAAGCCCTGGCCTTTCCTCTTCCACCTTGGCTGGCTTCTCCCTTGGTTTTCTGCCCTCTGCTGTGGTTAAGTTTGAGCCAAATTCTCAAGGCAGCCTGATATTCTGGGGTGCTGATGCCATGCCTGCCCTTTGCAGCTCCCTCCCTACCCCCTTAGTGCTAGATCTGCTCTCTGTATCCTCAGCCTCTCATGGGGGCCTGCTTCCAATGGACTCAACACCTGGCACTGGGACGTGGCCACCTTCCAGACACCCAATCTCTCCCTAGGCCAGGAGCTTTATACAAGCCCCACCCAACAGATTGAAACTGTGGTTACTGGTGCCTACAGGGACCTCGCCTATCTGGTCACCTTGCCTCCTTACACACTGGCAGCCTCATAGACTGTAAGAGTGTTCCTCAAATCTCAGAGGTTTAACCCAGGAAAAGTTTATTTCCTGCTCACATCATAGTCCCCTGAAGGGTGGAGGCCCTCCTGGGCAGCTCTTCTCCAAGTGGTGACTTAGGGGCTCCAGTCACTCCTCTTGTGCGTTCGCCATCTTTGAATTTCAAGGTCACCCTGGCCTCAACACTCAGCAGGTGGTGGCAGGGGTAGGAGACATATGAATGGGGAAGATACACTGGATACTCATCCACCTTGTCCCCAAAGTGACAGATGCCATGTCCTTTCTCTTCTCATTGGTTTGTGTTGCCCTCCTGGTCCTGACGGCAAGGGGCTGGGAGATGTGGAGGGACATACAGGAGTTACTGAGCAACAGGAGTCTCTGCCACTCCCTCAGAAACCAGTTCCCCAACCCCTGCTCCTGGCTCAGTTTCCCCAACCCCAGTGAATCAGGGCCTGACTTCCTTTTTCTGACTTCTCTTGAGCTCCATCCAGCCTGAGTTTGAACAACAGTAATCAGGCCTGATATGAGATTTGAGGTAACCATGAAAAAGCCCCCCTTAGTCAGAACCAGTCGAGATGACCTCTAATCTCAATGACCACATATTTGCAAAGCAACTGGCGTGAATCTCCTTCCCTGAGCTCCTGTGGCCCAGTCTTTATAGTCAGAGCCAGGTCCCCTGTATGGGATGGGCCAGTTTGCTGAGAATGACAACATGACTGTCATCCCTCTTGAGTTGCCCCTGGGTTTCCTGTAGGTAAGCAGCTGTTTCAGCAAATCTCAAGTTCCTACAAAACAGCCTTTTTCATTTTTTTTCATGAAAAGCTTCCAGACATGGCAGCCTAGCTTGTCTCTCCTTGGAATTCTGCCAGATGAATCTGCCTTATGAAGGATCTCTTTCAAATAGGCAAACTGCTTCAAGTGTTTCTTGGGGCTGACCCAAATGTTCAAACCCCTTCAGGGATGCCTTCCAAGGAAAAGCATTTTTTTCCAAGCAGCAATTCTGTTCAGAGGACTCCTCGGGAGTGTTTATGGCAAGAAGAGGGCTTGGGAAATTGTATCCCCAGGGAGTGTTTTCCTGTGGGGTCTGATGGAAGAATGAGCAGTGTCAGATTTTAAAAATATTTCCTTTTACTTTAAAATAACTAAATATCTACCCTCAGAAACATGGGAGAACACCAAGTAAAGTGCGCTGGGGATAACTCAGAACTAAAGCCCAACTTGGGATGCTTCACTCACGCAGTTAATGAACTTACTGAGCATTGATCGTGCACCAGGCCCTGCTGAGGCTCTAGAGATTCCTTGACATGAGCCTTCCCTCAGAGTCCAGCCTTGTGGGCCTGTAAACAGGGAAAAAAAGCTCCTTCTCACTAGTAATCAGGGGAGGTTGCAAATTAAAACTGCAAGAGAGGATTTCATGCCCATCAGATTGGCAAAAATCAAAAAGTTGGACAATGTCAAATATTGGCAAGAATGTGAAGCAATATGAATCTCATCCATGCTGGTGGGAGTATAACTTGGTCTATACGATTTGGAAGAGTTTCACTTTTTGTAGAAAAGTTGAATGTGTGTATGACCTGTGCTCTAGAAATTTCGCTGTGGTGTAAATACATGGAGAGATGCCCGCTCTTGGGTGCCAGGAGACACATACAAGAATGTTCCAAGGAGCATCATTCGTAATACTGGAAACAAGACTGTCGACCCACAGGAGAGCACATAGATAAATTACTATGTATTTATACAGTGGAACACTATGATGATGAAAATAAAGGAAGCAAGAAGCCAGTTACGGAATGCATACAACATGATTCCATTTATACAGCGTTCAAAAACAGGTAAAGCTAAAATAATGTGTAATGTAGGTTGATGGCAAGGAAATTATTAACAGAATTCAGGATAATGGGTTATTTTACCTTTAAAGGTAAGGAGGAACACATGGAGGTTTCTAAGATATTGCCAGAGCACTGTAAATAGTCGTTTCTTATATTAATATTACATCTTGTAAATTGTGCATATGCATTTCAGATACACACACAGAGTTATTAATATGTTACATGACAGGCAAGAGGAAGTACAGGTGACACAGGAATGCACAGCAGGGGCGTTTAACCCACATTAGGGCAGCCAGGGAAGGTAGGTAGGACTTAGCAAGGCAGATCAGTGTGGGCAGGGGGGCGTGGGAATTCCAGGAAAGGAAATGGTAGTGGGAGGGGACAGAGACCCAAGAACGTGGCCTCCCTGGGAACTAAGAGGAGTTGGAACTGGACAGCAGGGGGTGGGAGATGAGGCTGTAGGAACCAGGAGGGTCCAGCTCTCAGGGCTCTTGCAAATCATGTTAAGAAGTGTGGTCTTATCTGGAGACTAAAGGGAGTAGGAGTGAGATGCATTTTGGAGGAAGGTTATCTCAATGCTTATACTGTCTGAGCCTTGGCTCCTCCTCTGCCCCCATCCCCCCTCTTGACCCTGGCTTGCTCATGGTCTCTGGCTTTCATGTTGGCCTTGTCCAGATCTGACCTCTCTTCCCTTCCTATTGCCAAGTGCTGCCAGGACTGCGGGAGGTGACTGAGATGCTCAGGGCATGAAACTGAAGGGCACCCAGAGAGGGGGTGTCCTGCCCCGCTCTGCCCCGTATCCTCACTGGCCTGCATCTCGGGCCCTGTGGCCACTCTGCGAGTGAGTTTCTGGTCTTCTTCCCGCTCTTCCCAGGCCTCAGCCCCCAGCCTGCCTCCTCCTCGTCTTCCTCCCCCAGCCTGCTGGCTTTGGCTTTCCACTCTTGTCTCAGCTTTTGCAGCCAAGTTAGGCGAGACAGCTACACATAAAAAGATAATTAACCACCTAAGCCAAGAAATAAGGACCACATGAGTGGTACAAATCATGTGTTCCAAGACGTTGGAGGAACTGGGCCAGGCTGGCTTTGGATGGATGGAGAGCAGGAAGGAGGCTTTCTGGACTAAGAGAACAGTGGGAACCGTTTGCCAAGAGCAAAAAGAGCGCGTTAAAAGTCACAAGGAGATAAGAGCTAGAAAGGATTTGGGATCTGGTCCTGTGGACTCGGCTATCAAGTACAAGGCTGAGGTGCCACCACCCTCAATCCCTTACCTATGGCAAGCATAACTAATAAATTGTGGCATGCCTTTCCTTTGAGCCAGGAGAGAGCCTCAGGGTCCTTCCTGACACAGTGCTTCAGAAGGACGTTACGTGCGAATGGATTTAACACAGGAGTGTAGACTCATTTGCTATCCCTGTCCCAGACTGTGGAGTGATCATGAGGCTTTGAGTAGGAGAGATGCTCTCACTGCATCCTGTTGCCTCGCCTCCCATGTCTCCTTGTTTTAGCCCAATTTCAAGCTCTGTCAGCTGTATCTCAAACACTGGGCATCATTTGAGGCATTGGCAAGAAAACTCGAAATCATGGCATGCCAAAAGGAGAAGGGATCTAAGACACCATTGAGTCCAGCTCTGCCATTTGGCAGCTGGGGGAAACTGAGTCTTGGGAGGGGGAGACTTGTTTATGTAAGTGCCAAATACAAGACATGACCCTGACCTTGTACCTTGTCCTTCCCCAACCTGGGAAGGACAAGGGACCTGACCATCCTGAGAACCTACTGCATGCCTGTCTTTGCTTGTGGGAGCTTTTCATGTACAGCATCTCTTTTAAACCTCCCAGGGAATCATGATTCCCAATAAAAAGGCAACTGACATCCAACTACAGATGCAAGTCAAAGGTTAATATGTGACAGAGCCAGGATTCCATCTCGCTCCACCAGCGCCTGAGACCCACACGCTTTCTCGTAGTTCCAGGTGGATGCTTCAAGCCTTTGCAGAAATGATGACAGGATTCGGGTTTTCCAGGAAGGGCTGGCGGTGATGGTAACTTTGCTCTGCCCTAGGTGATGGTTATTTACCACCTGCTTTAGGTCTTTGGTCACCTCCGGCGGGCAGCCCCAGCAGCAACTGTAGACACATCCAAACATTTCTGTGGCCGGGACTTTCTCTCCAGTGAGTTCACGGTTCCACTAGACGAAGCCACCTGATACTGCCCACGATCATTTGATGACTTCCCGGGTTTTATGACATTAATTTAAGCTCTGCAGCCAAAGTAACTCTCTTTGGTTGCAGCCATATGCACTTAAATGTCAGAGATTTGCTGAAAAACCACTTGGGTTTGAAGAAAGTCACTGTGTTCAGTAAAATCTGGCCACATTTTATGTTTATGGCTTTTATTAGGGCGTCCAGCTGAGCCAGTTAAAACCATGTCTCTATAGTCGGTGAAAACCCAGGACTCTCAGATGACTGGATTCACTCATTCAAATAATAGCTACTGAATATATACTCAGTGCCAGCTGCTGATGTACGCAGTCGGAAACACAGACATGGTCCTTGTTTTCATGGCATGTATAGTCCGGAGAGGGGAGACAGACATTTAAAGGATAAATACATAAATGAAAGTATTGTGAATAAATGTTACTAAGGAAAAGAGCGGGGCACTACAGGTATCCAGAGGGGATCTAATTTGGACTGGGTGGGTCAAAGAAGGTGATATTTGAGCTGGGAACAAATGGGGGGAGCAGGGGGTGGAGGATTATTCCAGGTAATGGAATAGCAGCTGCAAAGGCACAGAGACAGGAAAGAACTTGGTGTGGTCAAGCGACATGTTACTTGGTGCCCATCCAGAAGCCACAGGGTCCAACCTTGGGCTGACAAGCTGTCAAGTGTCCCTCGTGCCTGTGACACTCAGCATGTGACTTCACCTTGTGTACAAATTAGAATTTTCATCTTCGTGGTTGCTTCCTATGCCCTGTTCCCTGTGACCTGTCCTGCCTTCTCTGTGACCAGCCTTGGTCTTCATTTCTCAGCCACCCCTTTGGTACCCAGCTCCCTGCTCCTCCCTCCTCCTGGCATCCCCCACCCCTGGAGCTCCCCACGCGGAGCTGTCGCCCTGTCCACAGCTTCCCACCAAGCCCAGATTAGGGCTGTGCCAGGGGGGCATGGTGCAGGGGAGGGAGTAGTCCAATTTGCACCTTCGAAAGATCACTTCATCTGCTGTGTGGCAAAAAGGCTGGAGAAAGAAGACAGGAAGAAGGACAGCAGGTGTTTGGAGACCATGGCAGAGTCCGGATGAGAGACAACAGTGGCCAGGATAAGGGAGGTGGCTGCAAGGATGGGGAGAAGGGCTAGACAGTGAGTGGCACTGCTCCTTGTACTGTGTGTCTAAAGGCACGAGGGGAGGGGCCGCCGCCGTTCTGATTAGAGTGAGGGCAGATGCGTCCACTCTGCAGTGAAACGGTGAACCGACTCTTTGAGAAACAGGTCTCCTAATAAAAGAGCTTTGTTACGAATCATGATCTGTGTTGTGTTGTTGAAATGGTCAAGTAATAGCCTCTGCTCCAGTTGCAAAAAGAATAATTATTCTGACTCTTTGAGTTGTCAATAACTTATTCACAGTATTCACAGGCTTTCATTAAAAATCTGAGCAAAGCGAATTGGAAATCAGCACCATCCCCAGAACGTACGGGTCATGGACATGAAGGTGCACAGCCTGGGCCTTCAGTGCCACCCGCTCCTGGTCCTCAGAACCACCCCTGGACGTGCTAAGTCCTTGCAAAGCATGGTCAGCACGGGGAAGTGTTGGCTCTTCCTCGAGCTTCTTTGGGATTGGACAGATCTTTTTGTCTTCAAGACCAGATATGTGGCCTTGGGCAAGGGACATTCTTTAGTCTCCATTTCATCACTTGGAACTGGGGATAATAAAGATGGGTTAGGAGAAGGGTGTCTGGCTCTTTCCTTGTGGTGATCCCTAATCCTTGACCAGGCCCATGTGATCCATTTGAAGAGGGACTTCCCTGCTGGTCCCTCTCTGCCCCACACTGCTGCAGAGACCATCATCAAGGGTTTTGTTAATTTCTCTCCCACCGGCAAAGAGAACCCAAATCTCTGGTCACAAAATGTCTGGTCTCTTCTTTGGCAGGGTGGGACTCGTGGGTGGAGGAAAAAGTGCATTAATCTTTTTGCTGGTAAATCCACAGCAATAAGAATCAAGACATGAATCAATGACTCAATACTCATCCTGCTACAGGAGTAGAAATAAGGTCCCGCTCACTCCTTCACAGACAGTGGTCTGATTTCTCTGCACTCATTCTTGTGTTGAGTGGTCACCTGGGGCCTGGTGCAGAGGTACAGCCAGGTCCGGGAACTGACAAGTGGCTCTGTGTCTTCTGCAGGTGTGGCAGTGTGGCGGGAGCGTGGAGGTCCTGCCCTGCTCGAGGATTGCCCACATCGAGCGAGCCCACAAGCCCTACACAGAAGACCTCACTGCCCACGTCCGCAGGAACGCCCTCAGGGTGGCTGAAGTTTGGATGGATGAATTTAAAAGCCACGTCTACATGGCATGGAACATACCCCAAGAGGTAAGAATCACCAGTGAGGATGGGTTTCTTGGAGTTTGATGGAAAAAACAAAACATGGGACCAAACTCTTCCTCCCTTGGGTCAACCAGAATCTTGTTTGCCGTGGTAGAATGGTCTCTTACTCCAAAAACATATATTACATGCTGAAGAAACGGGGCTGACAAGAGGCTCTAAGCTGTTCCTTATTCCCAGCCCCATCCCCAGTCAGCATGCTTGACCTTAGTGTCCTCACTTTAAATGAGAAAGTTGAACCAGGTGGCTCCAAGTTTCCTTCATGCTCTGAGGTCCTCAGCTTCTCTGACATTAGCTGTTCCATGGTCCTGGATTAGAAATATACCAGTAACTACAAAAATTCACAAAATGCATCTTAATCTCCTTATAGACTGGATTTGAGCTTCTCCATTGAACCTTTAACCAGAGTAACAAAGAAGATCCACATGCCTTTGAGATTTCTTGAGCCATGAGGATGGGGATGAGATGCACTCCCATAGGGACCCTCAGTAGGACATTTGTTTTGGACATTTTTTTAAGCTGCTTCTGACCTTCATAGAGCCTTATCATTGCCTGCCACTATCTTCTATCTCTCTAGTCACTCTACACTATTCTCTCTACACTTAAGAAGTGCCCGAGAAAAAGCAGTGTTTTCTCTAGTGGTTTTGTTAGCCTTGCCATGTGTCATATGGAAATGACCTTGGACCGCTGAGTTGGGAGAGGCCAACAGATGCCAGCCACAGGACTCCAACCTGCTTACTCGCGTGTCTGCCTGCAGTCCATTGCTTATGCTGCATTCTGTGTGACCACATGACCTCTTTATTTCCTCCTAAGGCCAGGGTGTCCCCTTGGGAATCCTTTAGAAAGCCTCGGCTTTCTTTCTAATGGGGAAAGGACTGATCTTTGCTTAAAGTTTCCATATAAAGGTCCTGTTCCCTGAACTCTATCCCAAGGTAATGTTGCTCTAGTTAAATGGGTGAGAAAGGAGGCTGGGCCTTGGGTGGGGGCTTTTAGGCCACCACTACCCCCACCACAGGGGAGGGGGACTGGAGCTGGGTTGCATACTCTCCCACCAGTGAGATTTCAGCAGTCAGGAAGAAGAATGAGGATCAAGGAAATAGCAGCCCAGTGCAGCCAACGCCCAAATGAACCAGCCCCGGGATTGTATCCCTGACAGCAAGAATGTTTCTAGGGAAACCATGGTGCCTTCTGGACTCGTCTGTGGCATTCGATCATATTATTCTACACAGGTGCTGAGCCCTGTTGTGGGTGTCCTCTGATGGCAAAAATGTTAAGAACACTTGGAAACTAGCCAGGACCTCACCCATGAGCATCGCAGGTCCCCAGGCTCTGCTTAGGACTGCAGTCCTGTCACACTCCCACCCCGCTTTTCCTCTGTCCCCTAGAGCTGCACACCTTCCAGCCCTCTCCCCTCTTGCTGCTGACAGGTGTTGAAATGCACAGTAACGCAATGAATGGTAGAGAACGGAGGGAGAGAAAATCATTGGAAAATGATGAAACTCAGTGTCTGTGACTCCTCAAGGGGGTGGTTCACACGAAATCAAGTAGGTGGGGGAAAGTGAACACAAGACAGATAAGAGGTGGAATTGTCCAGGACAAAGCCTTATGGAGAAGGAAGGGGCCAGTGTGTTTCCTGGAAAACTCTCTCTTCATGTACCTGTTCCCTCTGTGTCTAAACGCCCTCTCCTTCCTCTTATCAAACTCGTGCAGAGAGTCAACACGTTCTTACCTCCCAATCACTGCTCAAGCCACATCCCCGATATGCCACGGAAACTGCTTTTGTCAAACCGACAAGGGCCTCCCCACTGCCTCATTTAATGGACATTTTAAAGTTTTTAACCTATAGGATTCCACCCTTTTCCTGAAACGGTGGTCCCTTGGCTCCATGATCCCACAGCCCAGGCTCTCCTCTCTCTCTCATTGTCCTGACTCCTGTGGGTTCCTCTTACCTCCAGTGGGTGCTCATGTGCTCCCTGGGATCCATCCTTGGCCTACTGCTCTCATTGTACACCATCTTTCTGGGTGACCTCATCTACTCTTGGGTTTGACCCATACATCCTAATCTTACTGCCACCCATACATCCTAATTAATGCCTTCCTAATTAGTATCTCCAGCCCTGACTTCTGCCTTTACTTTCAGGCTGAATCTCCAACTGCCAGCTGGCCCTTTCCTCCTGGGCATCCCCACAGGCACTCAGACTGAATCTGACCAACACATCTTCTTCCCCCAGATCTGCTCCTGTTCTCACTCTCTGTCTCCATTCATGGTGCCGCCATCTGCCTGGACACATGAGCTAGAAACTGAGCAACGGCCCCTTGGTCTTTCTCTCTATCAGTCCCCACTCCCCACTGCAAGCCCTCTTTCCCATCCCTGCCTCCTCTCACGTCTGCATGCAGGCCCAGTCTCTTCATCTGCAACAGCCTCCAACTGGTTTCCGTGGCCCAACTCTTGTCCCCTTCAAATCTGTTTCCCAAAGTTATCTTCAAAAAACTAGTAGCAACTATGCTATTGCCCTACTTAAAATCTTTAAACAACTCTCCCCTGTGTATAAAATCAAGTACGAAGCCATACTTGACACAGCGTCTTGAGTTCCCATGCTCCCTCCTCTGCCTGCATCTCCAGCCACTCTTTGTTTTGGAGACTACACAGACGACACGGACTGTGGGAACCACCCATAACTGTCCACGCCATGCTGTTTCTCACATCTGTGCGGTTGCTAATTCTGTTCTTTCTGCTTGGAATTCCCTACCCTCTACCTCTTCCCCAACACCCACCGCTACCAAATCTTCATCATCCTTTGAGACTCTATCCATAAAGCCAGCTCCGGCTGGGGAAAGCGCCCTCCCTCCCACACAGGTCCCTGTCATTGCTTCACCAGCGGTGAAAGAATGCGCTGTTGTCTGAAAGTCTCTCTTTCTCATTAGACCAGTGGCTCTCCAATCCAACTGAACTTTAAAGTCACTTGCTCTCCACCTCCAGAGATTATGACTTAATTGGTATGGAAGGGGCCCCTGGAGTCTGTTTTTTTAGAAAGCAATTCAGGGGATTCTAATGTCCATCCAGGGACAGGAACCACTGCAATAGACCGTGAGCTACCCGAGAATGGACTGTGCTGTTCATGTGTGTGTGTCGCCATTCCCACATGAGGCTGGGCACATGGAGAGAGCTCAGGGAAACCTCGCTGCTGCATATCAGTGAGCCAATCTGCTGGCAGGGTGTGTGATAGCTTTCTTCCTTGGGCAGTGGCTCCTAAAAGCAGATCTTCAGACCAACCGCATCAGAATCATTTGGAGATCTTTTAACAATTACTCATCTGGGTCTCATCCTCAGAAATTCTGGTCAGTAGGTCTGTAGCAGTGCCAGCATCTGTGAAAAGCTCTCCAGGTGATGGTTCAGGGTAGCCAGGTTTGGGTGACACGAATTTAGTTAATCCTGCTCATCTCTCCAAACTCACCTCAAGCATCGCCTACTCCAAGAAGCCTTCTTTGACTGCTCCCCTGCTCCCTTGCCCACCATCCACAACATAACATGAATTAAGGCCCTTTCTCTCTCCTCCCTAACACTTTCTATTTCCTCCCATGCTTCGCACTGTGTGCAGAGAGCCTGTTTACTTGTCTGAATCTCCCAGACTCTCCTTTCGGGCAAAGACTGGGACTTACCCCTGTTGGTATACACAGTGTTTAGGACGGCGTCTGCCACATAATAAACAGGCACTTGGTAAAGATGAGTAGAAAGAGAAAGAAGAGGGAGGACGTGTGGATGCTCCACGCTCTCCATGGTTTCCCTGGGAGGTTTCCCAGCTGCCCCTGACGTGGTGGCGTCCCAGCACCTTCTGCTCAACCACAGGCACATCTGTTCCCAATGTACTTAACCTTTCGTCTGCAGCATCCCAGCTGCAAACGTAAAGCTGGAGGCCATCAGCTCTGCCCAGGCGGCTGCCTCGAGGATTAAATAAGTTAATATATGTAAAGACTTTGATCAGTGCTTGGCACATAGAAAGTGCTAGAAAAGCGTTAACTCTTGTTGATGCGATCGTTTATGCCCCGTGCATTCTTTCTGCATATTTAAAATGCCCTTACTGGGCAGACGTCCTCAGCTCGTTGCTGGCTGTGCACCGAGCAGAAGTAGCCCCCTCACCTGCTCCCTCACCACGTTCAGCCCTCAGCTTTTCAAAGGGCAAAGGAGCCTCCAGCTCTTGCATCCTGCTACTGTAATATAAAAACAGTTTATTTATCAATAAACAGAAAGTTGGCCTGCAGCAAAGCATTTTTGTAAGCAGGTTCAGGAACTCCAGGCCACTCCCTGCTGCTCTTGCCCAAAGACAGGTGGGGTTCCAGGGACGGCTTGCCACGGTGCTTCAGTGGCAGCCCTTCTTTAGGTTTGGCTGCGAGGAGACTTGTGACTATGTGGCTGGAATACGGGGCATATTTTTACGTGGCTAAGTTTACTTGTTTCCTAGGGATGCTGTAACACATTACCATGCACTCACTTGGTGGCTTAAATCAACAGAAATTTATTCTCTCACAGTTCTGAAGCCAGAAGTCTACATGCAAGGTGCCAGCACAGTTGTGCTCCCTCCTACGTCTCGAGGGGAGAATCCTTCCTTGCCTCCACCAGCTCCGGGTGGCTCCCGCATTCTTTGGCTTGTAGACGCATCACTCCAATCTGTGCCTCTGTCTCCACATGGCCTTCCCCTCCCTGTGCCTCTGTGTGTCCAAATCTCCTCCTCCTTTCTCTTATAAAGATACTAGTTGTTAGATTTAGGGCTCACCCCACATCCAGATGATTTCATCTTGAGATCCTGAACTAATTATATCTGCAAAGACCCTATTTCCAAATAAAGTCACATTCAGAGGTTCCAGGTAGACCAGAATTTTGGAGGAGGACACCATTGAACCCACTACACTAAGCATTTGGCAAGAAAGGAAGATGCATTTATTGTTTTCTAATAATAAGGGCCATGGGAACCTTTTTTGAGAAGGTTTGCTCATTTCTTAAGGTATTTGCTTCCTGCTCTAAAGAAAGGTTTGATGCAATTTACAGTAAACACACAGTGCAGACATGCTGAATCATTAAAACAGAAAGGCAAAAGTCAATTAATAAACAGGAAGGGGAAGTAGATTTGATATCCAGAAATCTAAGTTGAACAAAGGACTGGTTCTTGAGCTCCCTAGCAGTTAAGTAGAGATGGCCACCTGATGGGTTATATTGACACAGCTCTCATCTTTTATTAGATTGTAAGGCGAGAGACAAACTTTGCCCTGATTCTGAGTGCAGAAAGAAAGTTTTCCCATGGGAACCCAGAATTTTAGGAAAACGTGGAGGCCTTCCTGAGACAGGTTCTTTTAGTAGCTCTCCATAAAAACTGAGACACAGTGTTTGTTAAATTGTAGTCATTTAAGGGCAATTATGACATGAAGGGACAAGGAAGGAATGGGTACAAGGACATGGTTTTGTGATACAAGGATAACGTATAGAGAAGCATAAAGGGTTAATACTTAACAGATCCCTTGGGGCTGGGGCTGGGCGGTGGGTTACACCTATAGCCCGATCCTATGTTCACAACTTCCTAAATGATTTTCAGTTCATCTCATCGATGTAGTTCAGCCTTGGTGCTAGGCCTGATGGAAGTTTCCTGGCCCTCAGGAGCCAGAGTCCTAGAGAAAGGTTCCAGTGGCAGTTACTGGGAGGGCTCAGGGCCAGAGGCAGGTCACAGAGAAATCATAGATGAGGCCATTAAGAAGTCCTCAGAGGGTGGGTCCTGGCTGAAATTGGTCCCAGAAGTCTGGAACTTTAAGTTTCAGGCAGTAGTAGTTTACATTTTTATATTATTAATACATGAACTCTTGTGGGCAAAAATGAATTTATCTCTGGTATACCTAAATTTTGCTTTTACTCAAGCCTTCATTGTCTGATGTCAAAAATTCGTTCTGTTCATGTCCAGATAAATGCGGCCATTTTTGTGATTTTTCAGACATTTTATACTTAAACTCTGTCGATTTCATAGTCTACCCAACCTCAGTACCTTGATCGCTGGGGTTGCTGCTAGAACCAGGAGGTTTGCACAAGGAGCACATGGCCCACAGTGTCGTGGGAGAGAGCTCCACCTCTCCATCTTCCTCCACTTCCGCTCTGGTCTAGTGTCTTACGAGATACCACATGCCCCATCCGGCCCCTGTCTCCATCTCTGCCACGGCGTCATCTTCTGAGACATCACTGGGTCTTCATCTGATCCCCAGGTGACAGACCCCTCAGCATCCTCTTCTGTAGCATCAACTTCTTCTCAGCCAATCCTGTGCCCTGTTCAGCAGCTGGTGTGCAGGCCGAGGAATTCTTAGAGCTCTTCAACTCTGCTCCGGGACCGCAGGAAATGTGGGTGGCTTCTCTGTCCCTCTCGCTCGGGAACACATTCATGTCTCCATTTCTGCTCCATAGCTGCTGCATCAGGGTGCACCTGGGAAATGAGGGCACAAGCACTCTCTATACTAAGACCCCAAAGTTTAAAGAGGGAATCTGCTTCTCCCCACAAGGACTTGGCCTTAGGAGGCATAAGGGCGGGATCTCCCAAATGCATATGGTAAGGTCAAAAACACGAACTCTAGGCCCAGGTTAATTGGATTCAGATGTCAGCTCCATCATTTATTAGCTGTGGGGCTTTGGGAAAGTCTCCAAAGAGGCTACTGAACCTCTCTTCATCTCAACTTCTCATCTGTAAAGTAGGATTATGCAGTGCTACCTTGTAAGTTTAAATGGGACAATATATTATACATACATATGCATATAAGTAAACAAATATAATTACATATGCATGTCTCCTTCAGAACAGAGCCTAGCACACTGGAAGGGTTATATAAGCCTTAGCTGTTAGGATTCTTAGCAATAGTAGTAGAATTAGCTTTATTCCATCTTTGACTCTTTTCCCTTCCCTCTCCCTCTCACCCCACAGTTTACAATCTCTCATCTTGCCTCTTGAGGTGGGGAAAAGCCTTATTCAGACTGGATTCTTCCTATTTCTTTCATCTACACCCAGACTATAGCTTTTTGGGGTTAATCTAAGGATTTGGCATCTTTATTTTCAATGATCTTTGATGACAATGGCCATCAATGCTGGTCTCATGTTTCGGAGTCCAAATGAGGACAGTTATGGGGTTAGGGTACATGTGGGGAAATGCAGGTGTTAATGTCCCACATGGTCCCTTCCCCAGACAGTCTCCAGGAATCCTGGTTGGGGGCGCCGGGTTACACCGAGGTAGTTTGGGGAGAAACTGCAGTCTGGTGGTGGCTGCATCTCTGCCTCTGCCTCCCTGTGCAGGACTCAGGAGTCGACATTGGGGACATCACCGCAAGGAAGGCTCTGAGGAAACAGCTGCAGTGCAAGACCTTCCGGTGGTACCTGGTCAGCGTGTACCCGGAGATGAGGATGTACTCGGACATCATTGCCTATGGGGTGGTAAGGAGCCAGCCTCTTTGGGGTTTCATTCAGACACAGACAGAAGCAAGAACTAAGAGAGAGAGGCATAGTGAGGAAGGGGAAAGGAGTGAATGAGCCTCTCAGCCGCCCACGGGGTGACCCGCGGCAGACCTGGGGACTGTGCGCTGGTTTCCGGACCTGCGAGCCAGCCTTTGCTTTCCCAGGCAGAACGCCTCCAGTGCCCTGAGAGAGGTACTTGTCTCTCCTTTGTAGTCCCAAGCTATTCAGCTCTGGCTCCAAACCTACCTATTCCACTTAACAAAACACATAATAAAGCAGTTAGCTTAAGACTGTAAGGTGGCGCCTGCCATTCTCCTAGGTGTGAACCTGAGGTTCTGACAGCTGCCTGTGCCTCCCACCCAGGGGTTATGCCATCCCCTTGAACACAGAGCCTCCCTGAAAGCAGCTGTGGGAAACAGCACCTTCTTGAATGTGCTGTATTTTGCTGTATGTTTAGTACCGCTTGTCGATAGGCACAGAGCAGTTGCCCAGATGGGAGGTGGCAGGATGGAGGGACCAGAGCGTAGGGTTTGGAGTCAGACAGACCTGGTTCAAATCTTGACCAGGCCACTTCTCAGGCAAGGGTCTAAATCTGTGGGCCTCAGTTTCTTCGTCTGTTAAATGGGGTAAATTAATACTGTGCTCACAGGGTAGAAGGAAGTCTAAGATACATAGATGTATTTTCTGTCTAAGGTTAAAATACTTAGATCATGATAAACTCTCCTATTCTCTCAATATCAGGGCCATTAAGGTGAAATGCCACATGGCATTTTAAATGATACCTGATTGATTTTTGGCTGTCTTTCCTGGTTTTTGCTGACTTCCAGTCCTAGCACATAAGGTTTTTCTACAACAGTGATACCCTTGAGACTGCTCTGTAGGGTTACTTATATTATCTCTGTGTTACGGATGAGGAAACAGAGAAGCAGAAAAGTGACATGCACATATTTGCACAGATAATCAACAGTGAAACTGAATCTAAAACAGCAGTTTTTGAGATCACTCTGGTCCCTCACTTTGGAGAGTGTCCCCATAGACCTTTTTTGATATCCCAGGATAAAAACTTGAAGGAAGAACGAAGGCCTCTTCCTATGATGAGCTGTGGTCAGAGCTGAGTTCAGACCTGCCCCAGTGGGGACCGTAATGGGCAGAGCGCTTACCTGGGAGTGGGAGGAGTCCTTGCTGAGAGATTGGCATCACGGGCCTCCCAAGTTTTAAATCCCAAGAAGCAGACAGTGCTGGGATCCCAAACCCCCAGGGTCTTTGTTGTCCAGGAGACCAGCATGTGGCGGAGAGTCTTCTCCTCCCAGAAGAGTCCCCATGGTATGGTTGACATGTTCCAAGAGAACCACCCAGTGGCCTCCTGCCTCTGCACATATCAGGCTGGTGAGATTCAATGTAGAAAACACCTCAGCAGTGCTGCTCAGGTAGTCCCCGTGTCTCCAGATCCAGTTGTCACCTTGGAAACACACTGCACTGTAAGGTCCCCATCTGTCCCGTCTACCTCCCCAGAACCATCCTGAGGACACAGCTGCTACCAATGCCCCCACACTCTGCCCCATAGCAAGCCGTGTGTGCTGCTTGGCGGTTGTTGGACCCAGTCCTCAAAGGGTAGTTATGCTACTGGGGCTCCAGGGAAGGTATTGGCCCCAAACCTCTGTGAGCCAAGGCCAGCTTCTGGACTCATGTTCTCAGCCGGCTGTGTGCTGTAGCTGAGCAGGATTAGCCAAACTCACACAGAGGCAGAGGAAGCAATGACAGAGGAGGTGTGCACGTGTGGCCTTTGTAATTCTGCATCTTGGCCAAAGGCATTCTCATCCTCCAAGCAAAAGGGTCTCATCTTATGTACAGGTGCAGCAGGTTTATAATGCAGCCTCTCCATGCCACTCGCAGAAACATTTGGCTTGTCCCATAGTAAGGGGCCTGTAGAGGGCTGTGATCTGGATCTGTCTGAGTCCATAGCTCGGGCTGTTTTCACTCTCCCGCTGAAGCCATCCACTCATCCCCCTAGGGCTTGCGGAGGTCTCCGATCCCCTGCACGACCCCTAGCCACGGCCAGGGCCCAGCCAACCTCCCTGCCCTCCCCACTCCTCCACTGCCTGGGCTCCTACATGAACAGAGACATGCTTGCCTGTCAAGGAGCATAATGAGCTCTTAATGGGGGCACCAAGGTGAAGGTGGGCAAGGCAGGATGCAGCCACGAGAGCAGGAGGATTGCTGGGTCTGAGTCATTCTTCCTGGCAATCATTTTTATTCTAAAATGAAGATACCAGATGTCTTTTCACGGGCGGAGTTTCCTTCTTCTTTTTCTATTCCAACTCATGCCCAAACTACATTGTTCAGGTCAAATAACTTCTGGGACTCTCAGTGGGGCCAATATCCAGCCTAGACCCCAGGTCATTAATCCACTAATAGGTCCCATTAGTGAGACCTGCAGGCAGAAAGACCTGTGGGCTCCACAGTGTGGCACGGGTGTCCCCTGGATTGTTGAGCATAAAGATGAAGGAGCTTCTGGAAACAGACATGCCTGGCTTCTGAACATCACCTTTGCCACTTACTTACTGGCCGTGTGACCTTGACAATGTGCAAAACCTTAATGGTCATAGTAATGCCATGTCGTAGGGCATCTTTTACAGTCTCAGGATTGCAGCCATTTGCATGATGGAAAGAGCTTGGGTTTTGGAGTCAGATGCCAGCTCTGCCACTTGTCTGGCTCGGGTGCTGTTCATCTGGGAATGCCGTTCATTTCTTAGTTTTCTTCACGCACTCACTCGACAAGCATTGACGGTCTACTGTGTCCCCTGGCCCATGTGACATACAGTGAGAGAAACAGACCCTGTCTAGTGACTAACAGCGGAGACAGGCAAGTGAAGAGGCAACAAGAACACGATGTGCTAAGTGCCCCCATGAGAGAAATGGGGTGCTGGGGGAGCGTGGAGCAGTGGTCCCCACCCAGCTGGGGTCAGGGAAGATTCCAGAGCGGCAGATGAGCTGAGAACAAAGGAAGAGGAAGACTTCGTCAGGCAAAGGGAAGGCCAAAGCAGAGGGCAACGTGGGGCCGTGTGCGCACAGGGGGACAGCATTACAGAGAAAAAGGAGAGCAGAGCTTGTCACTACACCACAGTGTCTTCCCCTTTAAAAGAGATAATATTATATCACCAGCCTGGCTGGTTATTTTTGAGAATTAGGTGAGATACACATGGAAAGTATGACACATGGTACCTGGCACATAGATGTATTTGCAAAAGCTGGTTTCCGTGAATGGCTTTCAGGAAGGTTGTAGCAGAAATAATGGCAGCTAACAATTATTGCACATTTGTTATTTGCCAGGCCCTATGCTGAACACTTGTAGATATTGTTTCGCTTAATCCTCAAAGCAGCCCTGTGAGGTAAGCACTGTTATTATTCCTGTTTTAGAGAGAAGAAAACAGTCGGGAAGGAGTTATGCTGCTTTGTCCGAGACTGCACAGCTGGAGCCAGACTCCATCCTAGCCTGTGTCTCCCAGCCGCTCCAATACACCACCCACTTTAGCGGGGTGGGATGACACAGAGCCAGGGGGGACTTTATCAGAAGACACCCACTCCCTAACCCAGGGGCTGGCTTTGAGAACCCAGGGGAAAGCGAAGCCTAACATCGGGGCTCCGTGGGCCTTTCTCTTTGCAACAGCAGTTAACAGGTTTCGCTAATGGGTCACAGTGCTTGGCTTTGGATATGACACCCACCTCTCCGTGGGCTGCAGGACAAGAACAAAGTGTGTTTACACGTGCTCTTCCCACAAAGGCAAGCCAAGGAGTGGATTTATAACAGCGGGTTTGCTGCGTAGATGCTACTGGGGAGTTGGCACATGTTCACATGATATTTCTCCAGAATCTCTAAACTTTAAATTGAGGATTAAGCTGCTGTCACTCAGTAAAGGAAAGGAAGCTTAAGAGAAAATAATTTGACTCTGTTCCTTGTCCCCTGTTAAAAATAGGATATGCACAGAGCACACGTGGGCCTGGTGATCTGTCCATTTCATGCCCCTTAATTGGGTTCATTCCACTCCTTCCACAAGCTGTCAGGACTACGAAAGCCTAACCGCTGTCTGTGACTGGCCTCCCCCAAAGAGATGGCCCACTGTGACCCCCTGCCCTTGGCTTCCCTTCATTCTGATCTCCAGCCCCCTGTTCTAAATAGAATGCTTTGATTTCTAAGAGGAGAAACCCAGTTAAGCTAGCTTGAGTTAAGGTGAGAGTGGAGTGAAGATACCACAAACTCTCTTATGGGACAGGAACTGAGGAACAGGTGGACACAGACACTCCCACTGGGAGGCCACTAAAGCCCCAGCAGGGGCAGGGTGGTCTCTCTTGTCTCCAATTCTATCTGCCTCGGGCATTGTGCATCCTCGATAGCACCTAGCTTTCTCTGCTTGAACATGGCCCAACAGATCCCCCACTCCAGTCCAAATGACCTTGCATCTTGTTGCTGCCATCCGCTGACCAGTCTCTGGGTCCCATTTGGATTCCTAAGACAGGATAAGAAAATGATGAGATGATCAAATTCCAGAGCAAGGAAGGGAGGAGAGAGAGGGAGAGAAAAGCAATGATTATTAATGCATTCTAGACTGTGGGTTGGGGCCCACCAGGGTCTACTCAGCTGTGGCTGGTGAGCGGGGCCCTGTGGACTTTAGGTTGCCTTTATAGGGCTGAGAGTGGACTTAAGCAAGAAGGGGACATTGAATACTGGCCCTCTTACCCAGGCATGCTCTGTGGATTGCCAAGACTGTGGGTGCATGCACCTACAGGTGAGGGTAAGAGATACCTCTCTCTTCTCCTGCTCCCACCCAGGCGCCCTCTTTTATTCTCCCACCAGACCTCCCCCTTTGGATGCCCTTCAGCAAGATGGGCCAACATAGGGCCTGGCCAAGCCACTGCTGGATCTGCAGGAGGCAAGAAGGCCTGGTTCCAGAAGACCTCCCAGGCCTAAAAACAGCTAACATGTTGCCTTCCCCCCACCACCACCGTGCTCAAAAGCAAAGACGTCTCTCAGGGACCCTTGAAGGCCATTGTGCCACCCTAGGGAAGTGGAGATGGTGAAGGACCAGCACCATCTTGTGTGTGCACATGCACGTGTATCTCCTGTTTTTACCCAGACTGTCTCAGCTTCCAAGACCCAGCTTGCTGTTTAATGACATGTAAATGTTTCTCCTTCAAAGGAGGCCCGTCTCCTCTCAGCACCTTTATGTAAAGCAAAAGCTGTTGCTTGTTGGTTCCGTAGTATTCAAGGGGCTGATTATGGAAATGGAGTCTGTCTCATTGGAATTCTTGTTTCTCCGAAGTTAATGCATTTGCTTTCCTGTTCCTCTTTTATTTTTGGTGTGGCCACCTCTCCTCTGACATTCAGCTGCAGAATTCCCTGAAGACAGATTTGTGTCTTGATCAGGGGCCGGATACAGAGAATGTTCCCATCATGTACATCTGCCATGGAATGACACCCCAGGTGAGTCCTCTAAGAGATGCCTGTGCTGGGAGCCTGCATGTGAGTGCCTGGCGTGGGGAAGAATATCTAAACTCTGTCCTGGCTGCTCTGGGACCAGGCGTCTCTGGGGCTTTTCATCAGGAAGTATCCTCGTGAGCAGGTAGTTACACCTGCCTTGCCTGGAAGTAGGCTGGGGAGTGGGTGCTAGGATTCCAGGATCCTCTGAGATGGGAATGAAGAAAGGGGGTAAATTTCTAAAGAGAAACACCTGCTTCTTTTGGATAAACTTTACTCTGTTTTGAGTAAACAGGACATCAGTCCTGTTTCTGGCAGTCAAGCCATTCCCTAGCAGGAGGGAGTCCAGGGATTCCCCCAAGCTCCTCGAGATGTCAGAGTCCCTTTATATGCCCTGGCATGGTCTTCAGGTCTGTCCTTCAGTAGATCATAACCGGGGCAAAAATCTATAGCCATGGGACTCCTTTCCAGCTCTTCTGGTCTTCTCCTAGTGGAGAATGAAGGGCAGCTACCAGGAAAATAAGTTATCCTTAAAAATTCCCCATTCATAATCTAGGCTTCAGATACCCAAAGAGGATGCCAAGACACATGCAAAAGAAATGGTTTATTCCACAAAGTACAATAGACAACCATTGACCAAGAATGCCATAGACCGACCTGTTCTGAATTGATAAAGTTCCCAGAGTTTACTTAACTCCAGAAGTGCACAATGATTACTAAAAGATATTTTAGTATATAAGATGTGTATATGTGTGCAATTGCAATTCTGTTTTTAACAGAGCTGTTATCTGCCAAAACACATGACTGAAGGATATCACGCTGTGTGTTAACCCATGATGAGACTTCCAGGGGACTGTCTGTTGTGATCTCTACCATCTTGTCCTTTTTGTGGGCTGAGTTGCTCTGACATCACAGGCTGGTCAATTGCAGATCATGCTCTCTACATACCATGCAGTGTGGCAAATCATTCTTCACTGTTACAATGGTGCAGCATTTTTAATGGGTGACTATCTGTGTAAACTTTTTATTGAAGTATAGCATATATACAGAAATAGACTTACAAGTGTACAGCTTAATGAATGAACATACCCATGTCACCAACTTGAGAAAAAGAGTATTGCTGCCTGATTTTGAATTTTACATATATAGGATCATATGGCATATACTTTCTCATGTTGGTTTCTTTCTTTCTTTTGTCATTATATTTCTGAAATATATCTTTGCTATTATATGTAGTTGTAATTTTTTCTTTTTTTATTACTATGTAGTATTCCATTTTATGAATATACCATAATTCATTCTCTATTCTACTGTTGATGGACACTCAGACTATTGCCAGTTTGGAAATATCATGAGTTCTGCTGCAATAAGCATCCTTGCTCGTGTCTTTTGGTGCACATATGTACTCATTTCTTTTAGATTTATGCCTACAAGTAGAATTGCTGGGTCATATGTTTACTTTTAGTAGATACTACCTGTATTAGTCTGCTCAGGCTGCCAAAACAAAATATCACAGGCTGGGTGCCTTACACCACGGAAACTTATTTTCTCACAGTTCTGGGGGTTGGGAAGTCAAGATCAAGATCTGGCCAATTCAGTTTCTGGTGAGGGCTCTCTCTCTGGCTTGCAGATGGCCACCTTCTTGGGTGTCCTCACGTAGGGGAGAGGGAGACAGCATGCACGAATGAGTCCTCTAGTGTCTATTTCTTATAAGGACACTAATCCTATTGAATCAGAGATCTGCCCTCATGACCTCACTTAACCATACCTTGAAGACTTGGAAAATTCTCAGCCTAGCCACACTGCAAAAAAATGTGAAAGCTTGTTCTGAAGAGAATGCTAAGGGTGTGACTCATGGATTTAGTCAGCCATCCCAACAGAAGCCAGGAATAAAGATGAGGTTACACCAATAGAGGCACTGCCAGTTTGAACTAAAGGGGAAGAGAAGGTGGGACAGAATGAAGGAAGGTTGTTGGCTTTCGTTTCTATAGGACCACGTAGGCCATGGAGCTATTTGGCTGCAAATGTGCACTATTCCTCAAGAAAAGGGGAGAATCATGCTGAAGGCATTTCAGGGATCATCAGAGCTGCCACTCCCAACATAGGTGCAGCGGGTAGGGCTACCCAACAGAGCCATGCAGTGACACTGCCACCCCAGTGGGCCTGGAGGGCAGACCATTGAGCCAAAGGACTATTCTCAAGCCTTAAGATCTAATGGAACTTGACTTGCTAAGGTTTTGGACTCGCTTAGGACTAATTACTCTTCCTTCATTCCAATTTCTCATTTTGGAATGAGAATAGCTATTCTATGCCTACCCCACAGTTGGATTTGGAAGCATATAACTTGCCTAACTGCACAGGCTCACATTTGGAAAGGAATGTTGCTTTGGGATGAATTGTACTTTGAGTCTCACCCATACCTGATTTAGATGATATTTAGGTGAGACTTTGGACTTTAGAGTAGATGCTGGAATGAGTGAAAACCTTTGGGGATATTGGGATGGAATGGATGTATTTTTCATGCCATAAGGACATGCATTTTGGGAAGCCAGGGACAGAATGTTATGAACTGCACTGTGCCCCTCGTCCAAATTCATATGTTAAACCCCTGACCCTGGTAGTATTTGGAGTAAGGAGGTAATTAGGGTTAAGTGAGGTCATAGGGTGGAGCCCTGATCTGATAGTGTCCTTATAAGACTAGACACCAGAGAGCTTGCTTGCGGGTGCTCTCTCTGCCATATGAAAGACACGGCAATCAGGCAGCCACCTGCAAGCCGCAAGCAGGCCCTCGGCAGAAACCGAATTGGCCAGCATCTTGATCTTGGAGTTCCCAGCCTCCAGAACTGTGAGAAAATAAATTCCTGTTATTTATGCCACCCACTCTATGGTATTTTGTTGACAGCCTGAGCCAAATAATACCCTACCAAACAGTTTTCCAAAGTTGTACCAATTTTTACGCCTACCAGCTTTATATTTGAGTTCTAGTTGTTCTACATCCTTGCCAACATTTGGTATTATCTCTATTTTAAACTATAGCCATTGCAGTGGGTGTATAGTGCTAACACGTTGTGGTTTTAATTTGCATTTCTCTGATTATTAAGGTTGAGCACCTGGGTTTTCAGCTCAGAACATCCCCATGTTGTTCTTAAATATGGGCCAAGGTGACCAGGTCACAAGTAGTTGGCCTTTCTGTAAATTCCCTCCCCGCTTTCTAATACTTATGAATTTTTTTTTTTTTTTTTTGAGACAGAGTCTCACTCTGTTGCCCAGGCTAGAGTGCTGTGGCATCAGCCTAGCTCACAGCAACCTCAAACTCCTGGGCTCAAGCAATCCTACTGCCTCAGCCTCCCGAGTAGCTGGGACTACAGTCATGCACCACCATGCCCAGCTAATTTTTTCTATATATTTTTAGTTGTCCAGCTAATTTCTTTCTATTTTTTTTTTTTTAGTAGAGACAGGGTCTCGCTCTTGCTCAGGCTGGTCTCAAACTCCTGACCTCGAGCGGTCCTCCTACCTCGGCCTCCCAGAGTACTAGGATTACAGGTGTGAGCCACTGCACCCAGCCTAATACTTACAATCTTATCTGGACCACTGGACAAATGTTCATTGTTTCCTCTCTGGGATGGTGAGTGTTGGCCTGAACAGAGGTTGCCAGTCCTCTACCAGCTGCAGATGATTCAATATGGGGCAATCTGTGTAGTTAGAGCATGGATTCTGGGGCCAGACTGCCTGAGTCTAAATGCCAGCTTTGAAACTTGACCTATTTTCTTAGTTGTAAAATGTGGATTAATGACAGTATATACTATAAAGTTTGTTATGAGGATTTAATACCTGTGAAATATTTAAAATAGTGCCTGGCACATAGTAAGTACTCAATAAATGTTAGCTATTAGTACTGCTGTAATGATAGTGTTACCATTATTACTCCTCATTGAGCCTCCCTCTGGCTCTGTAAATACCCTCAAGTTTCTAGCTGCAACCCACACTGGACTGACTTTCCTTGACCTTGTGTGCATCTGCCAGGTGTGCCTGCCCTGGTCCAAACTTATCCATGGATTATTGGAACATCACTGAGCCACTATGGCAGCAAAAATGCAGTAGAGTCAGGAAAAGGGCAGTGAAGTGGGTGTCAGGAGGGCTGAGTCCAAGGCTTGGTCTTGCCACACATTTGCAATGTCACCTTACCTTTCTCTGGGCTTTTGTTTTGTCTTACTCTTTTATTGGGGTATAATTTTACACTAAAGTACACAAATCTTAAGTGTACACTTGAATGAATTCCTAAATTTGTATACACTGTACAGTTACCACCCAGATCAAGCCCATCATCCCAGAGGGCTTCCTCATTGGTCCTCTTGGTCAATATCTGCACCCCAAGGTGATGACTGTCTGCTCTCCCGCTCACCATTGATTAGTTTCTCCTGGACCTGTCTTCCTGTCTGCAAATGACAAAGCTGGACTGAGCCATCTCTAGGCCCAGTTCCACCAGCTCTGACAATCTGCGTATTTCCAATTCCTTTGTTCTGAAATTCGGTTGGCCCGGGAAGCTGTGAGTCTGTGCTGTGCTTGCGGGAATGCTGGGAGCTGCCTTTGTAAATCAGCTTCTTGACATGAAGCTGCAGCAAGTCTTGAAGACTCGAGTCTCTCTTCCCCAAAGCCGCAGAACACTTGTGCAACTGGGCCGTACAGGGAACATTGAGGCCCCTTTCCCACCAGACTGTGCTCAGATGCATGGCTGTCGGTGCCCGAGGTAAGGAGGCTTGGAACCAGCCTCAGATCACACACATTTCCCAGAACAAGAAGGTGTGGGGGCTCTGCGGTGGGAGGAATCTGTTGAGGCTGGCATGCCCAGTGAGCTGGGAGAGCCAGAGAGGACTGGCTTATCCTGGGGATGGGCTGAGTGTCCCTGAAGTTCCCTACTTCCACCCAGGATGAGAACCAGGCAGGGGATGAGCCATGGGGGAGAGGCAGGGATTCTGGCTGGCGAGGCTTCCCAAAGGCATCTTCCGGTCCTCAAGAACTTCACTGCTCGTGGAACAGATACTTGAGGATGAAGTCAGGGCACATCTCGGAAGGAGGCGGTGGACAGACGCAGGATGCACTGCATCCCCTAGACTCGATCCAAATCAGATGTTCAATACGCATTTCTAGGGATGTCGCCCCCTGGAACAGCTCTCAGCAAAATCCTTCTTGTTATCGTGGCCACACAGGACAAGGAAAGCCCAGGTCACGTATGCATAGATGAGACTGCCACATGCAGTTGTTCAGATTGGACACTGCACAACTCCAGGGGAGGGATTTAGCACTTCACATTGTTGTCTGGAGAATACAGACCAGCCCGAGGTACCAGTCTTCTGGCCTCTGCTATGAAACCTCACATGTTCTTCCGTGAGCATCACACTACATAGGAAGCCTGAAAATGTTGGAAGGCAAACGGTGAGGCAATGTATCATAGCTAAGAACCAGACTAGCTGGGTTCAAATCCCAGCCAGACCACTTACTAACTGTGTTCCTTGGGTAGGTGCCATAACTTCCTCATGCCTCAGTTTCCTCGCCTATAAAGTAGAGATCATAGTAGTACCTACTTTGTAGGTTCGTTATGAGGATTAAATAAATGGATGCACAGAAAGCTCTTAGAGAATGAAATCTAGCACACGGTCATTGTTTACTAAATGTTGGCTATTATTAATATTATTATTATTATTATTACTGGATTGGTAAAGAGACTCAAGACTGTGTCCTTGAGCTAAAAGAATAGGAGTTGTTTAGCCTAGAAAAGAACAGATTTAAGGGGGACATTAAAACTCCTTCCAAATTGTAAGGACACAGATTTTTGGCTGAGTATAAGGAAACCCTTCCCAGTCATTGGCTCAGGTGATACTGACTTCTCCGTCATCAATGCCCTGCCCAGTCTGGCGGGTTCCACAGACAATACAAAGAGTGTCTATATCTTTCTGTATCACGTAGGCTCTTGAGCTAAGACATCTCTAAGGGTGCTCCCATCCTGGAATTCTATGACTTTTTAATTCATTACATTTAAAAAAAAAATTTAAAAATCAATGAGAGTCTACCACATGCCAGATACTATTTTTGGCCCTGGGAGACAGCGAGGGACCAGAAAAAATCCACTGCCCTTATGCAGCGGCCTTCTAGTGCTAGAGACAGACTGTCCTCTATTTTCTACTCCCCAAGCCTTCACCACAGCCAAGGTTGGAACTTGTTTCTCTCTTGAATGTTGAATATGTGGCTACATTTGTGCTTCACGACTTGGACTGTAGCCAGCATGGCCAAGAATGGTGAAGCAGGAAACCAAGAACGCAGGACTGCAGGCTGGCCTGCTCCATCCTGCCGGCCTCGTATAGTGGTTCAGCGAGTACTGAGTGCCTTTGCAGAACTGAGTATCTGTAGGCATTTTCTAAAGAAAGAATGTTAAAATAAAATGGATACTTGAGGTACAAAAGTGGTTAATGTCCTACAAGGAAATAAAATTACAGCCTTTCATGTGATTTTTTCTACCCAGGCAGAAATCTAGGAGTTAGCGTATAACTCCATAGTGTCTGGGGGCTAATCAAAAGGCAGATAGCGAAGTTAAACAGGTACATTCTCTTGGAAAATTACATACTCTTGGATGGGCCTGTTAATGCCTCAGTATAACATTGAAAGGACAGGCTACCGCCCGCCCCTCCCTTTTGGCCTTATTTTTCAGTTTTAGATTTTTTTTTTACTCTTTTCACAAAGTTTGTTGAAAGTTGAGGACTCTCCAGGCCGTTAGTGACTCAGTGACCCTAGTGGATTCAAGTTTGACCATGTGACCTTTCCCCCTGCATTAGTGTCCTAGGGCTGCCATAACAGGGTGCCATAGACAGAGTGGCTTCGACCACAGGAATTTGTCATCTCACAGTTCCGGAGCTTAGAAGTCCAAGATCAAAGTGTCAGCAGGGCCACGCTCCCCCGGAAGGCCCTTGGCAGGGATCTGTTCCAGCCTCTATCCGAGCTTCTGGTGGCTCCCTGGCTGGTGGCAGCATAACTCCACCCTTCATGCGGCCTTTTCTGTGTCCCTTTTTATAAGGACACTACTCGTGTTGGATTAAGGGCCCACCCTACTCTCACATGACCTCATCCAAACTTGACTAATGACGTCCCAATGACTCTATTTCCAAACAAGGTCACATTCGGAGGTACCCGAGGTTAGGACTGCTGCGTATGAATTTTGTGGGGGGGTTCAATTTAACCCACGATACCTCCAAAGGGGAAGAGTGTGACTGGAAATCTGATTTTTACTCTCTCAGCGGAAAAGTGCCTCACGTCACTTCCTCTCCCGCGTCACAGGCCAGTCCTAGTGGGACAGATCTGCCTGGCCACAGAGGGCTGGCGAGTGGTGGCTTTCTGTGTGCCCAGGAGGCCTGTCTCTGTCACGAGAACTTAGACCCCTTCTGAGTCAGTCTTACCTCTGACAAACAGGAAAACAGGAAAATGACGTCTGGGATGTGAGTTGACTTGTCTGAGGCCACATCAGAAGTTACTGGCGAAGACGGGACTAGGAAGCATGCAGTGTTTTGACTTCCGGTTCCTCCTCCATCGCTCCTTCCGTTCCTCCATCAGATCTATGATAGGTTGTCTTTCATGAAATCCTCATGTTTGGGAACGTTTCATTTCCCTCGAAGAACAAGTTTGGGCTGGTGATGGGAATGGTTTTGTAACCAGAGCAACTTACAGGGAGACCCAGAGTGGCCCAAAGACAGCTGGGGGTCGGCACAGCAGCAGGTTTCATGTCTGTGTAGCCCTTTGGGGGACTCTGCTTCAATGTCATTTTAAAAGTTCACTCTGACATATTGATATTCCCAGGTCTCAGAGAAGGCCCTAGATAGAAGAAAGCATGGTGTAACTAATCCATTTAGTGAGGTGAAGCTGCTGAGAAGCATGCTAATTGGCTAATGTGTAAACGTAACCATTTTATTTAAATTAGCAGCAAATTTCACGCAATCCTCAAAATAACTGAGAATATTAGCCCTAATTAGTGCAATAGCCTGGAAAACGCCTTCTGATGGGAAACATACAATAATGGGGTCTCCCCACAGACTCTGTATTCAATCAATCACTCATTCACTCAGTCATTCATTTGTTCATTCAACAAACATGCATTGACTATTATTTTATGCCAAGAATTGTGAGAGGGAAAGGCAGCTTTGCCTGGGTCCCTGTCCTGGGGCAGTCCCGTTCTGCAGAGGGAGGCAGGCACTTAGATAATCACATACAATGAAATCTTGCAACCTACTGCCCCAAACCACCACCTTCCCATTAGCCCACGAAAGGAGAGGGGGGGACAAGACAGTCTGGGCATTCTTTCTCTCCCATTCTTTCTGCCTAGACTTCCTAGGCTGTAAAAGACACAGCAGGGGGAAAAGTGCTTTTCCTATGGGAAGGAAAATTCTTGGCTGCGGGAGAAGAAGATGAAAGGGACTTTACTAAAGTTTTTGAAACACTGAAGCTGCCATGTTTATGCTTCAGGAAGTGCTTCGACTCACAGTATAAAGATTAGAGCTGAGACAAAAGAAGTATTCTACTTTAACCTGGAGACACATTCCATGACGCCATCGCCCTTCCCCTGCTTGGCAACACCCCGATGGCAGCAGGGGCATGAAAGGCCTCTCATGGATTGTGCTTGCACCCCCAGACCTTCCACGTAACATCTCAGAGACAATTGCAGAAGTTTTACTTTGTGGGCCAAAAATTCAAAAGGCTAGCCATTTCTCTGTGGCCTTTGGCAGATTTCTTCACTTTTCTGTGATTTTTTTTGTCTATAAATAAGTAAGAATGCCAGGAACCTAGTGGCTTTGCAGTTTTTTGAAAACTTCCCTGAATTTATTTCTTGGCTGTAATGTCATTAATTGTGCCCCCCACAGCTCCTCGGTGTGTGGTTGTACTGCCCAGGCACTGGCTGGGGAGTGGTGATGGTGGGCCCCTACGGGTTATGGTTTGGGGGAACCTCGTGCGGTCCTGAGGCTTTGTCTCGTCACCTCCAGCTCTGTATTATTTGAGGACTAATCCAGGGTGATTTGGATCTATTTACTTCTTGTCCCCTGAGCTGTTGGCTTGCATAGTTCCAGGGGCCCCCCGTTCCTATAGGTACTGGGTGATGCAGGGCTGGCCCCATGATGGCCCTGCTGTCTTGCACCCTCTGGGCAGCCACCCCTCAGCTCCTGCCTGCAGCATGATGAGGTAGAAAGAGTGTGAGTGGAGGGTCAGCAGGCC
>NW_012150174.1:8320836-8323858 GCF_000956105.1 Propithecus coquereli
CCTCAGTTTCCTCGCCTATAAAGTAGAGATCATAGTAGTACCTACTTTGTAGGTTCGTTATGAGGATTAAATAAATGGATGCACAGAAAGCTCTTAGAGAATGAAATCTAGCACACGGTCATTGTTTACTAAATGTTGGCTATTATTAATATTATTATTATTATTATTACTGGATTGGTAAAGAGACTCAAGACTGTGTCCTTGAGCTAAAAGAATAGGAGTTGTTTAGCCTAGAAAAGAACAGATTTAAGGGGGACATTAAAACTCCTTCCAAATTGTAAGGACACAGATTTTTGGCTGAGTATAAGGAAACCCTTCCCAGTCATTGGCTCAGGTGATACTGACTTCTCCGTCATCAATGCCCTGCCCAGTCTGGCGGGTTCCACAGACAATACAAAGAGTGTCTATATCTTTCTGTATCACGTAGGCTCTTGAGCTAAGACATCTCTAAGGGTGCTCCCATCCTGGAATTCTATGACTTTTTAATTCATTACATTTAAAAAAAAAATTTAAAAATCAATGAGAGTCTACCACATGCCAGATACTATTTTTGGCCCTGGGAGACAGCGAGGGACCAGAAAAAATCCACTGCCCTTATGCAGCGGCCTTCTAGTGCTAGAGACAGACTGTCCTCTATTTTCTACTCCCTAAGCCTTCACCACAGCCAAGGTTGGAACTTGTTTCTCTCTTGAATGTTGAATATGTGGCTACATTTGTGCTTCACGACTTGGACTGTAGCCAGCATGGCCAAGAATGGTGAAGCAGGAAACCAAGAACGCAGGACTGCAGGCTGGCCTGCTCCATCCTGCCGGCCTCGTATAGTGGTTCAGCGAGTACTGAGTGCCTTTGCAGAACTGAGTATCTGTAGGCATTTTCTAAAGAAAGAATGTTAAAATAAAATGGATACTTGAGGTACAAAAGTGGTTAATGTCCTACAAGGAAATAAAATTACAGCCTTTCATGTGATTTTTTCTACCCAGGCAGAAATCTAGGAGTTAGCGTATAACTCCATAGTGTCTGGGGGCTAATCAAAAGGCAGATAGCGAAGTTAAACAGGTACATTCTCTTGGAAAATTACATACTCTTGGATGGGCCTGTTAATGCCTCAGTATAACATTGAAAGGACAGGCTACCGCCCGCCCCTCCCTTTTGGCCTTATTTTTCAGTTTTAGATTTTTTTTTTACTCTTTTCACAAAGTTTGTTGAAAGTTGAGGACTCTCCAGGCCGTTAGTGACTCAGTGACCTAGTGGATTCAAGTTTGACCATGTGACCTTTCCCCCTGCATTAGTGTCCTAGGGCTGCCATAACAGGGTGCCATAGACAGAGTGGCTTCGACCACAGGAATTTGTCATCTCACAGTTCCGGAGCTTAGAAGTCCAAGATCAAAGTGTCAGCAGGGCCACGCTCCCCCGGAAGGCCCTTGGCAGGGATCTGTTCCAGCCTCTATCCGAGCTTCTGGTGGCTCCCTGGCTGGTGGCAGCATAACTCCACCCTTCATGCGGCCTTTTCTGTGTCCCTTTTTATAAGGACACTACTCGTGTTGGATTAAGGGCCCACCCTACTCTCACATGACCTCATCCAAACTTGACTAATGACGTCCACAATGACTCTATTTCCAAACAAGGTCACATTCGGAGGTACCCGAGGTTAGGACTGCTGCGTATGAATTTTGTGGGGGGGTTCAATTTAACCCACGATACCTCCAAAGGGGAAGAGTGTGACTGGAAATCTGATTTTTACTCTCTCAGCGGAAAAGTGCCTCACGTCACTTCCTCTCCCGCGTCACAGGCCAGTCCTAGTGGGACAGATCTGCCTGGCCACAGAGGGCTGGCGAGTGGTGGCTTTCTGTGTGCCCAGGAGGCCTGTCTCTGTCACGAGAACTTAGACCCCTTCTGAGTCAGTCTTACCTCTGACAAACAGGAAAACAGGAAAATGACGTCTGGGATGTGAGTTGACTTGTCTGAGGCCACATCAGAAGTTACTGGCGAAGACGGGACTAGGAAGCGTGCAGTGTTTTGACTTCCGGTTCCTCCTCCATCGCTCCTTCCGTTCCTCCATCAGATCTATGATAGGTTGTCTTTCATGAAATCCTCATGTTTGGGAACGTTTCATTTCCCTCGAAGAACAAGTTTGGGCTGGTGATGGGAATGGTTTTGTAACCAGAGCAACTTACAGGGAGACCCAGAGTGGCCCAAAGACAGCTGGGGGTCGGCACAGCAGCAGGTTTCATGTCTGTGTAGCCCTTTGGGGGACTCTGCTTCAATGTCATTTTAAAAGTTCACTCTGACATATTGATATTCCCAGGTCTCAGAGAAGGCCCTAGATAGAAGAAAGCATGGTGTAACTAATCCATTTAGTGAGGTGAAGCTGCTGAGAAGCATGCTAATTGGCTAATGTGTAAACGTAACCATTTTATTTAAATTAGCAGCAAATTTCACGCAATCCTCAAAATAACTGAGAATATTAGCCCTAATTAGTGCAATAGCCTGGAAAACGCCTTCTGATGGGAAACATACAATAATGGAGTCTCCCCACAGACTCTGTATTCAATCAATCACTCATTCACTCAGTCATTCATTTGTTCATTCAACAAACATGCATTGACTATTATTTTATGCCAAGAATTGTGAGAGGGAAAGGCAGCTTTGCCTGGGTCCCTGTCCTGGGGCAGTCCCGTTCTGCAGAGGGAGGCAGGCACTTAGATAATCACATACAATGAAATCTTGCAACCTACTGCCCCAAACCACCACCTTCCCATTAGCCCACGAAAGGAGAGGGGGGGACAAGACAGTCTGGGCATTCTTTCTCTCCCATTCTTTCTGCCTAGACTTCCTAGGCTGTAAAAGACACAGCAGGGGGAAAAGTGCTTTTCCTATGGGAAGGAAAATTCTTGGCTGCGGGAGAAGAAGATGAAAGGGACTTTACTAAAGTTTTTGAAACACTGAAGCTGCCATGTTTATGCTTCAGGAAGTGCTTCGACTCACAGTATAAAGATTAGAGCTGAGACAAAAGAAGTATTCT